>NW_017728886.1:256261073-256270382 GCF_001723895.1 Crocodylus porosus | reverse complement strand
TGAGCCCAGCTGACTTCCTGCCCTTTGGGCAGGGGGCTGGACTCGATCTCCCGAGGTCCCTTCCAGCCCTAATGTCTATGAAATGTCTATGAAAATAGATCCAGGGAGGTGATACTTCCCCTCTGTGGCGTTGGTCAGACCACAGCTGGAGTACTGCATCCAGTTCTGGGCGCCATACTTCAAGAAGAATGTTGATAAACTTGAGAGGATCTAGAAGAGGGCCACTTGTATGCTTAGGGTCTTATCCTGTGTGGAGTGACTGAGGGACCTGGACCTCTTCAGCCTCCGTGAGAGAAGGCTGAGCGGTGATCTTGTGACCGCCTATAAATTCATTAGGGGTATGCAGCAAGGGATCAGAGATGCCCTGTTCACCAGGGCGCCTCTTGGGGGTAACAAGGAACAATGGTCACAAACTAACAGAGAGGAGATTTAGACTAGATATCAGGAAAAACTTCTTCACTGTAAGGGTGGCCAGATTTGGAATGGGTTTCCAAGGGAGGTGGTGTTCTCCCCTACCCTGGGGGTCTTTAAGAGAAGGCTGGATAGGCATCTGGCTGGGGTCATCTGACCCAGTACTCTTTCCTGCCCATGGCAGGGGTTCAGACTCGATCTGTTGAGGTCCCTTCCGACCCTAGCATCTGTGAATCAATAGCCCAGATTTAGGTAATGCAAACCCATCTCTGTCAGCAGTGAATGCATTTTGTCTAGTTTTCTAATTAGCTTTTGCTGTGAAGATCTTTTATTCTGCAGTGCATTTCCAAATTAAACTGGCTTTTCAAGCATACCTAGAATTTTCCTTGAAGCTTTTTGTTTCTTTTTCAGTCCTTTGGCTCAGTTTTAGAACTCTGAAAATTTCACTGAAAATGTTTTTGTCATTAATATTTATATGAGCCCCTATAAATGTGCAGGTAATGGCATGATATGATCCGATATATGAGCCACGCAACCGCATCTGCTACCATGGCAGACATTCATGGCAGGAGGTGTGATTGTGGGATCCAGTATCAGATCCTATCACTCCTTATTGGTGCAGAGGGAGCCATGGATAATCATTCCAGACTTACCTTTCACTGTCAAGATGCAAGCTCCCTTGGCTGCAAGTCCTGCAGCTGACCAGGCTCCCAGATGGTGCCCTGTATGCTGCTGTGGCTGAGTCCCATCAGCTGTGGTGCTCCCGGCTGCAGCAGAGCATGATGCACCCCCACAGCTCAGAGCTCTGTCACTTTGTACTTTGCACATGTGGCCAGTTTAAATACATGTAACATGTATATCACACACGTTATGAGAGGAGCCAGTAACTGCTGGACTGATCATCACTCTAGTGAGGTCAGTCATGTTCATTGGTTGCACTGAAACATCGAAAACAATCCAAATCAGTACAGCAAATGCCTTCAAATCCCTAGATACTGCAAAGCCCTCCAAACATATCTCAGCAAGAAACTTGCCAATTTTAGCATTGAAAATGCTGACACTTGTGTTGAAAAGGATTGGCAAGCTCTAAAGGAGACCATCCATGAAGCTCACACAGAATCAGTTGGCTTTATCACCCAATGCCCTTGGGACTGGTTGGCGTGAACAATGCTGAGATCAAAGCTCATCTTGATTGGAAGACTAAAGCTTTCTGTGACTGGCAAAACCATCCTGTGTTCAGTCAGAAGCAGGGAACTTTTCAATAAATTAAAGCTGAAGCCCAGACAAAGATTCAAAAAATCAAAAACAAATGGTGGGAAGAGAAGGCAAAAAAACACAACAGTTTGCTGACAGCCATGACATGCAGAGCATCTTCAGTGCAATCAAGGGTGTGTACGGACCAAGCTCTCGTGGGCTTATCTTGCTTGGATCTGAAGATGGCAGTACATTCTTCAAAGACAATGAGTCCATCAAAAACCATTGAAAGAAGCACTGTCAATTCTCAGTTCAGGAACTTTTGGTAGTGACTGATGAAATTTGTCAAATCCATCCTGCAGCACCCAGTAAGGGAAGCACTTGCCAGTCCACCAACTTCTGAAGAGGCCTACCAGGTGATATGACAGGTGAAGAACAACAAAGCTTCTGGCCCTGATTGCGTACCAGCTGAGGTCTTCAAAGTAGGTGGGGAAGCTATGACCAATAAGCTCCATGCACCATTTCTCAAAATCTGGAACACTGAGGAAATTCCTGCTGACCCAAGGAATGCCAGCCAGTATTGTCACCATTTTTAAAATGGGAGATTGACTGTGGAAACTATTGAGGTACTATCCTCCTCTCCATGGCTGTGAAGATCTTCATTTGAATTTTGCTGAACTGACTGCTCCTTCTTGCTGAGGAAATTCTCCCTGAGTCTCAGTGTGGTTTCAGACCATCAAGAGGCACAATAGACATGATTTTTGAGGCCCAGCAGATCCAGGAAAAATGCCGAGAATAACACTAGGATCTGTATGTGGCATTTATTGATTTGGCCAAAGCCTTCAACTCTGTTAACCATGAGGTTCTGTGGAAGATCTTCTCGAAGTTGGGCTGCCAGGGAAATTTGTCACCATGCTAAAGCTCCTTCATCCTATGCACTGGCTATACTACAAAGCCCTTTGCTATTTGAACTGGCATCAAGCAGGGCTTGCATGATTGCACCAGTTTTGTTTTCCATCTTTCTTGTGGTCATTAAAATACTCATCCCTGACTGTCTGCTACATGGTATCAGCACTGAGTACGGGATGGACGGGAACCTTTTCAATCTCTCCCACCTCTGTGGCAAAACCAAACTTACTTTGGCCTCAACTGTGGAACTTGAGGCCACTGTTGATTGTGTTGTCATTGCAGATGTGGAGGAGGACCTACAAATGGCCCTTACCTGCTTCTCTCAAGCACACCAATGCCTGGGACTGACCCTTAACATCGGAAAAACAAAGGCCAGTCAACTCCCCCAGCAAAGATCCTCATTGAGAGACAGGAACTGGAAGATATTGAACACTTTACATACCTCAGCAGCAGTCTCTCAAAGGCCAGCATCAATAAGGAGACCCAGCGTAGGATCCAGTGCATCAGTTCTGCTTTCAGAAGGCTGAATCATCAGGATGGTTCAACTGTCACAACACCAGGACTTGAACAAAACTCCTGCTGTACAGCTGTAGTAATCCCAACTCTTCTCTATGGCTGTGAAGCTTGGGTGACCAGCAGGGACCACCTGAAAAGCCAGGAACGCCGCAACCACTGGTGCTACCTCCGAAAGATCCTTGGCATAAAATGGGAGGATTATTGCATAAATTCCAGTGTCCTCACTGATGCTAACACCACCAGTATTTAATAAACATCAGCTGTGGTGGACAGAGCACGGTGCATGCATGCCCAATGTACATTTACCGAAACAACTGCTAACCTCCCGACTCAGCTAAGGACAAAGGACATGCTTCAAGAGCGCCCTCAAGGTGAACTTTTAAGAAGTGTGGCACTAACACCACAAATTGGGAAAAATTAGCCTAGGAAAGGGCTACATGGTGATGCCTTATGAGAGGCGGTACATCTTACTTTTGAGGAAAACCTTCTCATCCTGGAGGCAGAAAAATGATAGAAATGGAAGGAAAGGAAACAAGACCAAGAAATCTGTGGTCTGATCCTCCCTTTAACCACTAGCTGTGGCATTTGCCACAGAGTCTGTGGCTCTAGGATTGGTAGTCTTATCCATCAATGGGCTCATTTACAACTCTTTACTTGACCTGTGGGGTGATCATCCTCGACCACGAGGGATTGCTGCTGCTGACGACGAGAGGGGGGCCTGTTTCTCAGAATTTTTCTTTTCGGTGCTTAAATTCCAATCTGGCATGGTATCTGTTCTGAGTAGTTGTCCTCATAGTTAAAAACGAAGGTATTTTTTACATGGAAATTTGCTAGGAAATATGGGGAGTGGTTTAAGATCTATTGAGAAGTAGTCCAAATTTGACAGGCATCTTAAAGGAATCTGAAGGGGGACAGCTGCCATATAACTTGTGAGTAAAAGTACAGTGGCTATGTACAGACATTAAGGCCATGTCCCTGCTCTCCCTGGAGAAACCATGAGTGTCCAGATGTTCAGGGTTTTTTTTCTCCTAGGACAAAAATGGCCACTCCAGAAGAAAAATTAACCTGGTATAAACCAGGGTTAAATCAATCTTAGGAGAGTATCTCTTAGGTGAGAGGGAATAGTTATAGCACAGTACTCCAGCACTGTCTTCCAGACCTCCTTTCCCCCCTGGTCCTTTCCCTGCTCAAGTAAGAGTGCTGGTTTCTGGACTCTGCTGCTTTAGCCATGCAAAACATGTCCTTTTAACAGTCCTGCATTGTCCTGCTGGGAGTTGCAGACTGACTCTAATTTGGGTCAGCCAGTCAGGACCATGTGCACTGCTGTCATCTGTCTCCATGCAGACTCAGGGAGCTTACAGAGCCCTCCCAGCATCAGCACTGCAAGCTCTCTACTCCTCTGGGGCTCAGTATTTGAACATCTGTTCAGGCTTCTTTAAGTACATTTTTATACCAGAAAAACAAACCTCAGAGAATTCTGCCAGATTATTCAAATGCGTGTCTGCAGCCAGTTCAGGTTAATTTTTAATGAACAAATGCAAGAATTTGATTCGATCTATTGTTTTGATGGAAGTTAAATGAAAAGAGAAGGTAGGATAAGAGTTGAATAGCTTTGCAACACATTTAAGTTCTTGAATACCTAGCCTCAATTGAAATGCTAATAAATGTTGTACCATTGGGTACACAGTGGGGTCTGAATTGGATATTAATCCACAAACATGCTTAAATTATTTCTTTTGCTTCTTGGCTTTGTGCATCTTTCAACTGTAGCTATTTTGTATTGCAAAAGTTGAGTCGCTTTACAAAATTATACGTAAAAATTCAAATCCACTTGCATTGTAAAAAGGCAAAGTATTTTTTGACCTTTTGTTATTGACCTAACATTGGAGTTATTGATCTGAAGTTGTTCCCACTTCCTTTTGTGCTTCAAAATAATGTGGTTAAACAATTCTATTCTGTATTTATTCTCCATCATGAATAATGCAATACAATCAAACATATACAGTCAAGTGCATAGTGACTATGCATATGAAAGAATGGATCTAGGCTGCCTTGCATAGTTTCAGGTATGGGACAAAAAGTTGTTATACTACAGATCAGATTGACTTTTTCTCTTTTCTCAGATGAATTTTTTTCACTCCCACTAGATTCTGAATGGGTTCAGCAGATTATGTGCTTAAAAAGAACAGGACCACAAATTTAATTGCAAACTTTGACCTATCTGGATCTTCAAATTAATTTACTTGGTGGAGGGTTGCGTGCTTAAATATAAGAATTCATAAGACTATTTTGGAGTAATAGAAATCTAAAGAGTTTCCTCATTTAAATAATAGCACTAAGTTACTTATATGTGTTTGTAGGATCAGATCCTAAATTTTTTTTTTGCTCTGTTGAACCTTATCTTGCTGCAATCGGTTTTGTTTGGAGTAATATTGTGATTGTTTCAGGTGGACAGTATTTCTGAAAATGGTGTGCTTGTTATCTTAACAATTGACAGCAATATTTAACTGAATGAGAGAAAAAATACTTTTCTTGGGATTGTACTTGTTTAGCTTGTGCTTGTAACAGCATTTTCTATAGTTGTTTTTACCGTTTTCACTGTATAATCTGTTTTCATGGGTGGAAGGATATTTTTACACTACAGCCATATAAATTAACAGGGTATTTAGGTAACTGAAGTACCTGAAATGTTGTGAATTCCAAAGCAAAAATTTAAAAAATAATGAAAAGCAGATGGTGTCCCTTTATGAAGTTGTAATCATCGTATAGCCGTCCTATAGCTTTATCATGATCCCTCTGCTCTGCCTTCAGACTTAAAGGTCACTTAGAGTCTGAACCTCCCCAGAAGCTTGAACTCAGGGCATGTGTAGTTCTTTCAGCCCTTGAAATTATTCATTAAATACTTAATAACAATGTTCTGTTTACTCTTGTTTACTAATATTCAGTAAGCAGAACTGATAGTTTCATTATCTTTTATTACAGGCATTGGATCAAGACAGAACTGCACTACAGAAAGTGAAAAAATCTGTAAAAGCAATATATAATTCTGGGCAAGGTAAGAGTTTTGGTTTATGATATTACTAAAACATCTAAAAGTCCTTTAATATTTAAAAAATGTCCTTTGTCTTTTACTACGCGTTAAAAAAACAAAACATAGGGGCCTGCCCATTCAGCAGTAAAAATTTAGCAGGAATGTATCTTCCCAAAATGTTGTTCCTTGCTCCTTGATTCCCCGAGAAGAGACGTGTACTGCAGGGATACTGCTTGACTGTTTTCAGAGCTCCTCATGGAACTGATTTTGGCTGCTTGGGCGAGACAAATTTTCCTCTTTGGCTATAACATTTCACAGCAGCTTCATTCCATTAGAGGGAAAAAACTGTTGACCAGAAGACATGTCAGCAGGGAGCTGAACTCTAGATTTAGATTGTGGAAAGCAGTACCAGTTGAAATAATGAGCATTAGCCTCGTTATGTTTTGAGCAAGTGCCACCGGAGTTACTTAGACACTTTGGGTACCAGTATAAGAAACTAGGAACTGGTTGGCAAATAGATCACGCAGTGTTACTGACATTCTGTTTTGCTGTTTAAGTTCCCTGTGCGTGGTAACCAGTTTGATTTTGAAATACTTTCTTAGTAAGTTTTTGGTAACATTTAAATAGAAGTCAGATGCCTATTGTTGACCACGTTTCACAAATATGAATTCGTGAGTGTTGAAAGGACAGTTTAAACAGCTTTCTGCTTGTTCCATGCAAGTTGGTGGGAATTTTGCCAGTGATGTCTGTGAGAACAGAGTTTGGGCCTTGGTCATTTTCTATCTGATCGTGCGGGACTATACTGTTTTTAAAAATTAATTTCAGGGAAGCCTAATTTGCATCTGTTTCTCATTCAAGCTCAGTTTAGCAGCTATTTCCCTGTCAGAGCACTGTGTTGGTGCTATTTATTCAAAAAAAAAAAAGAGAGTAAAAATGTAACTTATAGTATGTGTTAGGTACTTACGTGGTAGTAATTTACCCGTCCTGCTTCAGCATTGCAACATATGCATCGTCCCCTCACTCGCTTCCCTAGCCCTTGAGTTGATCTGGAACAGTCAAGCAGTTAACCATGGCAGACAGAATGAAAGTAAGTATCTTTCATGTTTTCATAATGTTACTGAAAACTACATTTTTGAAGATGGGCAGACCTTCCAGAGCAGCACCTGTCATTCTAAACATGCTTTCTGAATTTCAGAACTGTCAGAATCCAAACTGTAAAATCTGTACTGCCAGCTTTCAAATGTTTGATTCAGACCACAGTGTCCAGTTGTTAGTAGCCCTAAGCTTTGAAATTAAAGCTGGTTTCAAAGTCTAGAAGTGTGGCATGTCATGTGAGCTGTTTTAGTGGATCAGTATGTGGTCTAAAATTAAATTGAATGAGGCATTTTAAATAATAGCTTTATAGTTAAAAATGTAAATGCATTGTGTAGCCAAGTTGAATACAAAGCTTGTATGCCATTGCACACTCTGGAAATTGTGCAATTTTTAAAAATAAATTCAGACGCCTGAAAAAGGTGAAGGACGTGTTGGAGCAAGCCAAGTCATTCTTTAAAGCTCTTTGATTTAAGCTTACTGTTCAATGTAGGGTAAGAAAAGTGTGATTAAAAAGATTCATAAAATGGTTGTTTAAGGGACAGGGAAATATAACTAAAGCTCAGAGTGAAACCTAGTAGTGATCAGTGTTAAAAAATAAAAAAAAAAAAAAATTGATGAAGAATCTGTACAAAATTTGGCATGTTAAACATTAAATATTCCAGGAGAAACAAATGTGGTATATTTTTTTGATCCTTAAAAAATTAAACATAATACTTTAGCTCCCTCTTCAGAATATTGTGCAGGTATGGTCATGTGTTACTAAAATTAAAGGAAAACAACACAGTGCAATTCATACTGTCATAAGAAAACACTTGTATGACTTGGTCGATACAGAGGCAAAAATGAAAGGGGTGACCAGCTCACATGTGGTTACAGGTGAAACCCTCCAAAGAAAATATATAGAAAATAAAGTGTCTAGAGACTGAATGTAGACACAAACTGATTTGAGCTGCTTAAAGCCTGTAAGAACCATTTCCATGTGATTCTTTTTATCTTTGTACGTCTGACTGACCTGTTTGGAAAGGAACCAGTTCAGCAGTGAAACAAAACCTCATTGAACTGTGGAGAAATTCTGCAAGCAGTTTTAAAAGCAGCAATAAAATCTTGTCATATACTAGTTCAAGGACCTAGATGACATTTTCATGTTGCGAAGAGAAGCCACTAGCTGCATATTGTGTGCCGGAAGACAGAACTTATTTACTAGGATTGTTATTTATGAGACAGTTGATTTATGTTGTTGACCTTTTAACTCTCATCCATAGTAGACCCTCTTGAAACCTTGGAACTAGTGAGGATGGTGGAGAGTAGCTGCACAGAAACAGTAGTGCTGTAATGGGATGGTGTCAAGAAGTTTAAAACTTATTTTGCAAAAAATAATGGTTTCCTCTTGCTGTGTTTTGCTGTTGGTGGTCTACAAATTATGTCATTTAAAAGAAATTGTCTCGTGATTCTGGCACATTCTGAATCAGAAAAGCTCAGAAGATTGGGTTTGTCACAGATCCTCTCTGTGATCGGCAGAAAAAATGTTGTCTTGTTAGTAAAAGAATGGGTCAGCTTTAATATCTTGTAAATATACCTGAGAATTTTCTATACTTGCTGTCCAGCTCGTTGGGTTTTCTGGTGTAGTTAGATAATTTCATAGTTTCTAGGGTCAGAAGGGACCTGAGTAGATCATCTAGCCCGACCCCCTGCCATGGCAGGAAAGGTTACTGGGGTCAAAAGACCCCAGCAAGGTGTTCATCCAGCCTTCTCAGGGTAGGAGCCAGCACCACTTCTCTTGAAAGTTGGTTCCAGATCCTAGCTACCCTGACCATGAAGGAGCACCTCCTGATATCTAGCCTAAATCTACCCTCTACCAGCTTGTGACCGCTATTCCTGGTCACTCCTGGTAGTGCACGGGGGAACAGAGACTTCCCCAATGTCTGCTGGTCCCCTCTGACTAGTTGGTTACAGGCACTAGATCTTCCCTCAGCCTTCTCTTGTGGAGGCTGAACAGGTTCAGGTCCCATTGCCTCCTCGTAGGGCCTGCCCTGCTGCCCCCGGATCATGCGGGTGGCCCTCCTCTGGACCCTCTCTGTGTTGTCCACATCCCTCTTGAATTGTGGTGCCCAGAACTGGACGCAGTACTCCAGCTGCGGCCTGACCAGTGCCGC
>NW_017728886.1:256153169-256260605 GCF_001723895.1 Crocodylus porosus | reverse complement strand
CCACATCCCTCCAGGCCGAAAATGAGCCATCCACCACCACTCTCTGGGTGCGGCCCCCCAGCATCTAAGGATTTGGTGACCTGGTCGTAGAAGGCCACCAGGTTGGTCTGACAGGACCTGCCTCTAATGAACCCATCTTGGTTGCCCCTAGGCAATCTCCCCTGCTGGCCCCTTGTGGATATGCGCTAGAATAATTTTTTCAAAAAGCTTGCCCAGGATTAAGGTAAGACTAACTGGCCTGTAGTTTCCCGGGTCTTCCTTCTTGCCCTTTTTGAAGATGGGAGCCACATTGGACCTTTTCCAGTCCTCTGGCACCACACCAGAGCACCACGAGTGCTCATAAAGCCATGCCAGGGGTCCTGCAAGGACCTCAGCCAATTTCCTCAGCAGTCTGGGGTGGAGATTGTCTGGACCAGCTGATTTAAATACATCCAGTCCCTCCAGAAGTTCCCTTAACTAGTTCCTCACTAACCCTTGGCCTAGGTGAGCCTCCCCTGGGGCCTGAGGGGGATGTCTTGTCCTGTTTTGCCTCAGTGAGGATGGTGTTTGAAGTCGGTGGAGAAGTTTTTTTGAGTACTTTTTCAGCTACCCTTTGTGGATTGAATTTCAGTGGCATTAAAGCGCATTACAGGCAGTTCTTGACTTAGTTTTTCGAGTTACATTTCACACTTGCAGCATTTATAAATTGACACCGTTTCAACTTTATCACGTCAGTTTTGACTTTAAGACGCTTGATTCGATATGATGCCATGCCAGCGAACAAGTTTGCTGCATTGCTCATCTCCCTGGAGAACGTCTGTCCAAACTTCCTTGGACACTTTCTTTGGACACTTTCTGTAAGAAAGCAGACAAAACTCCAGAAAAACCTGCAGCCAAGTGTCTGGAGAACCAAGAACCCTTCAAAAAGTCCAACCAGGAGCCCTTCAAAAACTCCAGCAAAGTCACCTCGAAGAAGTCCTTCCAAATCAATATGATTTCTATTTACAATATAAATACATTAATGTAGCTAGATTACTCCACTATAATTGATCGAGTACAAAATTCTGGGGTATTTTTGATGAAAATAAGATATCAGGTCTTGGTTCAGGAACCCCTCATTTATAACATTGTTTCATATGAGAAAATTTGTTCCAAGTTACTTTTCAACTTAAGACGCAGTTTTCAGGAACCAATTGTGTCGTAAGTCCGAGGCCTGCCTGTATTGTTAATTGTACAGATTTTGAATAAATGACTATCTTTTAACTTCTAAGAAGTCTTTAGCAAAACTGCAGCCATTTGAAATAAAAAAAAATGACTTGTGTCCATTTGCATCAAACCAAATCTTGCGGTTCTTTGTTCCTTGTAACTTTTCATAAATATTACAGCATGAAAATTTTCAAAAGCGACAGAGATCTGACTTGACCTTTCTTATACAAACTAACTAAACAGGATCTAAAACGGGTGTCCTTCCTGTGCTTAGACTTAAACCTAAAAGAAGCATGAAGTACAACAAATGAATAGTTAAAAAAACGGGGTAGATAACTGGGCATTTTTTCTTTATAAAAAAATATATTTGTAGGCTCTTTGTGTGCAGACCTGAAGGTTTTTGAAGAAAACCATTTTTTTTTTTTGTTTTGGTTATTAGAAAAAATTGTAGGTCCTATGAAGAGAATGACCTCTACAGAATCATATTGGTCTGCATGGTTTCTGAAAGGGAGATTGCTTTTTAAAGATACACGAAGGTAGAAAGTTTTACAGTATGCTTGAGGGGCTGGCAACATACAGCCTGCAGGCCAGATCTGGCCTGTGGGCTGCAAAGCTTTGCCTGTATACCTACATGTGCTGGGGCTGGGCAGTGAGGAGCTGCGCTAGGGCCTGGGAGCTGGAACCAAATTCCAAGTCACGGCTGCTTCTCTCCACCTCCACCTCCCCCTCCCCGCTTCTACTTCCCCTGCCCCAAGGCTGTGGTGTGGGCACATAGTCCAGTTAGAATGTAGATGCGCCAGGGCTGGGTTCAGAAGCTGTGAGCAGGACTGGAAGAGAATTTGCAGCAGCAGCTTGAATGCATTTTCAAGCTCCTCAGTCCCAGCTCAGCTCCCTTCCAGGTGGGAATTGCACATGCAGGTATACTTATAATATGCTCCCTTTTGGTATGCAATAGGATTTTGCAATGAGTTACAGGGACTCGCTGTTCCAGCAGTATTGTGTTTAACAGGTCATGATGTGGTCCAGAGTACTGGATTTCATTGGAAAGATTTACTATCCTAATACACATTTGGTAATATCCTTGTTTTACGTTACTGCTGTTCAGGAAGGCTAATTTCTGTATTTTATCAAGGCCTTTGTCCATAGCATATATATCAATCTGATGGTTTAATCTTCACCAATAGATTTTAGTTTCATCAATGGTCATGTTATTCAACATATTTGTTCAGATATTGGCAATAGCTTGGTAGCGAACTTAAATAAAATAGTCCTTTTAAATATAGCTAGATTTTGATGAGGAAAGAAATGCATTCTTTGGTATGCTAGTGATCTGTCTCCCAGTTTTCTGAGAGTCTGTGAAACAAGTTAGTGCAACAAAATTGAATGTAATACCGTAGGTGTGTATGATTCTGTCTGAAGATATTAAAGGCCAGGTTCATAGAATTATAGAATATTAGGGCTGGAAGGGACCTCAGAAGGTCATCTCGTCCAACCCCCTGCTCAAAGCAGGGCCATTCCCAGCTAGATCATCCCAGCCAAAGCTTTGTCTAGTCGGGTCTTAAGAATCTCCAAGGATGGAAAGTCCACAACCTCTGTAAGTAACCTATTTCAGTACTTTACTACTGTCGTGGTGAGAGAGGTATTACTAATATCTAACCTAAACTTTCATTGCTGCAATTTGAGACCCATTGCTTCTTGTTCTGTCATCTGCCATTACTGAGAACATTTCACCCTGATATTTCCATTCTTGTTACTAGAAGATCTTTTTCTGTTGCTCTGTAAAGATACAGAGCATGCTAAATATCCTTAATAGTAGGTCTGTGCAAAGCAGGAAGTATTTGCTTCAGATTCCACCAGTTCGGAGGGACAGTGATTCAATTCGATGGTTCAAATCACTGTCCCGATTTAATTCAGATCTGGAGATTTGGTGCTGATTCGGAGATTTGGCCATAGACTGTAATGGGGAAATCACTAATATACCTATAACTTTTTGTCATTTTTTTGCAGATTTGGATGAAAACAGCAGGGATGGTAGCCCCTTCTGAGGGCACGATGCCAGCCAAGTTTCAAGGAGATAGATGCAGGGGTTTCTGTGAAAGTACACCTCAAACTGTTGAAAGCAAAATTTGTGTCATTTGTATGTGTTAAGGCAGAGTGGGATGAAAACAGCAGAGATGGTAGCCTCTCTTGTGGGCATGAGGCCTGACAGATTTCAGGCTGAGGGGTGCAGAGGTTTCTGTGAAAGTGCACCTCAAGGTTCTGAAAGTAAATAAAAAAGCAAATAGGTGCGCAGCAGAGCCGACCCAAGCAGGGTGCGGGGCCTGGGGCAAATCAGCACATACAGTGCTCCGCCTCACTCTGATCCCATGTGCCCCAGACCCAAAGAAGCTGCTGCCATTGCCATTGGCAGTGGCGGCAGCAGCAGCGGGGGATAGTGAGCTGCTAGATGTGAAGCCGGTGCTGGTGGCGCGGAGTCGCTGCGGCCGCTCTGCCCAGCTCCAGAGGGCCCCCCCAAAGCGTGGGGCCCAGGGCGGTGGCCCTAACTGCCCACCTTCCAAGGACAGCCCCAGTGTGGAGTGAAGAGGGTGGCACTCGCTCCCTCTGCACATGGAGCTGGTGGAACCCCAGCAGTGGGAGGTTCACTTTGAGGAACACCAGCTGCTCTACCAAACCAGAATTCAGGGAGGTGCGGTGGGGTGTCAAAACATCACCAACAATGCTGAACACCCTCTTGCTTGGAACACTGGCCGGTGGACAGGGCAGGTGTTCCCGGGCAACTGTGGCCGGATCTTGCCACACCTGGCCGTGGGTTGCCCAGTAGGCCAGGGGGTCTCAGAGCAGCAGCTCCACATCCTCAGTGAGATAAGTAGCCAATGAGGCCTCTGTGCTACCTGTCGGACGGTGGGGTCTGGTGCCTCTGGACCCCAATATTTAAGCCATGCCTTTGGCCCACATTTGGCAGTGGCTGTGGTGGAGGAGATTAGCTCATGATTGGAGTGCTGGCACAGGAAAGTGGATCCCCCTCTTCCACGTCCCCCCACCTCTGCCCTTCTGCCTCCCTGACTGTTCACCAGTGTCTCCATCCAGTGATCGAGGGTTTTGCTGCTGCAGACACTCCCTTTCACCCCCAGGTTGCGCATGCCCACCAGCATGTGGACCATATTGGACTGCAACGGATCCAGTTGTTTTTTGATGCCCTCCTTCATCTGCTTTACCAGTACCTGCAACTCTGGTGAGAGCAGCTTGCCCCAGCTAGGAACATCAGTCCCCTGGAACTTCCCCATTTCATTCTCAATAACCTTTTACTACAGGGATCACTTGGCTAAGGAGGGCATCACCAGAGCTGAGGCTCCCAGTGGCCTCCAGGAATAGCTTGAGGATCAACAAGATCTGGGAGATGGTACCCCACTCAGCTCTGTTAAGGGGGTCACTGATCCCAGTCTCCTCAACCAAGATCATCTCATAGATGGCCTTCTGTTGCTCGACCCAACCTTTCCAGCATCATGTGGAGTTCCACCAAGTCTGCACATCCAGCATGATTTTGTGCTGTGGGATGCTCAGCTCTGCCTGTTTGTCCTTCAGCATTCTGCCCCCCTTGATGCTCTGGTGGAAGTAGCCTGCCACCTTCCTGCATTTTGAAATGAGTAGTGGTAGTGATGGCGCCATCACCAGGAACCTTGTCCCCTCCAAGGTGTCCCTGACTACAAGGTGGAAATTGTGTGCCACACAGGGGGTGCCAACAAAGTTGGCATCACGCACCACCTTGACCATATTGGCTCTGTTGTCAGTGACTATGGACCAGTGGGTGAGCTTGCCCTGCCCAGCAAGCCACCCCTGCACCATGAGGTTCATGGCCACTGTTATCTCCCTTGCTGCGTGGGGACCCATCCATCACCTCTGGTTGAAGGAGAGCCCACCAATGCCCTGACTGATCGTACCAGTGCCCTGTGAGGGAGAGGTAGGCATGGTCTCCACCCCAGCTGCTCCAGATGTCCGAGGTGAAGTGCGGACCTGACTTCTGTGGCTCCTTCCTCCAGTACTCTCTGTGTGCTTTATACAGGGAGGGCACCGCCATCCTGCTAAAGGTGGTGCATGCGGGCACTCGTGGCCCCCTCCTATCGAGTGCCATGAGCCTCCTGAACCCTGGATATTCAACAAAGGAGAAGAGCTGGCTATCAATATCAAGCGTTTTCCCAATGCTCTGGGTGACCTTGCTCGCATTGGGAATGCATGCCCCTTTGTCTCTGCCTTTCCCCCACTGGTTCAGGGTGGCTTGCCTCTGCTTCTTGGGGATGGGGGCTTTGGAACAAGAGGACAACTTCTTTTGGGGCATGCTCCCACTGGTACCAGGCTGAGGAGGAACAAAGGCAAAAGAGTGCTGCTTCCTGAGATGCAGCAGCATTGTTGTGGTGATCAGGTGTTTCATGTTCTTGCTCCAGCTGTTCTGCCTTCAGCAGTGCTGGCAGGTAGCATACCTGGGATCATCTGCCACCTCAGAATGATCCTATACTACACTACCCACCTGCTTCTGGGTTGAGGGCAGGGATCCCCCCCTCACCAGGCAGAGGCACCAACAGGAGGAGCAGAGTCACTTGCCCCCACAGCCTCCTCCGAAGCACCTTCCAGAGAAGGAGACTTGCCTCTAGGGGAACTTTGAGGGGTGTGAAGCACAAACTCAGATTCCCCCTCCTTCCCCAGAATTTTCTTAGCTATGGCCATCAGCTGCTCTGTTTCCAGATCCAGCTTCTCTGGCACTGAAAGGCTCACGTTTGCAACTGAAATTGGGGTGAAGAATGTCATGCTGCTACTGGTTGGTGGTGGTGGTGCAGGTGCAGGCACTGCCACCATCTCCTTGCTCCCACTAGTAACAGAAGACTCATTGCTGCCAGGAGAGAGGGTGTGTCTATGTTTGGAGTGGGGGGAACTTGCAGCTCTCCCTCTGTCCCGTCTCCCTGCCCTGCCAGAAGATCTGGCACCTGCCTTTCCGGCACGCTTCATAATGTTTGGTGTGCTGCAAAATGTGTGTCATATATGTTGAGCTTTCCTGCACAGTGATGAGACAGAGTCAGGGAAAACAGATTTCTTTTTGTGGGGGGAAAGAATCAAGACAGACTAACAAAAACAAATAAAAGGATTTT
This sequence comes from Crocodylus porosus, assembly GCF_001723895.1. NCBI lineage: Eukaryota > Metazoa > Chordata > Crocodylia > Crocodylidae > Crocodylus > Crocodylus porosus. The sequence goes on along the minus strand of NW_017728886.1, from coordinate 256,254,282 downwards.
GGGGGAAGAATAAGTTGAAATAAATGGTTAGAAAAACAATAGGTATTGTAAGCAAGGGTAAGTAGGAAAGGATTGGATACGGCTTACGAGAAGAGGGACTAGCTAGCAAGAGACTAAGCTTTTCAGATGCTGCTGCTCCAAGAGACACAGCTCACAAAAGGCACAGATCACATTGGGCACAGCTTTTTAGATGTTGTTTCTATGTCCCTCCCCCAGAGTATTGTGATTGGAAGGGAACTCAGAAAGATCAGTCACTGGCCAGCTACAGATGTCAATAACAAAACAGTCTTTCCCCCACGCAGCCCTTTCCAGATATGGAAGATCACCCCATACCCCTACCTTGTCTCAGTTTCTGTTTGTTGCAAGCCTTCCAAATCTCTCCTAGTCGATTCGGAGGCTTCCAGTTTGATTTAGACCTTTTAATGGGTCTCCTGATTCAGTTCAGGGACCAAATCTCCTCCGACTCGAACTGGCTACTGAAACTTAGCACAGCTGTACTTTATAAACATATTGTAGTGCAGGGGCAGCTAATTATTTGAGCCCGCAGGCCACATAGGCAGTTCTGGGAAACTGTCACGGGCCAGTCAGCATCCCAGCTTTCCCTCCCCACCACAAAAGCCTGGAGCCTGCGCATCCTGCAGCTCCTCCCTGCTGCCACCACCAGCACCTAGCAGTAGCTGAGTGCTAAGCTCTGCCCCTAGCCCTAGCCTCGTCCCGTTCTGTGCCTACTCTGGACTCGCCCTGGCCACAGCAGACCAGCTCAAACCTGCATGCACAGGTCCAATCCTGGCCCTCCCCTCGCCTGCTCTGGATCAGCCCGCCCACTCTGAGCAGCAGCAGCAGTGGTGCAGCCAGGCAGAAGCTGTTGCTGGGCGTGTGGGAAAAGTGGCTGCCTGCCCCTCATTGCTGCTGAACCCTTCTTGCTGCAGTTACCTAGTGCCTATGCCCAGGCTGTCCTGTGGCTCCTGTCCACTGCCACCACTCTCCCACTGGTGGCCCGGAGGTGGTGGTGCTAGCAGCAGAGAGGAGCCACAGGGCAGCCCAAGCATGGGCTACAGGCAGCTGCAGCAAGAATTGCCCCGCAACAGAGAGGAGGCAGCTGATTTTCCGCTGCAGCAGCTTCTGCCACTGCAGCTGCTGCCGCTCATCAGCGGGCAGTCTGGAATGGGTGCAGGGTGGGCCAGGGTTGGGGCTGTGTGCGCGGATCCTAGCTGGTCCAGAGCCAGTCTGCTTTGGTTGGGGCAGGTCCAGAGCGGGCGCAGGGTAGGCTGCAGCTGTGTGTGTGGGTCCCCACCAGTACCATGGGGCTGGGGCCAGCAGCAGCAGCCGCTGGTGGTGGAAGCTGGAAGGAGCCACTGCCACCTGGGCTGCCTAGAAACACAGTACAGCCACGGAACCGCCTCAGACCCATTGGGGGCTCAGGGCGGTGGGCATGCTGCCATGGGCCTGACTATGTTGCCCACCCCTGCCCTAGTGGGATGTTATATGTATAGTGTACTTACCTCTCATAATAGTAGCTTGCTTTGTTTTGCAGCAAAACATTTTCTCATGCAGGTGTGTGTGTTCCTGTATCGGGTGTTAGAAAGCTCTGTGGAGTCATTCTGGAACAATGAGCGTCTTTCCTTCCCACCCCCTGGCTTTCTGACTGAGCAGGGAAAAATATTCCTTTTTGACTCTCAGAGGCATAGTCTGACCCAGTGCTCTATGCCAGGGATATTAGATTTGCCCTGGGCCCTGGGCTGTGGGGCTTGCGGGCAGTCGAAGTCCAGGGACAGGAATCTGGCAGCATTTTGGATCTGGGGGCATGACAAGGGGTCAGAAGCAGCTGGGACAGGGCACCAAGCTCACTGTCCAGATCCAGCCCAGGGCCCGTGCAATAGGTCACATCCCCTCGACTTCCAGTAGCCTGGTGGACTAGGTAGAGAGCCTCTTGTGGGCTGATTTTTGACATCCCTACTCTATGCCAGTTATTCTGTCTTATCATAATGAGAGTTATCATCCCATTTTATCTAGAAAATTGGGCAAAGAATTAGAAATATTCTGTAGAGAGCATTTCTGCAGAAGCAGGGAACGAGACTGCAGGATTTGCTGGCATTTTTGATTTCTAACTTTTATGCTTCCCTTATTCATTTTCTTCAAAACCCCGCAGACCACATTTGTGCTTCATTTACCCAGGTTAAAGCAGGCCAGAGCTGCTCCCCAGCTGAATGAAGTCTCATGTGCATATTTACAGAACAGCTTTTATATCAAAACAAAATATTCATTTTATTATCGAGTGGTGGCTTGTTTTGTGTCAGGATATGTGAATAAAAGCATATGCCTTTGGAACAATTCTGGTCTTATTAAAAACATATTTTACCACTCGCTGATCCATAACCTCATATGACTGAAAATCTGGGTTCCTGAAAAGTTTGTGTTTGTGTGTGCAGTGGGTATTACCATAGGGCATTAATTTTAAATGAGAAGTGTAAAAATTGTGTTTTCAAAATGCATTTGGATAGCATGAACAGTTATGATCTGAGTCTAGAAAAGAGTCCACCCTCTACTTCCCCCTTAGGATTTCAGTGGAGCTTTGGACTTGGGATTTTTAAAGGTTTGGAAGAGTAATTCTCTTGCAGCTTTCTGCCAGGTTCTCTTTTTTTGGTGTTGAAGCTGATTCATGGATCATGGGATATTGTGCACATGCTGTGGTGAAATTCATTGCTTGGAGTTGAGTACAGAAGCCAACAAAAAAATATTGTCTTTCAGCATCCAAAGACTTTCAGCTTTTTCTCTTAAATCAAAATGCTTTTTTACTTTCTGTATTCCGGTGCTGTCAGACAAAATTACAGCTTGAGGAGGAGAATGCTACTTGTACTACTGCCTGGAGAAAACATAGCTCCTGTCATTTATAGCCCTTTTTCTTTTGCTAGGTGGAACTAATTCTGTTTGTGGGGGGAGAGATTTTCATACTGCCTTGTTTAGGATTTATTAAAGTTATACAGAAAAAGAGTACAAACAACATTCGTGTCACTCCCTTGAAGCTACTGACTATGGAAGCTGGTATATGCTTTAGCCGTGCTAGCCTGAGGAGCCTTCTAAAGTTGACCATGACTGATTAAGTGATATATGAACTATTATCACAATAGCCAATGTGGGCATATTAACATAATTGGAAGGGAATAGGAGATGCACAGGCTCAGTCTTTGCATTTTTTTAAAACCATAATAAATTGGCTTTCCATGGTTCAGAAACCTGTCTTGTTAGGAAATGTTGGAAGGAGTCTCCACCTAAAACGGGTTAGTTTTTGACCTCCTGTCTTGTGAATCTATGTTATGAGCATCTTCTGTTGCTTATGACTAGCCAGGTCTTCATTCGGTATTGTGATATTGCCTTCCTTTTAAAAAAATGTGGTCGTCTTAATAAACACTGAGGAAACTCATCCTGACTATATCCATACTCGTGAGCTACTATCCAGCATCAAACCTTTTGTTTTTAAATTCATGGAGAAGCTAGACAGATGCTAACTGTTAGCTTGCCACCACCCCCCTACACAGCACCCAGGCCACCCGGTGCTGCCTTCGCCGCATGCCATGGGCTTTACTGTGAGCTGCCAACTCCTGTCCCCAGCAGCAGTGGGCAGGATCACACTTGGTGGCACTGGTGAGCAGTGCATGCTGTAGGAGTTGAGAGAGGGGGCAGTGTCGATGTTGGAGGGTGGAATCGGGGTGGAAAGAGAAGATTTGCTAGACTGAGCTGTGTTTTGCTATTTTCCTTCCTCCCTTCCATGCTATCCTGGGCCAAATCCAGCCCATGGGCCATAAGTTGCCAACCTCTGCACTAGAGCATTTCTTTGTGAAGTCTTACTGTATGCCACAGATCGTGTATCTGTCTCTGCCCTTTCAGCCAGCTGTTTTGCACACATCTGTTTCTGTGTAAACCTTCTCATTGTTATTACTTGTGGGCGTTTGGAAGCAGGGCTGGTGCGGAAATGTTAGTTTGCTAGGGCTGACATTAGAAGGCCAACATCCTGAGGAGGATGACATTGGCAGTGTTTCTATTCTGTAGTACTAAAACAGGGGATGAAAAAGGGACTTACTAGAACATGAAGGGGTAAATAGTACCTTACCAGAAAAATATATAGATACACTTTTCTTTAATTCAGAAACTCTTTCCTCTTAAAGAAAGCTAAGAAAACTGAAAAACCCTTGTCTGTAGGTTAGTTTCATAGTTTGGTTCTGATGTTAGAACATGTCACAGCAAACTTTCCTAACACCTTGATATCCCTGATGTGCAGTTTGTGTTTAAAATTATAAAATATAATACATCTCATCAGTGAGAACTAATATATATTACTTTAATGTTGTGGCAACTTTAGCTCTACAGAGAAAGTAAGTTTTTTGTTTTCAGGATTTTGAAGGGTTTTTTTTTTTTCTTCTTGTTTATTCTAGAGACTGAAACTTTTCCCCTAATATATTTAGTACCATTGACTTTACTATATGCATGCTAAGACTTCCCTAGGTAGTAACAATAGATATCGTCTGTGTAATTATTTAACTCCGCTCCTTCCTTTCCATTATAAAAAGGTGTGTAATAACATAATTTGCAAAATGAACAAATGTCAAATGTAACCAAATTTTTCTTGTTGGTACTTTTCATGGTTTTCTTACCTTAACTTTTTTTAATTCATTCATATGTGACCCTAGTTTCAGAGGATTTCAGAAAAAAATAACTTCTGGCTATTTTTAATGGCCCTTTTTAATTGTGATTTTTTTTTTTTTATTGAAAGTTCATTAAATTTTTTGGCTTTCCTTGATTTATGATCACCTGATTTATGAGTTCATTAGATCAATTCTGTTGCTGTATTATAATAAAAACATTTAAAATTGATCCTAAAAGGGAAAAAAAAAATGTTAATTTTGATCTTTTTTTTTTTTCTTTCAGATCATGTTCAAAATGAAGAGAACTATGCACAAGTACTAGATAAATTTGGAAGTAATTTTTTAAGTCGGGATAACCCAGATCTTGGCACTGCTTTTGTAAAATTTTCAACGCTTACTAAGGAATTATCAACGCTGCTGAAAAACCTGGTAAGGAATTTCAAGCATATTATTTGTATTCAAAAAAAATTTCAAAGCAAATTCAGGTTCATATTTTCAGTAAGTTTGAGCTGTATACGTATTCATCAGAATGTTGTCTTCACTTAATTTTAAGCTGAAACCAGCATGTGCATTTCAGACGTATTCTCAGTTACTGTTACACTTTAAGAACTGTTAAGCAGAGTTGTGCCTAGGCATACATGTTAGCCATACTGTGTTTGGTTATGTAATGCAGGGCTGTCCAGCTTCTCAATGGCCAGGGGCAACAGCCCACCCTTACCTCTGTAGCCATGGGGTCCTCTGCAGTACCACGTCATGAGGTCCATGCATAGCCTTCCCTCCTCTCCCGGCCACAGACTTTACTGCTGCACCATGTGCATGCATGGGCAGTTACCCCCCTTACCTGTAGGCTTCTTCCCTGGACCACACAGTCAGCTCCCCCAGCACCGCAGGCCATGATGCCTCCTGGGGTGGGGGCAGGAAGTGAAAGCCAGAGAAGGGTGCAGGGAGGTTGGAGACTCCAGCTTCAGCAGCAGCCGTAGCAATGAAGGGAGTGGCAGGCAGGGGGAACCTAGGGGCAGCAGATTAACCCTTTGGACTGACAGCTGGATAGCCCTGATATAATGTAGAGTCAGCAAGAAAAATAGAAATGTGAATTCATATACAATTCTCAAGTGACAGCAGATATCCTGGAACTAATTATCCGTGTATAATATTTATGAGTCTAAAAACATCTTCTGACTGCAAATCTGGTCGGAAAAAATAGAATCAAACTGCCTATGTTTTTAATTCCAAAAACTAAGTTTGTTTAAAAAAAAAAAAGAAAAGAAAAGAAAAAAAAAGCCAAATCTCTCAGTTCTTCACTAGCATATATGTTTTTGACAGTGAAATTCTCACTTGAAAGAGAACCAGTGTCACCATCATCGACTTCTCTACAGAGTCAGGTCTATCATACTATTACCCTACTTCTCAGTACCATTCTCTACTTTTAAACCTTAAAATCTTAGATTATTATAAATAGTTTAGACTCAAGACAGTCTGGTACCCTTGTACATGCTAGTGATTGCATTAGTGATAGAAATTTGGAACTTTTGAGGTAAATGAAGGTGCAAACATGTCAGAAACAGATGGCCAAAACTGGTGTTTTCTGTCCTTTCGCTTCATTTTACCTTTATACCTGGAAGTGGAACTATCACCAGTTTGTTTAGCTCACAATAGCCTATCTCTGTTTCCCAGAAGTTGCAATTTTTGTTTGTTTGCATGAATATGGGGCTGTTCCTATGCACTCAAGATACCTTTGATCGAAGGCACAAAAGTGAAAGTAATCCATGTTGGTAAGAAACACATCAATTTGTTTTTATCCTCTGGTATAAGGTTCAAGAAGGAACTATTTAGATCCCTCCAACTTTCTGCTTCACCTGGGAATATACTAATGTTATGAGAGCATAATGTGATAATAGTTATGAGAGCATAACTCTTGAGATCAATATATTCTTTCAGTCTCTGTAAATACTTTTCTTGAAACAATGAGCTAGCTCCTTCACCCTTATTATAGGTCCATGTTATAGAATGAGATAATGCAGTGGTTTTATTTTCAAGGAATTAAGATTAATTTCAGTACTTTATTCCAGTTACTTCACTTCCATGAAATGTGTCTAGCTTTGGCCAGTGCAGAGGAAAAAACACATTGCAGGCAAATACTAATTAATTAGTCTTCCAAATATAAAATAAAACTGGGTTTAGAATACTCCTGCTTTCTTTCCACTGAAAATAGAAGCCAATCCCATTGGATAGAGATAGTTATCCAGTATAACTCTTCAGAAAAGCTTGATGGAAATGTTAAATATTTAATGAGGGGCCCATCTCAGGAATGGGAATCTCCATCCATATATTTCGTATTCAGTTTAAAATACAGACAAAGGAGTTAATAGCATTTAGACTCAAACACCTTTCTACACTGAATTGAGTTTAGATGCCAGCAATCTATAGTAATAGACATTTTTTCCAATGTCTTGGGTAGTTGCTTTGTTTTTTCTTTCCTTTTTCCTGGCTTCCCCTTCAGTTCGTGATCTTTTAGTTCCTGAAGAATTCAAACAGCAAAAGGATTCTATTAATGGTCCACATGAAACATCTTCAAAATAAAAGCAGCACTGGTGAAAATGATGCATGGAAGAGTATTATATCTCACCTACCTAAATTTACAAGCACTAAGCAAGTGCATACAGGGCATGAGCGACAGAGAACTCCAGCTGTATCAGTCCAAACTTTGTGGTTGGACAAAAGGGTTGGTGAAACGAAACGAGCATTCGGTATGTTATTAGAATACTCAAACACTTGTATATAAAGTTTGGATAACAAGGATTTACAAGCAATTCTACAAGTGCTAGATTGAAATATTTAAACTTTATTTTGCCTCTTACCTTTCTGGAAGGTGCCAGTGGACGGGACTTACCTGGTTACTTAGTTTTCTGCTCTGTTGGGCAACTGCATCGTATAAGCCTCTTCATAATTTTTTTTCTAAACTCCTGCTTAAAAGCAGGTAAGTTGTTTGCCCCCACTCTTCTTCAAGCAGGAAGAAGTGGGCATTCTTTCACAGTCGAGGAACTGTGATGTGATTAGAATAACAGAGACTTGGTGGGATAGCTTACATGACAGGAGCACTGGCATGGATGGGGTACAAACTGTTCCGGAAGGACAGGCAGGGAAGAAGAGGAGGAGGAGCTGCACTGTATGTAAGAGATCTATATGATTTCTCAGAGCTTCAGTATGAAATTGGAGATAGACCCGTTGAAAGTCTCTGGGTTAAAGTTAGAGGGGAGAGCAGCAAGGCTAATGTGGTGGTGGGCATCTACTATAGATCAACAGACAAGGAGAACAAGGCTTTCTTCAGACAACTAGTGGAAGTTTCCAAACAGACCTTGGTTCTCATGGGGGACTTCAGTCACCCTAACACCCTAAGGAGACAACTTCCTTGTGCACGAGTTGGAGAAGACCAACTAGGGGCCATGCTCTTCTTCACAGTTTGAGCAGTAGGTCAAGAATTAGTGGCAGATGTAGAAGTGGATGGCAAGTTGGCCAGCAGTGATCACAAGATGATCTAGTTCAGGATCCTGACAAAAGGAAGAAAGGAGAGCAGAAGAGTATGGACCATGGACTTAAAAAAACAGACTTTGACTCCCTTAGGGAACTGGTGGGCAGGATACCCTGGGGGCTAGCACTGGATTTAGGACCCAGATACTTGTTCGTTGGGGACCCAAAACCCTCAGACTGAACACGACCTGTCCATTCAATAATAGGCAAATGTATTGATACACAGTGATAACAGAAAAGAATAATGCAGGCAGTCCTATAGCTACCAATCATAGGGCTGTCATCAAAATCAAGCTACATTAGGCCAGGACACAAGCTTCACTCTGAGGTTGTCTCTGGAATGTCAGATAGCAGCAGCCTGGAGGTCGGAGGCCGAGCCCTCCCCCTCCCCCCAAGCGAGGTGGATGAGATGGGCTGGTAGCATACCCTCTGTCCATGGTGCCTTGGGGTCCCTTATCAGGGACATCTCTGTCCCTGTGGCCTTGGGGGACCCTTTGTTGCTTTAAAATCTCCGCTTTTGTATTCTTTTCCCTTCCTGATGACTCTCCATCTATGGCTGTCGCTGATTTGGTCTTTCTGTGGTTGCCATACTGTCCATGTTTTGTCTTGTCAGCATATGTTTTTGGTTTCACAACCCATCACATGCACACATCCTAATTTGGGCTTTCTGGGCCTTCTCTTAATTTGGTCTGTTCTCCCGAAACCAGAACCTGAGGCCCCAACTCTTTTGTGCCTTGTGAGCTGGTGCCACCTTACCTCATGTTATGGAACAATGTGGTATATGCCCACAGTTTCCCAGGCTGTGTGTATTGGCTTTGTTGTGTTAGACACCCTGTCTGCCTTAAAGGCTGTGAGACCTGTGTGACCAGGCCTTTAGAAATCAAATAACCCTTGCTGTCACCCTGGACTATTGGTCTAATGCATATATAAATATATAAGCCAATTCCCAAAAGCAGACCTCTAAATACCATTTTCTAGTCATCACTGGGAGGCCAGGCTGAGGGGAAAAGGAGTCTAGGACTGCTGGTTGTATTTTAAGGAAACTTTACTGAGGGCTTAGGAGCAAACCATCCTGAAGTGAAGGAAGAATGGTAAATCTGGCAAGCGACGAGCTTGGCTTAGCAGAGAACTCTTTGGTGAGCTTAAACACAAAAAGGAAGCTTATAAGAAATGGAAGCTTAGACAAACAGCTTAGGAGTAGTATAAGACTATTGCTTGGGCATGCGGGGATAAAGTCAAGAAAGCCAAAGTGCAACTGGAGTTGCAGCTAGCAAAGGAAGTGAAGGGTAACAAGAAGGGTTTCTACAAATATGTCAGAAGCAAGAGGAAGGTCAGGGAGAGTATGGATCCCTTACTGAATGGGGGAGGCAACCTAATGACAAATCATGAGGAATAGGCCAAAATGCCTTTTTTACCTCTGTCTTCACAGGCAAGTTCATCTCCCAGACTACTGCACTTGGAATCACAGTTTAAGGAAGAGGTGAGCAGCCCTCAGTGGTGAAAGAACAGGTTAGGGACTATTCAGAAAAGCTGCATGTGTACAAATCCATGAGGCCAGAGTCGGTACATCTGAAGGTGCTGAGGGAGTTGACTGATGTGATTGCAGAGCCTCTGTTTTTTGTTTGAAACTCATTATGTTTGGTGTTTTGGAGAAGTCCCAGATGATTGGAAAAGAGCAAATATACTGCCCATCTTTAATGAAAGGAAGAAGGAGGATCCAGGGAACTACAGACTAGTCAGCCTCACCTCAGTCCCTAGAAAAATCATGGAGCAGATCCTCAAGGAATCCATTTCTAAGTGCTTGGAGGAGAAGAAAGTGATTGGGAACAGTCAGCCTGGATTCACCAAGGGCAAGTCATGCCTGCCCAACATGGTTGTCTTCTCTGGACAGATTACTGGCTCTGTGGATGCAGGGAGATCAGTGGACATGACAAACTTTGACTTTAGCAAGGTTTTTGATACAGTCTCCCACAAGATTCTTGCAAGCAAACTGAGGGTTGAATGAATGGATTTTAGGGTGAATAGGAAGTTGCCTGAGTCATTTGGTTCAATGGGTAGTGATCAATGGCTTGAGCGCTAGTTGGCAACTAGTATCAGGTGAAGTGCTTCAGGGGTCAGTCCTGGTGCTGGTTTGGTTTCAATATCTTCATTAACAATCTGGAAGCTGGGATGGAGTGCACCCTCAGCAAGTCTGAAGGTGACACCAAACTGGGGGGAGTAGTAGATATGCTTGAGGGTAGCAGCATTCCCTCTAAGCTGCGTGGTGTGCATGGCTGTGCAGGCAGACCTGGCAGCATGGCATAGAGTGCGCCTGTGCGACCATGCATGCCACACAGCTTAGAGGGAATGCTGGAGGGTATGGTTAGGATTCAGAGTGACCTAGACAAATTGGAAGATTGGGCCAAAAGAAACTGCATGATGTTCAACAAGGACAAGTGCAAAGTCTTGCACTTAAGATGGAAGAATCCCATGCACAAGTACAGGCTTGGGACCAATTGGCTAAGCAGTAGCTCTGCAGAAAAGGACCTGGGGGTTACAGTGCACAGTATGAGTCAACAGTGTGCCCTTGTTGCCAAGAAAGCTAATGGCATACTGGGCTGCATTATTAGGAGTGTTGCCAGCAGATCAAGGGAAGTAACTCTTCCCCTCTACTCTGCACTGGTGAGGCCACATCTGGAGTACTGTGCCCAGTCATGGGGCGCCCCACTAGAAAAAGGATGTGGACTAGAGGTGCACTGATACATTGGTCTGATATCAGATCAGTACCGATATAAACAAAATTATCTATAGTGGATATCGGTTTTAAGTAGCTGATAATTGTGCCAATAAATGCCAGTGCTGTGCGCAGCTGCAGCGTAGCACATAGGCAGTGAAGACGCACCCCACAGGATGGAGAGCTGGCTCCAGCTGGTAAATCTGGGGTTGGGGGAAGTGGCATGGGGGGTGGGCAGATCAAGGCCCTGCTGTGAGGGGTACAGGGGCTGGAGAGGGGGCAGAGGCAAGTGCTGCCCAGTTGGTAAGGAACGAAGCCTCAGTGTATCCGGGGGCATGGGTTGGAGCAGGACTTATTCAGGGGGCATGGGGGAGGTGGAGGTGGCCATGCACATGTGGTCTGGCAGCTCCCACCATTGCTGCTGTTACTCATCTGGGAGGGCACGGGGTGAGGGGTGTGTGCTCCTGGATCAGTTGGGCGGGGCAGGCTGTGGCTGTTCCCAGCAGAGCCTGGGCTAGGCAGGGTAGGTGGCAGCGCAGCTGGGAGTGGGGGGCTACAGTGAATTTTAAGTTGGCTGCGGCACTGCCCCTGTCTCGCGCGTTTCCCGGCCCAGGCTCCACCAGGAACAGGCCCTGGATCTGCGCAGGGCAGACTGGGGCTAGGGCAGTTCCTAGTGGAGCCTGGCCCAGGTAGGGCAGGGTGGGGGCCAGCGCTGCTGAGAGGGGGCTACAGGGAGGGACTGCAGCTACCCCAAAATTTGCTGTAGCCTCCTCATGGCCCCCTGCTCCCAGCGATGCCGCTCTCCCTCACAGCGATACCTTGATCTGCCTCCCCTACACCCTTTCCCTTTCGCCTCCCTCCTACTACACCAGACTTACCTGCTGCAAGTCAGTGTATGGGATATCCTGATGTAATTAATTGAGAGCAATTGTATCTTCTCTCACCCTTAAAAGAATTCAGCTTGTTTAGCCTTGATAAAATTAGCTTTTCTCATATAGTGGGTTCTCTTTTCCTGTGATCTTTCAAATGGCTTTTTCTCATTTTTTAGTTTGCATTATTCTTTGTTGAACATGAGACCAGAACTGTAGATATTATTTCAGATTAAGTCTTTTCACAGTGGCATGAATATGTCCATAAAGGAGGTAATCCCCTCTTGATGTATTGAAAAATACTGAGCATTCACCTCCTAAATATTGGGCTATGTTAAGGCTTTCTGAAATCACTAGACCCTTTTGACAATCTTATCTTTGATCTTCACTCAGAGACCTAGAGAAGAGGATCCACAAAATGAATACACAAAAATGAATAGCTTATTAATATCCCAGTCTTATAATAGAAATACAAAGGGTTTTTGTAATCAAATGATTGTTAGGGACTTTTAAAATGATAAAATATTTATCAGCATAGAAGTAATGGAATTTTTCAATAATGTGTGTTCAGAGAGAAGTAGTAGTAAAAAAACTGGATATTCCGATAATCAATAATGTAGCTATAAGCAGCTTAATAAACCTGGGAAATACGATAGTGTTAAGAAATGGTACTCAAAAGACCATAAATAAGGTGTTGTCTTTTCAGGAGAAGAATAGCTCATCTTATCTGTAATAAGACTAATCATTTTTATTCAAGGACCTGTCTAAAATATATATGTATGTGTACGTGTATACATACATACATACATACATACATATATATATATATATATGTGTGTGTGTGTGTGTATATATATATTATTAAGGAAAACTTCCATTATACTGGGGTGGGGGGGACAGAATGTGAAGACAGCTGCAATATTCTGCTGAGAGCTAGAAAAAAGAGCTTCAATAACCTTATTAGTTTTATCAATAATGCAATAGTGAAATATGAAGCTTTTACTTTTCTTGTTTTATAATTGGTGTTAATGGAGGATCTGTTCAGGCCAGCCAAAAATAAATGTTCACATTCTAAAAATTCTTCAAGAGACTAGCAGATTTGTTTAAATACCAGGTTTGATAGAAGGATTTAACTTTTAGCTGTCTTCCAATTCTATAGATCATATACTCCTTAAATCTGAGGGCTTGCATGACTAGCAGGCACAAAAACAAAATTAAGAGGAAGTTAGACATCCACGTAGTTAGACATCCAGACTCCATATAGAGTTAGGTGCCTCTGACAGGTGATTCAGAGATTATAGTTTCATAGTAGTTAAGGTCAGAAAGGACCTCAGTAGATCATTGAGTCCAACCCCTTGCCCTGGGCAGGAAAGAGCGCTGAGGTCATATGACCCCAGCCGGGTACTTGTCCAGTCTCATCTTGATGACCCTCAAGGTAAGGGAAAGTACCACCTCCATTGGAAGGCCATTCTGGATTCTGGCAACCCTTACTGTAAAGAAGTTCTTCCTGATGTCCAACCTAAAGCTGTTCTCTGTCAGTTTGTGGCCATTGTTCTTGGTTATTCCAAGGGGTGCCCTGGTAAACAGAGCATCTCCTATTTTTTGCTCCCCCCCTGATGAATTTGTAAATGACCACAAGAACCCGTCTCAGCCTTCTCTGGACTCTCTCGAGGTTATCCACATCCCTCTTGAAGTGCAGCGCCTACAACTGGATGTAGTACTCCAAATGCAGTCTCCCCAGTGCTGCACAGAAGGGAAGTATCACCTCTCTGGATCTGTTCATGATGCACGTACCAATGCGTGACAGAGTGCGGTTAGCTTTACTGATTACTTTGTCACATTGACAGCTCAAATTAATCTTGAAGTCAACTATGACTCCGAGATCCCTTTCTGTTGCTGTGCTGCTGAGAAGGTCATCCCCCAACCTGTAAGTGTGTTGGTGATTCCTTCTCCCTAGATCAGGGGCAAGCAATTATTTTGGGTGGAGGGCCACTTGCACAATTTTGGTAGGCTGTCGAGGGCTGCATGGGTGGGTGCCCTGCCACCTCGGCACCATCTTGGGACCAATGTCCCATGGCTAGCACCCATGGGGCCCAGAGTGGGGTGCAGGCCAGCAGGGGTCTGTGGAGCCAGGATGCACCAGTAGGGAGGGGGGAGCTGGCCCAGCTCCATAGAGCCCTTGCTGGCTGGAAGCCCACACTCCTACTGCCCTGCTCTGGGCCCCGCTGACACTGGCCCCAGGACAGTGGTATGGGTCCTGTACTCCCACTGGCTCCCCACCTGCTCACACCCAGTACCCCCTAGCCCCATGGTACAGGTGGGGGCAGCAGCAGGGAAGAAGCTGGTGCTGAACGTGGGGAAAAGCGGCTGCTCGCCCGCCCCATGGCTGGTGCCCTGTGCTACAGGCACTCGCAGCCCAGGCAGGGCTGTCTGGAGCAGGCACAGGCAGCCCCAGGCAGGCTGCAGGTGGCTGCAGCACGGGGCACTGGCCATGGGGTGGGTGATGGGCCACTTTTCTCCTTGCTCACCACTAGCTTGTAACCCGCCACCACTGCCAGCCTGGCAGTGGTGGCGGGTTACAAGGTGGTGCTGTGCATGGGGTGGGGAGAAAGCAGCTCCTCCCCACCCCATGCCCAGCACTGCAGCCACTCGCAGCCTGCCTGGGGATGCCTGTGCCTGCTCCAGACATCCCCGGGTGGGCTGTAAGCGCCTGCAGCGCGAGGCGCCAGCCATGGGGTGGGCAAGGTGCTGCTTTTCTCGGCGCAGGGAGGGAGCCCAGGGAAAAGCTGAGCGCAGGGTGGGTGGGAAGCGGCCCCTCCCCACACCCGGTGCCCCACACTTCAAGTGCTCACAGCCCCAGTCTTTGTTGCACTTCATCCTATTCTTTTCTGCCCACTTTTCCAACCTGTCCAGGTCCACCTGGATTTGATCCCTTCCCACTAGTGTGTTTACTCTTCCCTGTAATGTTGTGTCATCTGCAAAGTTGGACAGAGTGCTCTGCACACCCTTATCCAAGTCACTGATGAAGACATTGAATAGCACTGGTCCAAGGAACGAGCCTTGGGGGACCCCACTGCCCACATCTTTCCAAGTCGATACCGACCTGTCCACCACCACCCTCTGGGTGTGACCCTTAATCTATTTTGCCACCTACGTGACTTTGAAATCATCTAAGTCACAGCTGCTCAGTTTATTTCTGAGAATAGGATGAGATACCGTATCGAAAATTCAAGTAGTTGACGTCTACCTTGACTCCTGCATCTGAGCATTTTGTGACCTGTTTATAAAAAGAAATGTTAGTCAGGCAGGAACTACTTGCTGTGAACCTGTGCTGGTCGCCTTTCAGTATTATTTTTCCTGCTGGACTCCCACAAATGTGATCCTTGATAATTTTTTCTAAGGTTTTCCCAAGGATAGAGGTGAGGATAACAGGCGTGTAATTACCCAGATCCTCCTTCCTCCTCTTTTTGAAAATAGGGACCACATTGGCCTTTTCCAGTCCTCTGGGACCTGACCTGAGCACCATGAGTGCTCAAACAGCTGTGCCGGTGGCTTTGTGACACTGGCCAATTCCTTCAGCACCCTTGGATGAAGTTCATCTGGGCCCACTGACTTAAACACATTCATCCCCTCCAAATATCCTTTTACTAGGTCAGTGCTGACCATTGGTAGGGTGGTGTTCCTTCTGTGCCTGTCTATAATGCATTGGAAGATTTGTCTTGATCCATGTTCAGGAATACAGAGGCAAAAAACTCATTGAAGAGCTCAGCCTTGTCTCTCCTATCTGTCACCAATTTCCCTAGCCTGTCCTGTAGCGGTCCTATGTTCCCCTGTGCCGCCTTTTTGCTCTCTGTATACCTGAAGAAGGACTTTTTGTTGTCTTTATTTTTTGTCACCAGCCTGAGTTTCATTGCTGCTTTGGCCTTCCTGGCTCCCTGCGAGTGAGAGCCAAGGGGGTATACTCCTTATTAGTGCTGAACAAGAGAGGTGCCTGCAGTCAGCCAATAGGAAACAGCTAAACTTCTTTTCTCCTCGGGATACAGGAACCTGGCTTAGTCAGTGGACAAGATCTTGTGTGCCCAGAGGGTATGTGCATAATTGATCAATTGCCTATCTTTCAGCTAGTAGCCTCATGGTTGGGGCATGACCTGGGTTATAGGCTTTCCTCAGCCTGAGGAGGGCCAACCCGCATCTTCCCATCCTAGGAGAGTGCCCTAACCACAACACTATTGAATAATTTTGGTGGGGAGCACACTACAAATCTCATTTGAAGGAAGGCTAATGGATAGTTAAGAGTGCAAAAGTCAAGTGGCCAACAGGAGGGCAGGAAAGAAAGGAGCATAACTCTGTAAGCCAGTGATGATAGTCCTGAGGAAAGAAGAAACCTGGGCTTTAGTTCCTGCAGCCAGGCTCATCTCCTAACATAAAATGCATAAATAGTGGTGGGAGATGAGAACAAAAAGTAGGACTGCCTCTCTGTAGCCTGGAACCGTGTCTTCCAATTTCTGGGCTAGTCCTCGAACAACAAGGTAGTTATCCAAAAAGTAAACACTCCTGCCACCATGTGAATTTTTGATTGAGTGACTGTCCAAGCTGTGCTTTCTACTGAAGTGAGTGCTGTCACTGTGAGATGAGGTGCCTGCTGTTCAAATCCCTTAAGGGTCTCCCTGGCATTCACTTATCAGATCTGACCTAGATTGCAGCAAAGCTTACGTAGGAATAAAATGTCTGGCTGCTCGTACTGGCTCACTTCTAAGCATACTAAGGAACTGATGCTGAGGAGCATGGGGATCTTTACAATGTATTCAGGGGCTTAAAAGTTTTGTGGCTGTTCAAGTGAGATTTGATCTGGATTGCTTTGTCAGACTTAGGTACCTAATTTCTCTCTAAATTAGTTAGGTGCTTTGCTGATTGATATACAGGCTGCTTTGCTCTGGGCCATGGGCCGAAGAAGTGAAGGATAAGAACCCGGCTTGCAACAGCGAAACCAGAAGTGAGACTTACAGTTTTGCTTTTACCGTGTCCCTCCGACCCTGGTTAGTGGAGCTTTCTGGTTCATAAAGTGCCGGATAACGCAGCTTTGGCTGTAATTAACTTACTACTCTGCTCTTCCATATCCTTTACAATGTGTGGTTAAAAAAATAATTAAACTCAGGAACTTTTCAAGTCGAGTAAGATGCAGTCATCTCAGAATTAGGTCTGATCAGAAGGCCATAGTTTCACTCCATAGAATTTCTACAGTGACCTTAATGGACTGTAAAGTACCATACATGTCAATGCCTGTCATCCTTTTTGCAAGCAGGTGATACACCAGATAACAATGCTGAGATAGAGTACTATTTAAAAATAAGAAAATAAGCAGTTTTCCCTAATCTCTACCTTACCCTCAAATGTAAAATGCAATCACAAACAGTGCCAGTGGCAAGGATTTCTTAGGGTCATATCTAACTGGACCAACTGCGTAGTTAGAATAGTGTTAAAACAAGCTTTTGAATACAGGAAACCCTCGCTATTTGTAGGTTTGGCAGTTGCGGTTTCAAATATTCGTGAATGTGGAATCTGGATTTTAAATGCACTTTATACATCTGTAGGAGCTCTTCAGGAGTTTCATGCTTGCTGATGCCAGGCTTCCAGCACTGCACTCCTGCTGTTGCTGCCGGAGCAGTGCTCCACCCCCTCCACAATGTAGACTGTGTTCATGAACGCAGTGCCTTATTCACGGATTTCACCGTTTGAGGTGAATGGCGAGGGTTGCCTGTACACGCCATTCTTCTACTGGCTTTTACTCCTTAGGTCTGAAGAAGAATGTCTTGCATTTGAAAGGTTGTTACTCTACCCCAGCTGCGCTGTGGATCCAATAAAAGATAGCACTCTAAGAAATCCTTGTGTATTGCATAATTCCTGGACCATCGAGGCTACAACATCACTCTAACATTATCATCACAAGTAGTAAAATTATGACTAGCTTTCTAGGAAACATGCATGTCTTTTCTGTAAGAGGCCAGATAACTAGATTGGTTGTTTTCACTTCTAAATCTGATGGCCCTAAACTTCATATTAGCATTTTTATGCTACATTAACTGTAAATAATAATCACTCTGGATTCATCTACATGTGTGCTTTACTGTAGAGTAGACCAATTGGCTCTGCAGTAAAATGTCACAGTCTACCTGGGTAATGGTATTTAGGGCAAAGTAAATTAATTGACTCTGTCATAAGATAGTATTGTTGGGCACAGCATTATCTTAAGGCAGATTCATTAAGTGTGATTTAAACTCATGTGTAGACAGTGACTGTTGGGTGCAAATTGCTCCTGGTCAGCCCAGCCAGCATGGGGCCAGACCCTTGGCTCCTGCCTGCCCCTCTGTCCCTTGATGCCAGAGCCTGGGGCTGACTCCCAGTGCCCCATGCAAGCCCAGGGCTGCTCTGCCCTCACTCAGATTGCTGCAGTCCTGGGCACATGTGTAGATGCTGCACCCAGGAACAGTTGACTCTGGCTTGAAATGCTCCAGAGTTTGTGTCAAGTTAATTTAATTTGTAGATGCACCCTCTGAGAAGGAAGTTTAATAAGAAAGAAATTATTAGAAAGCGTCTGGGAAGCCTTAAGGTTAATATGTTTTATTGCAATAATTTATTAGTGCCTTGTATTTTCAAAGCTTTGTTCAAATGCTGTTTTACTGAGAATATGATAAAGAACATTGTCAATACTTGAAAAATTTTTTTTTGCCAATAATGGAAGCTATGGGTAATATATAAATATATGCATATATTTATACATGCACGCATAAAATATATATGTACCACTGAAAAGGAGTGTACTTTGCTTTCTCTCTCTCTCACATGTGAAGGCAGTCTTCAATGAGAGAGCTGCTTACCAGTTGTTGCTATAGCATTAATTTAATATATTATGTTTGCTTTATGTGGTTGTACAAGAGCAGAACCAGACATTAGATTATTTATGTACAACTATCAGAGCTCTTGTATCTTGATTCTATTCTCTTTAACTTTAATTAATTCTGTCCTTTTGTGAAAGAGATATTCTGAAACGATTCATAGATGCAGGGAAGTGGAAAACATGATTAATTTCTTGATGCTTACAAAAGGCTGTCAGCCCAATCATATGTACAAAAGAATATTCTTTTAAATTAAGACTACGTGGTATTCAGTGCTATATGGGATTTTATTTTAAACATTTACTTATTTCAGCAAAGCCTTTTATCAGTTGTTTTACATGTTCCATTTAAACTTAATAATATATTTCTGAGTTCACTTGGACCAACATTTGAAAAACAGATAAAAATCGAGCATAATTCAGTATTTTGGCTAGTTTAAATACTTTTTATATTTATATTTTCCAGTTCTCTCTCAAAACTAAATAATTTGATGATATGGCAAAGAATATGGTGACTATTTCTCCTCCAGCATCACAGCCATGCTTACATTCTTACTAGCCTTCAACTAGTTCCTTCAGTATGCTTCTCACATGTCATGATTTGCTATTGCAAACTCCTCTAAATGCTGGCTACTTAGCACCGAGTGCAGCATCTGAATTCTTTGCCTGCACTTTCCAATGCTGACTCTCACCTGTCAACAATTCCACATCCTCTCAAGGCTCTGATCTCTTCCTTAAGATGCATGATCAAACTGGCATCTTTCCATGCATTTCCTTGGAAAGCTTTAGTTTCTACATTCACTTTGTCCAATTTCATCACCTTACTCCGCTCTAAAATAGCTAACTGCTCTTTCAGATCCTTCGTGAGTTTAGTCTCCTGCTTCTCCTTTTCTGACAGCTTCCTAACAGTCAACCATCTCAGTTAAAGCAGCATCCTTCTTGTCTCTCTCCTTTTCTTAACTGACCACTCCAGCCATTTACTACAAAGTACTCCATACACTAACTTGTTATCACTTCTCAGCATCTTTCCAAAACACAACTTTATTCAACGGATACCGCCATGTGTATTTCTCTTTCAGTAATGGCTCCAGCCATTCCTCAAGTCTCAACAACCGTAGCAATCTTATCTTTCTTCATGACAGCTCATGATGACCAACCTAGCTTCTTTCAGAACCTAAGCACTAACTTGTTAGTGTATTATTTAATTAATCAATTAGCATAACATATAACCTAACACAATTTGGGTGAGCCAATTAATACAATTAGTTATACAAATATGCAAGATAAGCCAGTCAGCTCATTATTTTAATTAAGTGTGCCCACCCAGGGATGTCAAACTGTTGAGGAGGCTGTCTCTAATTAATCAATATGCAAATGAGCTGTTATAACAGCACTGACTGAGGCTACCAACCGTCTTTCACTATCTCTTATTGGACTATTAGCCTACTGTTTGGTCCCAGTCTCACTATTGGCTAATAAAGAAATCAATACACCAGTTAGTAATTAAGCCACAAGGCTGTTTTAAATAAGAACAAATAATGAAGATACAGCAATTAACGATAGAGATACAATGAATAGACAGTAACCAGAACAATTAGTAGAGAGATTAGAAAGCAAGCTCCTTTCTCCCTCTCAAGTGGTAACTGTGTTGGAGGCTCTGACAGCTGCTTCCGTGACAAGCATCCAGACATTGCAAGTAAGAAAGCTTTTTTTTTTATTTATTTTTTTTTATCTCAGCCACTCCACCCAGTCGCCAGAGCTTTTCCCTTTCTTCAGGTACTGCACTCTCTGCAAGGGACAGTGATACGTTCCCCTTGTTTGGTGGTGTTGGTCCCTGGTAGTGGACAGACTATTCGAAACGTGTCTGAGTTTGTTCTCTGGGGAGCCTCCTCACTCCACAGCTAGAGGCATACGCACAGCAATCACAATCTATCACTCGCTGTATCACACCCCAGTCAATACAAGACCAACCCAAAGACCTTGCACAACACCATGGCACACAGCCCGGTCTTGCACAGTGCACACAACCACATCTGAATCTTGCCCACCCATCTGAACCCACTCTCTCCTCAGGCTCACGCACACACCTCTCCTAGGGTGCAAGCTCTTTTTAAATCATTTGCTCATCCAATCACTCAGGGGTACTGTCACTCATCAAGCACTCCAGTCACACCTTTAATCATCTAGGACAAAGGTATTGAATGCTAGATGGCGTCACACCAGTTTTGGTGCCAACACAGTTGTATAATAAACCAACATTATACTGCACATGTTTAGATGTGGAAAAGAGGTCATTACCGCAGGAAGGTGTAACGTTCACCCCTTTTGGAGTCTCCTGGCTCATAGCTTACTGGGCACATGCAGTTGTATACTGTTTATCTCTTCTTTAGTGACTTAACTGTTATGCACCTTCACTAGGCAGGTCCAGGGATACGCCACCAAGGAGTCTACAGGGTCACTGGTACTAGAGTCTCCTAGGAAAAATGCAGCAAAAGAGAAGCACTGATATATATTTTTTATTATTATTATTTTTATCTTTTCCTGCTGTGGTAGCTAAATCATCTTAAACAGCATTCATTCAGTGGAGAGAGAGACTCTTCTGTTGGTGCACATGTACACATGCTAAATGTTTTCTAGCACAGCTTTGTTAGCTGGGGCTGCATTTTTTTTTGGTTCATGACCTTTGTTACCAGGACTACACCAGCAAAACTTTTAGCCTAAACCACCCCCAGAAGTAGTGCCAGCATTCAGTTAAGGTTGTTCATAGAATAAATGTTATAGTAAAAGTAGAATAAGTGGCAAGTAATCAACAGAACTGAAATGCTGTGAATGGAATGGTCATAGAGCTGACGAGTCCAAGAACTTAGTTTCATAAAATAATCTATCATAGTTTTCTAGGTGCTGCTCTGGATCACTGTGTACAAACGAGGAAGAGAGAATTGTATAAGCCCTCTTAAAATACCAAAACGATGAAAGGAAACTAGAGAAAAGGGTATGAGAAAATCATAATAGGAGAGGAAGGTAGCCTGTTAGTGGAAATGGTGAGGTACATAGAGAGCAATGAGAATTAGCTTGAGTGATTCAGCTGAGGCTGCAGCTATATGGTAAACGTAGTGTCCTCAGCAGTGGTGCTCTTGAGTGTGCTCTGGATGGCTGTCTCCTAGAAATGAAGTGATGTAAATATGGTATTGTAGACAGGCTAATTAGCTACAGGTGGGTGAATCTGTTCTGAATTGGTGCTAATTAGCGCTTTCAAAATGCAGAGCTGTAGCTGCGTTTCATTGATGAGAGAGAACATTGTTGATCTGAGGAAAAGTTAAAAAAAAAAAAACTGGGAGAAAATTAGGAACACAGCCCAGAGCATTTGCTATAGACTTAGCAGAGTCACGAGTCATGACTTCACACACATTTGTAGCTGTCCGTGGCAAAGTGGGGCTCCCTGCCTAGCCACAGTGCTAGGTTCCCCACTTGCCTTTGGGCACCCCACCCACCTGACATTCCTGCCATGCCTTGTTCTTAATTAGATGTTAATTAAGGCAAGATGCTGCCCATTCTTGCCCTGATGCCAGGGGGCGCTATATATGCAGCTCCATACCTTCCCTACACCACAGCCCATGCCTAACAGCTGGATGCCATCTGCTAATCTCACCAGCCCTGCACTGGGCCCCAAAATCCTCCAATCAGGACCCCTCCAAGATCCCTCCATTCAGGTGGCCTACCCTGCCTTCATTTGGCTGTCTGGCTCCCTGAAACCATTTCACCCCTTGGGCATAGTCCTCCTGGGACCTTTGGCCACACAGGCCCTGGTCTCACCTCCAAGGCCAGTCAGGACCCCAGGCCCTCAGCTCTGGGCATCCCTCACAGTGGGCCCCTGGTCCTTTTGACTGTTCTGGTCCTGGCCCCAGCCATGACCAGTCGAGGGTATCCTACATCAGGCCTCTGCCACTAGCCCCTCCACTCTCCGTCTGGCCCGTACTAGGGGTTACCCACCTGGTTGTGGGAGGTGGGGTAACTCACACTGTGACTGGTGTTCCAGGGTCTCACAGGGACTCTCGCTCTCCCCCGGAGCAGCATGTCTTTGTGCTCTTTCTGTATAAACATATTGGACACTCAGCCCTCTAGTTTTCATCCTCCTTCCCTGGGGTTCCTCATCTCTGCCCCCTCACTTGGGGCTCCACACTGCACCCTCACTCGGAGCCACAGGGCTTTGCTCCCTGGTGGGCTCAGGTGGCTGTAGCCATGCCTCACCCCAACTACCTTTCCTTAGCGTCTTTCACCCCACATAGGGCTTGGGTGGCTGCAGCCATGCCTGGCCCCCCTCTCTCCCTCCTCGGGGCCTCTCAGGGTCTTGCACACCACAAGGCTCAGGTGGCCGCAGCCATGACTGGCCCCCAACTACCTCCAGCATTACTCAAACCCAACCGAAGGTGAGGGCTACTGTTAAGGTGCCCCTTCTCACCTTTCACCTGGGTGATCACTGGCCTGGCATTTTCTGGGAGCTCCCGTACCACTGAGAGCCCCACCAGGCCACCCACTCCCGGCAAGGTGCAGTTTTAGGTCATACCCAGGACCAGGAATCTCTAAGCCATCTCCTACACCTCCTGCCCTTACCTCCAGGATGTTATAGAGCCTTGTAGCCCAGCAATATTACTGCCTCACTCACTAGTAGGGAACTGATCTGTTTATATAGGCACCCAGGGATCTAAAATGGTTGCCACAATCAAGCACCTGCTGGCAGCTTGGCTCGGATCTTAAAGTGGCAGGCACCGACAGTGTCCTGCCACACCTCTCTGCCTTAAAATGGTACCTGGGGGAGGTTTCACTTACTGCTCCTCCAAAGCAGACTCCCCTCAGAGCCTGTGAGAGCCCTCGAGTGTCGAGCACCCCCCGAAGGTGCTTTGCCACATTGTCAATTGACCAAAAAAGTGGCACCAGCATACTGTTATCCCATCTTGTTTCTGTTGATCTTGTATACTAATATTAAGATGACTCCATTAAATTAAGAAATTGGTTTCTCCTGCCCAAATGTAATGGCATAAACTCGTGTGTGTCCTTTCATTTCCCAAATGTTCACAAGTTGTTATAGCTGTTATTTCCACTTCGAGTCCATATAGTTTTGAGAGGCTTTTTCAGTTGTATATATATTTTTTCTTATTGTGATGCACGTAGACGTTTTACCACCTTTTATTCTACTTAAGCTTGGAAGTATAACGAATGTTAAATAGCCATAGGTTGTTTAAAATCATTTGCAAAATGCCCAGTGCGCATATCCACATTTTAAAAGCTATGCAAATAGTTTGTACCCACTTTAACTGTGATTGTATCATTGTGGTGTTTATGAATGAGAATACACATGGCTGATGTATGATAATTTGTGTACAGGTAAGGCAATAGTGTACTTGGTCATAAGTGTGCTTGTACTTTTTGTGCATATGTTTGATATTTTCAGACTGAAAAACCTGTAATTTAATAGTTATGTATCTTTTTTTGAAGACTCTCAGATAATGGCAGAATTAATATAAGTACCCATTACAAGTTTGCTAAATATGATAGGATCAGTAACTATGGTTTGTTTGTTTTTTCTACAGCTGAGTTTCAGGCCTCATTTCTTTTCATAGAAAATTATATATATGACATAAATTCTGTTGTGTTGTGCAGGAGGCCACTTATTCGGTAACTGCTACCACTCGTTTCAGCACCTTAATTCACCTTTTGAGATGTTTCCTTTTCAAGATTTAAACTACCTTAGAGTTGATGAGATTGCAGCCCAAAATTCTTTGGTGGTTGTTATTCATTATCATTATAGCATTATGAAGAAAAACCTTGTATGAATATGAGAAGGCAGAGAATGTATGCATGTATTTCATTTTACTGGCGCATTACTCAAGACAGCTTTAAAGATATTCATTCCTGAAGACGTCAGCATATGTCAGCTGAATTGCAGCAGCATAGTGTTCAAGGGTAATAATCAGTTCTAATATCTGTGAGTCATAAGAAGGATGGAATTTGAAAGAGTGCTGACAAACTGTATCAGGTGAAAAATACAAGTAACTAGCTCATGTTCATGAACATTCCTCCCACCTACACCACCAACACCCCACAAAACGTGATCAGTTGCCGAATCACATTTTAGGGCATTGTTTTTAGAGTTTCTTTACAAATAAACAAGAATGCTAGTCTAAAATCTGGGCCTAATGGAGCCCAAATTTGCTGATGATCCCCATGGAATATTGCAAAGCCTATTTATATAGACAGGATAGTGTAAAGATGAAAAAGTGGACTGGGTTCGTTGTTTCTAGTTCAAGGCTGATGATAAATCTAAAGGAAGGAAATTCTATGTGACTCTAATGAATAAGGTATCTGTATAAGCTGCTCTACTTTTGCTAGGAAAGTTTTTTGGGTTTTTTTGTGTTTTGAAAAGTGTCTAATGCAGGGGTGGGCAGTTACTTCCAGCGGACGGCTGCTTACTGAGTTTTGGCAAGCTGTCGAGGGCCACAAGACAGGCAGCCCAAGGCAGATAAATACTAATTTTCCAAATTTTTTAGGGGCCCCGCGGGCCGGATAGAATGGCCTGGCGGGCCACATCCAGCCCCCAAGCCACATTTTGCCCACCCCTGGTCTAATGTATATAGACTACATAGTGTCCATCTATCATCTCTATTTCCTTCACTTATAAAGTAGATGAGAATGTATTCTGTAATCCTTGTTGCAAGAGTTTGGGTTCATCCGGTATTGCCTCTGCCTTTGTGTGCATGGATTTATAAATGTTAAGATTAATAAACAAAAATTATGGTTTTTATATTTAAGTTATAGTTACTTAAACTGAAAATATGATGAAAGCCCCGATTTTAAGGAACAGTGTTCTCAGGTTTATTATACTCAGTCAGAGTGAAAAATGATTGCGATTGCATGGAGCACATCTTAGCCTGAAGGGGTTCTGTCTTGTTAGCAAGAAGGAAAAAGTCATGGCTCCTTCAGTGTTTCCCACTTGAGGTTATGGGCAGAAGCTGAACAGAATTGATATTTATGAGAAGGAATCTCACCTGTGGAGGGCAGGGCGGATTGGATAACCCATTTCCTCCAGTCATGACCTGTCTTATTGGGCATTGGCAGAAACCAAACCCCATACATATAATAGTGGAGTAAGATGGGTTTTGTGATCTGCTAAGGATGTAAATATTCCTCCCCTCTTTTCTTTGAGGCTGGGTCACATCCCAACACACACACCCCTACCTTGCCCCCGCACACAATATACAAAAGTAAGACTTTTTAAAGATATTATGCAGTCACTTCTATATATACTAATGCACACAGAAAAACATGTTTTCTAAATAAAATATGTTATAGTAGATGTTTGATTTTTAGTATATGATTTGTTTTATCTATATTTTGTTAAAATGACTTCTTTTGAAAGATTTTGTGTATGGCTCTCAACCTGCTTGGTTTAGCATCATTCTTGGGGAGGTCTGACACCCTGGAAACCTGCACTGATTGGTGAAGGGCAATGGGGCAGGTTGTTAGAGGGGTCACAACCCCTCACTACCTGATAGGTCATGCCTGTGCTTCATGGTCTAGAGCAGCATTCCCTCTAAGCTGTGTGGCCGCGCTCATGCCACACTGCCAGGTGTGCATGCATGGCTGCATACGCCGTGCAACTTAGAGAAAATTCGAATCTAGAGGGCAGATATTCTGGGGCCCCAGGGGCAGATCACGCATCATGAGGGTAGGCAACATTTCCCAGTCAAGGGGTGGAATATGTGATGGGAGCAAGGAATTCTGGGACCAACATGACAGTGAGCGGGGTAAGGTTTGGTGTCAGGGTGGGTGGGCCTCCTATGTCATGGACTATGCGACAGGGAAGGACTTCCAGTTCCAAAACTGCAAACTCCTTTCCCAAAAGGAGTACTTCTGGGGCAAGGGAAGGGACTTCCTCTGGCGAAAGTCAGGGGTTGGGGGCAAGACTGCCAGTCCCAAGATGGCAGTCAAGGGGCAGAGCACCTATTAAGGGTCAGGGTGTAACAGTTTGACAAGGGGTGTATACTTGTAGCCCTCAACATCTCACCAGAACTTGTTAAGTAGCCCTTCAGCCGAAATAATTGCCCACCCCTGATCTAAATCATTCCCCAAGTAATTGCCGAGTGGGGAAACTATAAGTTACATACTGTTTTCTGAATTTTCCTTATGCACCAGTTTTGGGTTATTTTTAATTTCACTTTTCATATTCTCCTACATGTCTATAAGTTTACTATCATATTTTAATGCTTCTTTTGCCATGCAAATGCATGAGGATTAACATTTTATGTATTTGATTTTACTGCTGTTTTGGAACGTGTTTGTAGTGAGTGTAGCTACAAGGTAATGAAATAAAATGTGTTTGCAATAACTTGTATAGATTGTAATATTTATAGGTTGCTCTAAGTTCAAATGGTGCTTTTTATTTTTAGCTGCAGGGTTTAAGCCACAATGTTATCTTCACTTTGGATTCTCTTTTGAAAGGAGACTTGAAAGGAGTTAAAGGGGTAAGTGTTCAGTCCTGGAAAGGAAACTCAGAGTTGCCTGGGTGTTTGCTTTACTTTCCATGTCACTAGGCTGTGTTGTACCCCCTCATATTTGCTTGGAATTAAATTGAAGTGTGCATGAATAAAATTCCATACATGTCCACTAAAATTAATTATGAATGTATGTCTTAAGATATATGGGAAAGGAATACTTAAAAAGATTCGAAAGGAGAGACTTTAAAATGCTATTTGGTATGGTCTGAAAGAGAGATTTTTGAAATGCTGTTCATGACTTTGAAATTATATTAATTTTAAACATTTAATTAAAAATGTAAACATATTTCATGTGCATTTTCTGTTTCTTTAGGATCTTAAAAAGCCATTTGACAAAGCCTGGAAGGATTATGAGACCAAATTGTAAGCATTTCTCATTTGTTATAATTCATACAGATAAGCAAACTTTTTTTATAACATTGAAGATTAGACATTTCATGTTATAACTTTGATGATTAAGTTATCCTGAAGATGTTTGCCATTTATCTTAGTTTTTGTAGATGAGTCGGAATTATTTAGCAGGTCCCTACTATGCCTAGATATTCAGTTTGATTCAGGAATGTGTAATTTACCATGGGTAAGTCGGTAAACATGAAGGATTACAGAAGGGTGT
This sequence comes from Crocodylus porosus, assembly GCF_001723895.1. NCBI lineage: Eukaryota > Metazoa > Chordata > Crocodylia > Crocodylidae > Crocodylus > Crocodylus porosus. The sequence continues at coordinate 256,226,475 of NW_017728886.1, read as the reverse complement.
TCTCTCAATACCATGCACATCGTGTTAAGCATATTTCCTCAGTGTTGACAGAAATTCCCAATTTTAAGTGTTCCATAGAAGTTAAAGGGTATGCCTCTGTTCTCTGGCATGAAGATGCTTTGTTGCTCTTTAAGCCCTGGATATCCCAATTTTAACTGTTGTTTTGAAGTTGGAAGATGTATATTCACACTATCACCTATGCAAATGAGTCTAGTCATTACAGATGTCATAATTTTTTTGCGAACTTGTGGAACAAGTCTTAATGAGAAAAAAAATGTAAATAGCTTGTATTACTCCATAGTCATCAGCAACTTGTAACGTTACATAAGTTTGCCTAACTACAAAGGAGCAATGATTTTGTTTTGATTTTTTTTTAATCAAAAGCGATGTTTCCAAATGTTCATAGTAACAATTTTTTTTGTTTGAAAATATTCTTTTTTTAATTTAAATTAATTGTAAAAATAATATTGAATATTTTGCAAACATAACTCCACTTAAGCTTTCAGAAAACTCGGTCTGATAATTTCAAGTGCTGCAAAGCCGTGAGTGGCAGTAGCTTTATCATCCATCTCTGTGCACAAATCAGCCACTCACTTAAGCTTCTGATAATCTGTTACAGTGTATTCAAGGAAGGACTGGAATGCTGTACTGGCATTGGTTGTAGAGTGTTATATTCAAAATTCAGTGATTCTAACTGAGTGTGACTGTAGACAATAAAAGTCAATTATTTAACTTGATAGGTTAAAGTATTTTAAAATAATTTTGAATAGTAAGTAATGGTGATTTTTATTGACAGCTTCTGTGTGAGAGGATTCATATTTTAATATAAATACATTTTAAGGAAGCATTGGAAACCTTATTTATTGTTTCATGTTAAACTGTGTACTTTCTTGTTTACTCTATTTATTATATTTACTTTGGGTCACTATTTGTTGCTTATATATAAACAAGAATCAGCCCTTAAAGAAAAGGTTACAACTCTAGACACACCATTAAGTTATTGTGACCTATAAGTGATAAATACCTAATCTTGGCAGTTAAGTAGTATGTTTCAATATCATAATGAGTATTAAATCATTATAGTCTAGTAAGTGAATACCTGCATCTTCCAGGTGAATAAGTGAAGGATTAAAGTTCAGGTAAAAATACCAAATTTGGTTCTGGTGTGTTTGGTCACATCTACATACTTCCAGTAGTTCTGCAGTCAGTGGTGGCTGTTTCTCACTGGATATTCTCAGTAGCTGTCTAGTCTGTATATTGTCAATGGAATAGTTGACTGTATATTAGGATTGGGTGGTTGGTTCCTGTGATACCTGTGCATAGGAATTTTTTGATGATGTACAAGACAAACGGAACCCAGATTGCCAATCTGCTTTTAGACTGGATTTACGAGACTGACCAGAAGAATAGCTTTCTTGTTGCAAAACATTTTTTTTCCTATAATGTAAATAACTTTATGCATATTAACTCAGACAAAACAAGAACCTTATGTGAATTGACATTTTAAAGAAAAAACACAGTTTAAGTAATTTGCCCAAAGAAAAAATAAAGATCGGAACCAGAATTAGAACCGCAAAATGTTCTAGTCTACTAACTAACACCCTACCTAGCTTAAAAAAAGGGAGAAAAAAGGAATATATCAAGTTATGTATATGCAAATAAAAATATAGGCATTTGCCACAATTTAAGGTCTAGGGTTTTTTTGCAGAGGTAACTGAACAAGTGGAAAGTGGTCCCTCATCATTGAAGTTCTGAACTTCAGAAAATAGAAAGCAAAATGTTCTTTGTTTTTGCAAGGCACCATCTCAATAAATACACAACGCTTTTCCAGACATATTTTAAAGGTTTCCAAAATACAGCTAATGTCAGTTTTAAAAGTGCTAGGAGATGAGGGAACAATTTGAGAAGAAACGCAGCAGAACACTGCTGTCCCAGGAGAAAACATGAGTGTACGAAGGTTTTCTCCAAGAGCAAAAATGGCTGCCTTAGGAGAAAAATCAGGAGCTGGCTAGAATCATAGCTCAGCCCCTGGCACAGATATTTGAGAACTCCTGGTACGCTGGTGAAGTGCCCAAAGATTGGAAGAAGGCCAATGTAGTGCCTATCTTCAGGAAAGGGAGGAAGGTGGATCCGGCAAATTACAGGCCCGTCAGCCTGACCTCTATCCCAGGGAAGATCCTAGAAAAGATTATCAAAGATTATTCTTAACAGACTGGCTGATGGCAACATCCTGAGGGATAGCCATCACGGGTTTGTTGTGGGTAGGTCTTGCTTGACCAATCTCATTTCCTTTTATGACCAGGTGACCTATCACCTGGACAAGGGAGAAGAGATTGATGTCATATATCTTGACTTCAGAAAAGTCTTTAGTCTGGTATCCTATGATCACCACTTGGCAAAACTGGCTAACTGTGGCCTGGGCCCCACCACAATCCACTGGCTGGGGAATTAGCTCCGCGGTAGGACCCAGAAGTTGATGGAAGCCAATCATCATGGTGCGCTGTGACCAGTGGGGTTCCTCAAGGCTCTGTCCTTGGGCCTATACTCTTTAAGATCTTCATTAATGACATAGACATTGGTGTCAGAAGCGGACTGGCCAAGTTTGCTGACGACACTAAACTCTGGGGTAAATCATCCACACCTGAGGACAGGAGGGTCATCCAGGCAGACCTTGACAGGCTCAGAAGGCAGACAAGAACCTGATGGTGTTTAACACTGAAAAATGCAAGGCTCTCCACCTTGGGAGGAAAAACCTGCAGCATGCTTATAGACTCAGCAGTGCTATGCTGGCTAGCACTACAGATGAAGGGGACTTAGGGGTCATGATTGGCCACAAGATGAACATGAGCCTGCAATGCGATGCTGCGGCTAGTAAAGCGAGCAAAACGCTGGCTTGCATCCATAGATGGTTCTCAAGCAAATCCCAGGACGTCGTTCTCCCTTTGTACTTGGCTTTGGTGAGGCTGCAGCTGGAGTACTGCATCCAGTTTTGGGTTCCACAATTCAAAAAGGATGTGGAGAAGCTTGCGAGAGTCCAGAGGAGAGCTACGCGCATGATCAGAGGTCAGGAAAACTGACCTTATGATGAGAGGCTGAGAGTCATGGGACTCTTCAACCTGGAAAAGCGCAGGTTCAGGGGGTGACCTGGTGACTGCCTATAAGTTTCAGGGGTGCTCACCAGGACCTGGGGGGAACGTCTGTTCACCAGAGTGCCCCAAGGGATGACAAGGTCGAATGGTCACAAACTCCTCCATGACTGTTTCAGGCTGGACATAAGGAACAACTTCTTTACTGTCCGAGCCCCCAAGGTTTGGAATAGACTGCCACCAGAGGTGGTTCAAGCAACTACTTTGAACACCTTCAAGAGACAGTTGGATGCTTATCTTGCTGGGATCCTATGATCCCTGCTGACTTCGGCCCCTGGGGTGGGGGGCTGGACTCAATGATCTTCTGAGGTCCCTTTCGGCCCTAATGTCTTTGAGTCTATAACCTGTGAACAACCAAGGTTAAATTACTCTTTGGAGAGTTTCTCCAGAGGGGATGGAACCACAGTACAGTCCTTCAGCATTCCAGGGGCCTTTGCTCCATCTTCCCTCGAGACACTGTCACTCACTGGACTTGGCTATTCAACCCAAGCAAGCCAAGAACTGTGAACACACCATCTTCACAATCCTGTATCGTGTTATGGGAAGATGCAGGTAGTCTGGGCAACCAATCAAGTCTACCTTGTGCCTTGCTGCCATCTGGTGCCAGGCAGACTGAGAGAGCCTGCATAGCATGCTGCAGTGTGTATACAGGGACTCTTGGTGCTCAGCATCAGCACTGCAAAGTCTGCTTTTCAGGGACTAAGCATTTGAATGTCTGTTCAGGCTACTCCACAGATAAGTTTTTCCTTCCAGGAGAACAAACTCAGGGAAATTCCAGGTCATTTGAATGCGTGTATGCAGCCTTTGTTTGAATACAAATAGAGTAAATTTACTGCATAAAATTACCGAAGAGGAGCACTGAGATTTGTCCTCTTGGTTTGCCTTAGAGTGTAAGTCAGGATGCATATTACCAGTCTGTAGTTTTAGCCCTTTATATTTTTGTCTTGGAATATTTTTTTCCCTGTAGAAAGGAATCAGTAGTTGTCATGTCATACATTTACAGGACTAGGTCTGGAGACAGCAGTTTCATATATTATCCACTGGCTGATCGTGAATTTCTAACCTCTACAGGGCTTAGAATGCATAACTGGGAATGCAGAACCACTTGTCCCATCCCTTTTACCATGTCACACAGGAAAAGAAACCTATGTTTGTATACTTTGTATAACTAAAAAGGCTAGTTAATAACAGGCCACAGCATTTAGTGTACATGTAAACTAAGACATATAGCAAGATAAAGAAAAGATGAAAGGTCAACTTAAATGTTTTTATTATATTGCTGCAACCTTAAAATAATATAGAAGTGCTTTGTCTTCATGGATGGAGTTTTTTCTACCATACATGCAGTATTTGTAGTAAAAAAAAAAAAAATTGCTTCATTGTATAAGAATAAATAAGTTCCTTAAATATATATTTGATTATAATTACAGTACAAAAATTGAAAAGGAAAAAAGAGAGCATGCAAAACAGCATGGGATGATAAGAACAGAGATAACAGGAGCTGAGATAGCAGAAGAAATGGAGAAGGAAAGGCGGTTATTTCAGCTCCAGATGTGTGAAGTAAGAAACAACGTTCACCATTAAATTCTGACTCACTTTAATTTGAACTGTCCTTTGGGTCATAATAAAAAGAGGTGATGAAACATTCTGGGCAGCATGGTGGGAAAATAGATCTGGCTGGCAAGTGGTAGCACTATATTAAACAGTCTTGTCCTAGCAATCCTATGCAAGATATGACTTCATTTAGTTATGAGTTTTACTCCTGTTTAGACCAGTGGTTCTCAACCTTTTTGCCATAGTGGGCCACACTTGCAGCTCTCAGTATATTATGTGGGCTGCACCTACGCAACTTATTTCCTGTGTATCCATTTAAAAAATGTTTTGTATCTGACAGTAGTGCAATACAAATCATTATTTTGTAATACCTCTAATCTCTATACTGTCAAACGTCTTTACTTTTTTTTTAACAGGTTGTCGCATGGGCTACAGCAGTGTGCTGATTGGGCTGCATGCAGGCCACGGGTTGAGAACCACTGGTTTAGTTAACAAAGTATCTTAGGCCAAGATGCAGGAGAAATATTATTTTTGGTTTTCAAGTGCCAAGCGTTGCCATCCAAGATGTGTTTTCTTATTTTGTTTTTCCTCAGATAGGAACTGTTTGGTAAAGACTACAGCAGTGTTATTCAACTACCAGCCTCTGGGCTGGATGCAGCCTATAGAGATGCTGTCTAGCCTGTGGGGCTCCCCTTGGGTCTGGAAATTTGGAGTGGAGGAGTAGCATCAGTGTTGATTGGTCCCAGAACCGTAGCAACTAACATTTCCACTGCTGCCAAATTTCTAGACCTGCAAGACCGAGACAACCCTGAGTACCAGATTTGTACCAGTTCACAGTCGTTCTGTGGCCACATCTGGTGCACAGGGTTACACCATGGTTTAGCACCATGGTTTAGTACACCAGGTTTAGCACGACCAGTGTGCAGAGTCACACCATGGCCGGATCTGACACACTGGGTCATGCTGGCACGCTGGATTTTACTCATGGACCAAGCGGCATTGTGCTGGACCTGGCCTGTGGACTGACGCCATGCTACTCATCTGGCCCGTGGGGCTGGAGAGCTTGCATGTTATTGCTCCACAGCGATGCTTATTAAGCTGATAGTTGACTGTGATATTGCATCTACAAATGGTAGTTTTCTATAGTCCTCTCAAGTATTTACTGGTAACTTAGTATATTTAACTGATCTTGTATATTTTAAGTTTTTCCAGGGAGAGTTGTTTGTTTTTAGAGAAAATAACAACTGTAATAGTATGAAAAGGCAGATGAGAGGAAGTAAGTTTCTTGAACTCATGGCACATTTATTTTATAAAGGCCAAATAAACTCATTTTGACAGTTTTTCTAATTAATTTTGCATGCCCAGGTGTTGATCATTGTGTTCTTTCAACACTATAAATCACCAACGAGGTAACCATAGAGAGTAATTATTAACTTAATTAAACAGATTTGAACTAACAATTTTACTGCTTGACTGTAAGGGAGTACCTAATGCTTACTTACAAACCACATGTTTATTTTTTCTTCTGCAGTATCTCATTAAGGTCAATGAAATCAAGACAAAAAAAGGTGTGGACCTTCTACAGAATCTTATCAAGTATTATCATGCACAGTGCAAGTAAGTACAGTGTCTTGGCTTTTTAACTGCTACTGTTCAAATTACATTTCTCTACCTCTCTGCTACTTTGACTTGATATTGGCTTTTACTTTTAGCAGTGTGCAACTGTTGCATGTAAGACATTTTTGTAGAATAAACCTAATGATGAAAAATCAGCAATACTTGGTTATCTCTAATAATTGTCTGAAATCCAAATATTGTTTATTCCAAGCACACTTTGGTTGGATAGCTCTGTCTGTTCTGTTTGATGCCCTCTATGTAAGAAGGGCTAGATGCTCATCTCTTTGAATTTCATTTGGGGGAAAAAATCCCCAAGAAAATTAACTATTTGAAACTGGATTAATTTAGTCAAATGAATTCTTAAACTTCAGTAGCTAGACTAGTGGTTTTTTCTTCACTGGACATTTTTTAATCAAGATGCATATTTTCTTAAAATATATGCACTAGTTCAAACAAAAATTAATTCAGAGGTTTCCTGCAGGATGACATGTGAGATGATGAACAGTCCCATTTGGCTTTATTATGTAGTTATTATTTATTAATGTTTATCTTAAATTTACATTCAGTAATTCATTGCTTATTTTCATTAATATTGTTGCCATTTGAAAACAACTTAAATATTATAGTGACTATTTACTTTTATTTAAAAATCTTGAAACCCTTTAGTGCTGAGGTGATGTTGCTATAATGGTCTAAGAAATATGTGAGCAGCAAGAATTCTTGTGGGTAACATCTTTAGTTGGACCAGCTGCATGGTTGGGATTAGAGGTAGGCAAGATTTCAGGTATCACAGTACCCTTTGTTAGGCCTCTGGGAGAGAAGCAGACACAGCAGAGCTGAATAGCAGGTGGAACAACAACTTGTGGAAAACTCCAAAGGTAAATAAAAATAGGATAGAAAAGAAATGATTAGGTAGCCAGCAGGCAGGAAACATGCTTTAAAAAACTGATAAAGGAAGAACAGGATTGTTAAGGGAGTCATTGTCACCTTTCTGGAGCATGCATTTAAAAATAAATACATCATTAACAAAAACAAGTTGGGTGCATGTATCTTGTGTGTTGCTGTGGAATTTATGAATCCAGTAGGCAGTCTGTGTGATCACACACGGTTTCTAAAGCTTAATGAGATTTATCCATATTGTAAAAGCCTGTATCTGTCAACATATGATTGTTATGTTTTTAGAGGTCGTTAGTTCACATGCCAAAGCGTGAAATGGCAAAAACCAAATGAAACTTGCCTTTCATACGATTTTGAAGATTTAACTTTATTATAAATGCATATGTTTTAGTGTACTGCACAGTTATTTTTGTGAAGATACAGTAAAGTATTCAAAATTGAAAAAAGTAATTTAAAGATCTGAGACAATATTAGAGCTAAGTGGATTTTCACATGGTTTCAGACAGTTTAGTAAAAAAGAAACCATGTATAAAATGGGAATATATTTTGCTTCTGCATGTAGGAAAATGGGTAAATTTGCTTAATTTTTTTATGATCTGCGATGTTAAGTGGGGGGAGTGTTATATAAATTTCATGTATTGCTGATATCACAAGTATTTTCCTTCTATAGTTTTTTCCAAGATGGCTTGAAAACAGCTGATAAACTGAAACAATATATTGAAAAATTGGCTGCTGATTTATATAATGTAAGTAAACATTGAAGTCGTTTATAGTTTTGGTTAAAGGAACGTGTTGTACCTTTTGTGAGTTCAGTCCAGGTACTGTCAGTAAACTGACATTAAAAAGTTTTCAGCTGCTAAAAGAAGCTCTGAGCATGCAATATGAAAAGTTCTGTTCAAAGATGAATATTCTTGAATCAAGTATTAATCATAGTAGTAACTGTAGCTAATACTCTGATTTTTTTTTTTTGTGAAAAACTGATTTATAGTACAGACTACATTTGGAATTGCATGAAACACAATGTTTGGTTAATTAATTAATGGTGTACTGTAATCTCTCACAAATATACAAATGATCTTCTCATTGAAAAGCAAGAAGTGATAGAGAATAAGAGCACGCGTTTAGTGGAGTACTCTTATATTTCATGATCTGAAGTCACACTAATCCCATTTGCCTTTGTAGGTTGTGGCTGAATTAATATGTTTCTCTCTTGCCTCTCTTGCTATACTATTTGTCCATCCTATTTGAGATTCTAATTGATACTTTAGAGACCAATTTGCCTGCAGTAGTTCTAACGAGCAGTTAATGTTTAACAAGCTAGGACATGCTGTCCATTTATTTTTAGTGTCTAGAGAGTCTTATTTTTCATATAGTTATATATGCACTTTTGACTGTCTTTCGAAATTATATTTTCACGGAGGATAAGTCAAAAGGAACAGGCTGTTCTATATTTATATTAACTTCAATGGGGACATATTTGTTTGAGTACAAAAATTAAAGCTGAACTAAAATGTGTAATAGTATATATTTTCTGTTCACAGATAAAACAGACACAAGATGAAGAAAAGAAACAGCTTACTGCCCTCCGAGACTTGATAAAATCCTCTCTCCAGCTTGATCAGAAAGAGGTAAATAATTGGTGTGCAGGAATCTCAGGTAGAATGGAAACTACATGAATTCTGAATTCTCAAAATGTTAGGCTTATATGGATGTAATCTGTTTCTGCATGGGGGTATTGCAGTAAGTAAAAAAAAAAAAATATTCCAAAAGAAACATGGGAGCCTTTTGCTTTCTTCTCTTCTTGCTGATTTCCCATAGTAAAATGCAGAAAATGAATTCATGTGGCCACCAGCTAGAATTGACTTGAGTAAAGTAATTACGTACTATAGTAGCAATTATTTTAGGATTCCAGAAACTCAGGGAAAACTTTTTGTAATAGAGATATGAAAAACTGAAATCAACACAGATGCACAAACCTCCTCCAATTTTAGTAATCCTTCATCCTTGGTTAGAGTGGGTTTGCTGGATTTCTGTTTCTCAGCTCGTTCACACATAACAATTAGAATATGCCAGCTGCTGCCCTTTTGAAATGTTTCTCTTCAGAAAGGGCTCCAAATGTTCATGTGTCCACACCCTTATTGACTGCCCAATCTAAGTCAACCTTACCATTTTAATTGGTGTGTAGACATACACATTTAAAAATAAACAAAGGGAAAAACAATTTAAGTCAAGTGCTGTTCAAATTCTTTCCTAAACAAAGGGAGCATAATAATAGTAACAATAATAGCAAATAAAATTATAAAAAGCAGAGGCTCTCAAACCTTTGTTGTTAAATATGTGGAGTAGTAAAAATAGGGATATGTTTATATAATTTTTATATGTATAGCATTTGAAAAGGTGCTTATGAAGATTCATATCTAAAAGAGGATCCTGGGATTGCAAATTATTACTAATATCAAAAAGTGAACATTAATAACCTATTTTGACATACTTCATATTGTTAATGTTGTAGGTAACACATTGTCATTCTTCAGGTAGTATCTGTAGATTGCTATATAATTTCTTACAGGTTTATTCAAGGTGTAATGTTCATTTATAATAAAGAACTCAAGTTGAGAGAGTCATTCTTTCCCATGTCTTTATACTGAATACAAATTTTTTAAGCATTCTTTTCTACTTATTAACTACAAGTAGGACAAAGTAACAAAATGTTTAATGGCTTTACTATAATTTTGTCAGGAATTTTATAAAAAAAAAACTCTAATGGAAAAGGGTTGTACAGATATTCACTGTTGCTATTGAGGGCTCAGTCAAACATTGTCTGAAAATATATATTCAAATGTAAACTTTTTCAAAGTTCCTTGTTGGTTAATCTGAAATAATTATGATGATTTTTGTAACTTGTTAGCATTAATAATCCTGTCTTTTATAGTACTACAAATGTGCACTGCTTTTCTGAATTCATAGTATGTAAGGTGATGTTATCTTTATATATAAAAGAGGAAAAAAAGGAGAGTATAATATCTTTTAAGGGAACTGTGCTCCTGTATATACTTGTCATAGGTCCACTAGATATTACACATCTAACATTTAGAACTCATTACATAGTGGACTACTCTTTAGATCAGGGATGGACAGTTATTTTGGGAGTAGGGCCACTTACTGAGCTTTGGAAAGCCATCGAGGGCTGCATGACAGGCAACCAGGGGCAGATTAAATATTAATTTTCTGAATTTTTTAGGGGCTCCACGGGCCAGATAAAATGGCTTGGTGGGCCGCATCCAGCCCACAGGCTGCATTTTGCCCACCCCTGCTTTAGATCCCTCTTCTATTAAGAATATTTTATGTGAACCTAATGGAAACTGTGGTACTTTGAAGTCAGTGGCAAAGCTGTCACTGACGGTAGTGAAACCCAAGATTTCACTCATAAGGGATTTTCTGGAAAGTAACGAAAGCCAGAATAAAATCATTTGTAATTAGCACCTTTAGTTATTTGACTGCATTTTTGTGCATGGAGACCCATGTTGGAATAAGAGAGATGTATATTGGGGGACTTCAAACACTGTTCTTCCAATATAAGTGCTCTAGTTATTGTATAAACAATGCCAACATCCTAAATAAAAGATGAACTACACCTAAAACTAAATTTCAGCTTGGAAAAAAATGAATTGATAGGCTTGAAGTAAGAGGAAAAAGGTGATGAAGGTCAAATCCTATATTTTGATGCATGCTGTACACTCCTACATAAGACGTGCACCTTATCTTTGAGACTGCGGAAAAAAGAAATTTTTTTTTTTCCAGAACTGAGGCTGCGTAGATCAGTAACAAAGTTTAATCATCAGCACACTCACCCTCCCTTTCATGCTTAACCCTAACTGTAGTTTAAGATTGGTTTCCATGGGTGGATCTGTGATTTTGAAGGAGAGGAGAGACTAGGAGTAACTAAAAGACAATTAAATTGCCAAAAGAAAAGTTAGCTTAATTAGTGGAACATCAAAACCATTTAAAAGGAAAGACAGGCATTAACACCTGTGGAGTAAAGAACAAGGAGCCTTTAAATCAATTGACTCCCTTAGCTGCCTAAAATGAAATGCTACTTGTGTTGTGAGTAGGAATCAAAGCAGGCTGCTACTGTTACCAGCAGGAAATCAGTTTCCCCATTTCAGACATGCCTGCCCCCATTTTGTTGGGATTGCTTTTGAGGAAAAAGGTGCATATGGTACGTGTGTAAGTATGGTAATCAGGGAGCCCTGGGGAGATAATTACCATAATGGAAGAATTAAGTGTTTTCAGGGAGATAACTGTTTGAATGGATATTACAACCAAGGGAAATCATTTAAAAAAAATTCTTGTAAAAGGAGAACTTTTCTTTTTCACACTTTTTAGTCCCTAATAATTTTAAAAGAAGTGAAGAAATTCCCTGGGTGTAGAGAGACTTACAGATTTCAGTTCACCAGTAGTGTTCCTTCACGAGCTCTATTGTTCTCTTTTAATTGGATCTATTTCACAGGCCTGATGTGTAAGATTTATGAAGCAAACATCTAAATATCCTGTATTGTACTTACATGTTTCACAAACTAAGTCTTTAGTTATAGATTGAAATGTATATTGAAGGAACATGCAGGAATTCATCACAGATTAACTAAATTACATTGAAAGTAGAGATCCTCAGTTTAACCACCAATACTTCATTTTTCTGCAAATTCTTGATTTGATTTATTCAAATGTGATTAAAGATCATTCCCCCCCCAGCAATACTTTCTCATTAACAAATTTAAATATTAATCAAAGTATTGGTAAGTATGAACCGACTTGGATTGTCCAAGTGGGTTTGTAAAGATTCAAAAATATTTTGAATTCTAATATTATAAAAGCCATAGCACTTCTGGCTGTGTGTCTATCTGTCCATAACGCGCATGCACCGCCTGGAGCCTTACAGATGGACAAGGCAAAGCAGTGGGGACCAGGGTGTGCTCTGCTATGCGGGGGGTGGGGGTGGTGAAACTACACTTGTGTGTGGCTTGTGGCCTTGGTGTGGCACGTGGTGAGGCACGGCATGTGGCTGCAGGGAGTGGGTGTGGGGTGCGTGGGCAGCACATGCCAGCTGCAGCACGTGTGGCTGGGTGGGTAGATGTGTGTGGCTGGGTGGGTGTGGTGTGCAGCTGGGTGGGTGGGTCTAGTGTGTGGCTGCATGGGTGTGGCATGTGGCTGTGTGTCTATGGGCGTGTGTTTGGAGGGGCACATGGGGGTTGGAGGGTTGTATGCGGCTGGACATGGTGTGGCAGCAGTGTGGGCCGGTGGGTGGTGGTGCTGTGTCCCTGCCGCCTGCCTATCATTCTTGATGAGCATTTTGATAGTTGCGTCATAATTCTCAAAATTATTTATTTTTCTTTTCCCAAATTATTTTACAATAGCAAAAATGGAGCTCATTTCTACTTCCTTAAACTTTCAGGGTCATGTACCCTAACTATTATCCTTCTAGTGAAAGAAGAGACTGTGCCTTTATGCAGATTTTAGCATTGAATGCATCTGCTTAACATCTTGGCTAGGGACATAAGTTGCACATAAATCGATTTTAGTGATCAGAAACCAATTTAAACCTGTAACAGAACAGAAGTTCAGCACATGTAAACCAGTTTCAAAATGGATGAACCCAGTTTTAAGATAATCCCGGATGAATGTAGTATCGGATTTAACTGATTTAGGTTAAACCAGCTTATGGAACTGTCTCGGATCCCCTCCTCACTCAAGTTACCTCACAGTCCCCCAGCTTCCCAGGCTGCTTTGCAGCCATGGGCTGTGCTGCCTGCTCCAGCAAAGCAGAGCCAGCCCCGTCCCACCTGTTACAGAGTTGAGGCAGTAGAGCCTCTGCTCCCTACCCTGCATCCTGCTTGCACCTGTCAGCCTGGTAGGATGGGGCAAGTGAATGGACCCCCAGGTCCTCCTAGCCCGGTCTCCAAGCACAGGAGGAGGGAAAGGCCACACAGCGGGGTGGCATCACCCCAGCCCTTCCTTCCTGCCAGCTGCCACCTCTGGCCCAGCACCAGCTACTCTCCTGCTCAAGGCAGCCCCAGATAGCTAGAGAAATTCCTCTCTTCCTCACGGCTGCTTGCCTCGGCCACTACTGCAGGAGGGAGGGGAAAGGTATCTGAGGCAAACAGCCATGTCGGGGGGGTGGACAATTCCCCTCTGCTTCCTAGAGCTGCTTTGGCTGGGGGACTCTGGGTTGGGGAGGAGGAAGGTCCTGCAAGGCAGGGGCTTACCTGTACCCCCACACTGGGCTGCACAGGCAGGCACTGACCCAGAGGTCTCCTTCTCCCTCCTCCCTGTGGCAGTGGCTGAGGCAAGCAGCTGTGGGAAAGCAGGAGGGTGGGAATTCCCCTCCTCTCCCCAGGGCTGCCCTGGGCTGGGAAACCCCCCAGGATGTAAGCTTCCACCAGGTGGGCCAGCCCCTGGGCTGGGGGCTCCTAAACCCCTTGCAGAAGAACAGCGGGGGGCTAGGGGCTGTGTGCAGGGCAGCGAGTTGGGAATGGCCCTGCTTGGCTGGGTTCCCAATGGCCAGCAGGCGGGGAGGCATGCTCTAGTGCCCCTGCCTTTTGACCAGGGACATTGCAGGCCTCCCCCTGCATTTCCCAATTGAAAACTGAAGGTCAGTCCAGTATGTTTAGCAGTTCATTTAACGCAGCTTAGATGAAGCTGTGTAGATTGACCCGATTCCACCCGGGACTTTTTTATTGCCTGTACTTAACCCTTGTGTTCATGCGCATACCCTTGCAGTAGTTCATGTGTTCAGACCATCTTTCTAATTGAACTTATTCTTCATAAAATTTATTCCCTACCAGATTAATTAGTAATACATAATACAAAGAATTAGTAGAGAGTGCTGGCATTATAGTAGTAATGTCTTCTTTATGACTGATAATGTTTTGTTTTAAATTGTTGTAGCTGGCCTCTGTAATTTTGTGCATAAATTATTTGTTTAAGCTTTCTTGTGTGGGGAAAAACACTCATCTTATACTTTGAAAAATGCTAATGTAACCCAAAAAAAGCACACCACCCTCTATTATCACAGAGTGCTATTTCTCACCGATTCTACCTTTCGAGAGGATCTGTGGTGGAAGAGGAAATGTAAACGCAACAAAGGTTCTGTGCGTGGATAGAAGAACATAGCCATTGTGGAAATTCTTCACTATTTGGGACTGGTTTTATTTATTATATCCTGGTTCTTTAAAAGTTTGACTAACAGTCTGACTGCTGATGCAGTTAGTCTGTACAATAATATATTTAATAGTTCTGTTTTCCTAATTTATCCCATCCATTTTGATTTATGCTTATTGTTCTATCATATCTTTATACTGTTTTGGAGCAGTGGCTGTTCTTACGGTGTTTGCTCAGTTTCTAGCACAGTAGGGTTCTAATCCTGCCTGGGAGCTGGGCATTTAATCTGTCGTAAACAGGGACGCGGTTTTCCATTTGCTTGCGGAAAAATGCAGATTTTCTCCTTTAAAGGGGAAAAATGCAGATTTTCTCCTTTAAAGGGGAAAAATGCAGGAAACTGAGGATTTCCGTTTGTAGGCTGACAGAGTTCCAGCCTGCAAGGGGCTGCTTAGGGCTGAGGGGAGCAGGAGGAGAATGATCAGAGGCAAGGGGAACTACATGTGTGGTGCACATGCACGTGACTAGGAAACAGCCCCAGGCAGCATGGCAGAGAGCAGCTGCTGCAATTGCCTGCAGGTAAGCTGGGGGGAGGTGGTGGGGGGGTGGGCATAAGTGATGCATAGGGGGTGGGGCACAGCTTGTGGGCAGACTGAGGTGGTGGCTTGCACCAAACCCGCACAGTGAGGGAGTGAGGTGGGGTTGTTGGCTGGGGCTTGGGCACTGCCCAGCAGGTTCAGTGCATGGTGCCTGGGGCTATAATGGGAATGTGCAGCCACAGGGCCCAGTTTCATAGATTTCATAGACATCAGGGCTGGAAGGGACCTCGGAAGATCGAGTCCAGCCTACCACCCAAAGGGCAGGAAGTCAGCTGGGGTCAGTTGGGGAGCCGTGGGAAGCTTGTCAGGTTGGGGCACCAATTCCTGGCCACTGTGTGCACTTCTAGGGAGGGGTCAGGTACCAGAGGCAGTGCGTTGGGTGTATGGGAGAGAACATGGCTCCCTCCACCCAGAATGGGGCACAGGGCTGCAGCCTGGTTGGACTGGTACGGAGCGCAAGCCACCTCCATGACCAGTGGGTGGGACCTGGTGGGGGGGGTGGAGTGGGGCAGCATCAGCCGTACCACCATGGCTGCCAAGGTAAGGTTCCCCCTACCCAGTGATGCAAAGGAAGAGGCTTGTGCCCCTCCTACTGCGGCGACGGGCAAGGGACACCTCACCATGGCAGCACATCTGGCATGGGGTCACAGCAACAGCAGCAATGAGTCTCACTGTCCTGCTGTGACCTTCCCCACCAGATCCTGCCTGATATGCTGAGGAGGCAGCTCCTGCCCAGTGCCAGTCCAGCCAGCCTGCAGCCCTGTGCCCTGCTGTGGGCAGAAATCTGGGAGGGCAAATGCCCCTCGTTTCCTCCCGGACACATCACTTGTGACATTGCCTGTGATTGGCTCTCCCCCTTCTCCACACCCCCACCCTCACCTCACACACTGTGGGGAAGGGGCCTGGGTGTAGGGGCAGCTGGGTGCCCCCTCTGGTAGGGCAGGGGGATGCAAGTGAGGGGCATCCCTGGGTTGCCTCCTCTTCCAGTGCAGCCCAAGCTGAGGCAGTGTCCTGTCCTGAGATGCCATGACACTCTGCCCACCCTGGTGTCTTGGACAGTTGCCCTCACTGGTCACCCCTAAGGCCAGCTCTGCCTGCAGGTCATGCTAGCAGGGCTGGGGGTGGGCTGTGGTTGGGGAGTGAGGGGCATTGGCATATCAGGGTTGCTTAGTGCCAGAGAGCAGCGGTAGGGCTCAGCTGCAGCTGGACCCATGTCCTGATGAGCGAAGGGAGCAGGAAGCTCTAATTTTTCATGATAAAAAAACCAAGCTCAAACACCAAAATATATAGGTATTTAGAATTTATTTTGTAATGATTGAGGCACGGATAGACTTCCAAATTGCTTTATTACTGTAAATATATCAGTAAAACATACCGTTCAACTGATACCTATATATAGTGATGTTTTATTTTAATTGTGAAAGAACTTATATTTTGGGGAGGGGGTTTATCAGAGAATTTTGCATTTTAGAGAAAAAACAAGGATTTCTGGTCAATAACTAAAGTTTTACAATGTGTCAGTTGATGCCTTTTACACCAAAATGGTATAAGTAAGCACGATGTGCACATTAGAAATCTTTTGTCTGCTTTCTTATCCTGTGCCAAATTTCCCTCTGCCAGTTGATACTATATTGCAGTTGACATCCCTTAGCAATAGCACTGGGAAGGAGCATTTGTTGTGTAAGAGCAGGTTGAGGAAGAAGAGTGAAGTTGCAGTGAAGTAATACGGGGTGAATAGTAGTTAAAATAATTTAGTATGTAAGTTTGTGAGTGAAGAAATAATTTTATATTGTCAGATGCCTTCAGTTTTCAGTACTGTACATGTGTGAGGTTCTGTCTTGTTATTTCTGTACCTGACTTTCACAAAGACTTTTCTAATATTTTTATTTAAAAAAATTATGATTTTTTAATTTAAATTGATTTTTATAATGTATAATTCTTCAGCCAGAACTAATTGGTGGTATCCATTTAAATATACATCCTTCCATCTATGGAGGATGAAGTACAGTTATTTAGAACCTTCAATATTTAATCAGGGTATAAAAGATGCATAACTAACATCTTAAAATCTGATCTTGCTATCTTTTACTTCAACTAGTAATTTCTACTCCTAGTAATTGTCACCAAGACCAATGATATTCACACACAAATAATGTTCATGTGAATCATTTTCATAATTATACTCTTAATTATATTGCTTTTGCTTTTAAAACCCTCACCAATAAGTGCTCAGCGAAGTGCCAAAAAATGGTTTGTTTTTATAAGTTTAAATTATTTCATAATCCTATTTCTATCTTTTCGTTATGATTTTGTATTCCAGTTCTTTATTATTAACAAAATTATGTGGTACAATATTTTACAGTATTAACTTGTTACTTGGTAAGCAAAGGCTATGAAGTCACTAAACAATTTTGTAGTTTTTTCCTATCAGTGTTGGGTATCACTTGTGAGGGGGGTTACAGACTGTTTTTTAGGTGATGAGACTGCAAAATATAAATTTAGAAGCATATTATGAAGAAAAATAATTCTGTTTTTCAATTATTTGCTTTTTCTTTCCTATATTGCTTTTGCCTTTCCTGATTGAAGTCTAGGAGAGTAAGTCAATGTTTTAATGAGCCTTCATTTCTCTAGTGAATTTGATAACACTTTAAATCTTATACTTGTTTAGTTCATTAGATTTAAAATGTTGAGATGGCTTCATTCATTAGAAAACATTAACAGAATGTGTATTTTTAAACTGGTTTAAAATTAAGGATGAATATTAATGTTAAGGATGAATATTTCTTATAAGCATGTGAAATTTAGTTGCTTTTTGTTATTTCAGATTAGCCTTTCATTAAAGTATTCTCTGACATTAGTTTTCATTACATATATTCTTAGTATGCTCAGAATTCTCAGTGACATTTGTAAGAGTTGAGGATATTCAGTAAAGGGAAGGTTGGCTAATGTAGGAGGTCATGCCTAGCTGTTAAATGTTACCTATAACTCTTTGCTTTCTGAACCTTCAGTTAATTTGTAAAATTGGTAGGGTAGGGGGAAGAATGGGAACAAACTGAGTAACGTTTTAGAGAATAGCAGAATTTATTACATGTTTTAAGGGGTTTTTTTTATGGGTTTTTTCCCCCTTTCATAGGATTCCCAAAGCAGGCAAGGAGGATACAGTATGCATCAGCTTCAGGGAAATAAGGAGTATGGTAGTGAGAAGAAAGGTTATCTCTTAAAGAAGAGTGATGGGTAGGTACCTGAATTACAAAACATTCATACTATATAATATATGTCTTTAACTTCTTTTTTTTTAATTTGTAAGTTCAAAAGCAGATGTGATGTTAATTTTTCTGATTTTTGTGGCTTGTAAGTGCTATTGACGTAAATAAAAGTTTTAAGGAAAACATGGCTTAGTATTAGAATCTTGAAGTGTTTGGAGATCACCAGCTCATTTCAAAAAGGATATTGAACCAACTGTAAGATGGTAACTGCACTGTCTTATGGGCAAAGTACAGGCAGTCAAAAAGCCCCTGGCTGAATGGATTCAGTCTTTGTGGGTTAGTCTAAGCTGTGAAGATTGAACCAATAAGCAAATGAACAGACATTCACTTTTGATTCAGGAAATGCAGCCCCATGCCTGCAGTAGCTCAGGCCAGAAGCCAGGGAATGCTGGAACATGGCTGTCTGGTACATACCCAGCATGGGCTGTGTGTTTGCTTCCTCTTTCTGCTGCCTCGAGGTCTCTGGGATTTGCAATCCACTGTTACAGCGGCAAGACTCTGCAGGGTTGCTCATCACTTCCTCTTCATGCTTCCAGGTGCTTCTGGGATTTGTAGTTCACAGTCACAGCCAACAGTGGGCAGGGCAGATCCATACTCAGGGAAAGGGGAGGTTAACCTCCACCCTGGCCCCGGACCCCAGCTGGGGTTTACCTGTGGGGGCCAGTGAGCTCCAGCTAGGGAGCAGAGGGGCAGGGCCAGCTCTGCTCTCTGGAGCAGACAGCACAGCCCAGCATGGGGCTGCAAAGCATGCTGGGGGACTCAAATGAGGGGAATATAGGGAAAAGAAAACAGAAATGTCCGTAATACCTTCTCAGCGTTCTTCAGTCAGACATTAGTGTTAAGGTACAAGGGATTATGTGGATTTTTTGTTCTGTGCAGTTGTTTTAAGACATGCATAAGAGGTGGCCCGGTCAAAGAAGGAGAATTTGAGCAGCGTTTTTTTCAGGGAGTAGAGAGTGAAAGTTGCTGACTCACATAGCCTTAGTACATAAATATTCTATAGGATGGACAGCATTCAGTTTTCTACTTTGAACCTTCTAAAAGAAAATTAAAATTGTTTTCACTCTGAAAAATATTAGCCTTCAGGTAACTATCACTTTTGAGTACAGAATTCCCTATTCTTAGGTAGAAGATGAGAAAAACTCGCGGTCTAGAATTCATAAAAATATAATTTTGTTGAAATCAGAAGTTAACCCAGATTATTGAACAAAACACAACTACAGTAGGATTCTAATCACTTTGCAGTACTTTGGAGGCTTATAAACAATCTGATACATATATAAGCCATTTAATATATGTATTTCCTTTTTGAAGACAAACTTCATTTAGGATTTTTCAATCAAATGTATACTAGGGGCTTGAATTGCTAACTTTGAAGTGAATACAAAGTAGAAATATTTTTTCATTTATATAAAATGGAGACAAAATGAAAAACTTCAATCAAGCCAAGGTAACTTTGGATGTGGCAGTCTTGGGAAATTTTGCCTCTCTTTTCTTTTCTTAGCATAAAAGAATTCACCACACCTGGTCAGGAAAAATGTAATTGTAATATTTTAATAAAACCTAATGCAGTCAATGTAGTAATAAAGCACAAAGGTATTGAGTGTTAGAGTTTTCAAAAGCATCTAAGCGTCTTGTATTGTAAGTCCTATTTTAAAGTGACTTGGCACTAAAATCTCATTAAACTGCAGAAGACTAAGGTCATTAAGTCTTGAAGTCACTTTTGATGGGGGAGATTTAGGTATTTTAAACATTTTACCTGGATTGATTGGTCCGTCAGAGGTGTGTGTAGACTGGCTAATTTGGTTTAAAAGTCAACAGAATAATACATATTTTCAGCTAGGCTTTCTCTCTTTAAGAACGCAGTAAAGACGACCTAAAGGAAGAACAGCAGTTATGTTTGGTTATTTATATATTGCCATTTTATTTTTAATATTTTAGGTTAAGGAAGGTGTGGCAAAGAAGGAAGTGCACTGTCAAAAATGGAATTCTTACTATATCACATGCAACAGTAAGCTGCCTCTTTTTCTGCTGTATTGCCATTGTGAATTGAGTGTCTTCTATCCCTGTGGACACTTCTTTAATAGTATATTTCACTATGCAGTAGTTCTCAGTGTTCTGCAGAAACCTGGGGTTCACCAAAGAGTTTGAGGGTAATGGTGGAGCAGGCCTGGAGATGGTGTGCCACCATTGCCTAGCCAGGTCATCTGTCTCCACATTGGTTCGTGCAGCCTGCAGAGCCAGGGATAAAGGTGCCGTGGCAGAAGTCATATAAAAGGGCTCTGTGACTAGGACGCTTGAGAACTGCTGTACTTATACATGTAGATATGGGTGTATTTCACTTAACTGTATAACACAATGTCAATCCAAGTTTTTTGCCTGTTGCTTGCATTACAGCAAATACCATTTATTTGCATGAAATGCTTACCTGGATGGTACATGTTTCAGCCCTATGTAGTGAATCGTGAAACCCTAATTTGCGATATAATTTTACTTTGGTTAACTGTGTAAAAAATGGCAAAGGGAAGCAGATGTCAATGGACGCTTTTAGAAGTTTTCAACTGGATGGGAGCTAGTCAGTGTCATGACTGCTGTTGGAGGCCTTGACATGGTAGGAGGTAGTTAGTTTGGGGACTGTAAAACCGTGACACTGACAGTGCAGTAGCATTAATGAGTATTGTTTACATGAAGTTCAGCTAAGTGCAATCTTGAAACTAAGCACTTAACCACAGTCAGCTGTGCACTGTTAATGCCTGCACACATTTTTTTTGAGACCTGAGAACCATTCAGATAAATTTAAGATGAAAAGGAAATGTTGGTTTTCCGAAGATTTTATATTGTAGGTTATTAACATATCGAATCTGAAACAGGGATGTTGCATTTTTTTGGTTTGTTTTTAGTATATGGAAATTTCCAAAGTAAAAAATAAACTGTCAGGCTTCCAGAGCCTTCAGGGTTTTTTAGCTTGACTTGCACTACAAACTTATTATTAAAGCTGGTTAAATAATTTAAAATTAATTTATTTGGAAAGTAGCAAAATTTGTTGGAGCAAATTCTTTACAATAAATAAACCAGTTTAATGTCATTATAAATTAGTTGCGTTCCAGGTGTGAAATCAGTAGACAAAACAATTGTCTAAAGAATGCATCATAAAATCTTGCATAGGGAATAACGGTATGTTTTCTAAATAGTATTAGAGTGGGGTGGGCAAAATACAGCCTGCCAACTGATTGGATCTGGTTTGTGGGGAGGTGCCCACCAAGTAAATGGGTCCAGCCCACAGGCAGGTGGCAGCTCTGGCAGCTGTGTGGTGCCAGGTGACCATGCTGCTTTCAGTGTGCAGGCATACTTGCTTGTGCATGTGTGATCTCTCTCTTTCTCTGTCTCTTGGCTGGGCTGGGCTGCCACCAGCACAAAAGCATGCTACAGCTGCAGGCGGGTTCAGGCTTTGACGCTGGTCTCAGCCTACATCTGTAGCAAGCCCTGACCACCTCCCCCAGTACCTGGAGCCCAAACCTGGACTCTGGGAGCCGAGGCATGGTAATCCTGCAGGTGGGTTTAGGCTTCCACGCTGGTTTCAGCACCAGAAAGGAGGGAGATAGAGGGTGAGATGTGGCCCTCAACAGGTCACCAGAACTCATTAAGTGGCCCTCCAACCCAAATAATTGCCCACCACTGCATTAGAACAGAAGAATAGCATTTCATTGGTTTGTTTCTCTGTCTTGGCACTTGTTTTGAGCATAAGTTTTAGATGCAAGAGGCTTGTTCACTGCTGGATTAATGTACAGTGAAAATATAAAATGTAGGAGAGATTCCTATTGACTTCAGTTGACTTTGGGATCAGAAACTTAAATAAAAACTTTCTCAGAATAATCTTAGACCACAGGGCAATAATAGCAAATTAAATGGACAATGGGAAGTGACTTGGTAGTTAATACACTTGTGCTAAGGTCATCTTACTAATAAAGCCTTTTAAGGGAGCATATATGCCCAGTTTTAGAACCTGGGGTCACATCCCCACTTATTTTGGTTAATTACATATTTTAAGTGCTAGGCTTTCTGATGTTCCTTTTGCATATTATCCCCTTCAGAATTAATCCTGAAGTGAATTGGTGGAATAGCAAGCAGAAGTGGTACATGTGCTATACTTTGAGATCTCATGGAATACTCTAATTATGGTCATGACTGAACTATTTTTTCTTTTTTTGTGGCTTGCTGCATAGAAATAGTCAGTTCTCTTTTGTGTTCAAGTAGCAAGGAGAAGGGTTACTTGGACTCCATGCCACAGTAATCAAACTCTGTAAAGGAGGCAAAGTTTTATTCTTGCTTGCCTTTTCTTTGGACAGATCCTGCTACGATCAAATCAATCTGTAATTTGCTTTTTAAGTATGAGAAGCTATTCTACTGCCATGGGCAATGATCTCATCAGATCTCTTAAATTAAGCACATTTAGTCATGGGAAGTACTTGGGCGTGTGACAAGGTGATAAAACACTGCAATGATGGGCATGGTGGGAGAACAAAAGTAAAGCAATAAAAAAATAATGATAATATAGAAATTAGTCAGCTATTATGCTATTACACACCTGCATGGGTGGATCCAGGATTGTGAAAAGTGGGAGATGTCATCAGTGCAGCAGAGGAAATGGTCCCCTTCCCCCTCTGACCTCCCTTGCAGGCAGACTGTGCCGCGGCAGCCGCTGCTGGGAACTTTTTGTAGTCTCTACAGCGTATAAACACCCCACCCCTTCTACCATCACCACTCTCAGCATCCCCTCCAGTGCAGGAACCTCCCTTCTCCCATTCCCCTCTCCCCCTCTCCAGCAGGGGATTTCTAGGGGTTGCTTCTGGATGCTCCCTGGTGCTGGTGGCTCCAGCCAGAATCTTTGGTAAGCCACAGCATGAGGTGTCTCACTTGGCCAGGGACAGCGATGGGGTGTGCTGCTCTGCCCATCCACCACCTGCTCTCAGACTGCAGGGGACATCCAGAGGCAGGTAAGGAGCAGGAGAACTGGAAGCCTGCTGGTGCTGCTGTCTCCCATTGTCCAAGGAGCAGGGGAAACCCTAGGATCTCTCCTGCCCCACTCCAGCCAGGGACTGTGGGGAGCAGCTGCATAGGGTGCCAAGTCCCTGCTTTCTTCTTCTCGGGATGGCAGCATCAGTGGGCAGTTTCCTCTCTTCTAGGCACTCCTGCTCCCTATCCACTATCCCTCACGATCCAGGAGCAGTATTATCTTGTCAGGTGATAATACATAATCGAGATTCCATTGTTGGTGTGACTTTATATGCCAATGTGACTTCCAGTTCCCTGGCTGGAAGCACACTGGTAGTCACAATAGTATGGGTACAGTACATGTTCAGCAGCGTCCCCCAGTAATTCAGCAGGTGCCGCAGCTAAATTGCAGTAGTCCCATCAGAGCATCTTAAAGGGAAGTCTCTACAGGGGCTTCACTGCCTCCACCTGACTGTGCAAGATTTAGTACATTGAAGTAAAAAGGTAAAAACGCAAACACTGATGTAATGAGAATCTTTTCATTTTCTCTAAACAAGGAACACCGAGGGAATATCTGACACATTTGTCAAGGCAGATTAGCTTGTTCATTTATTCTCGTCCACTTGCTTAGATTAAGGGATCTTTTATGGGATGACAAATGTTTTCTCAGAACTGTTGCAGATGTGGTGTTGCAACTAACACCCTAAAGGAGGTTTTTGCAAGAAATTTGTGTAGCTGAAGCAGTTTTGGGGTCCTTTTTGAAGGTTTGTCATCCACACAAAGTCTGATGATATTAAGCAGCAAGACCAAAAATCTAATCACAAATTCTGAATTTCAGAGTGCTCATAAATTCTGTTAGTTAAGTAAATTATTCTTAACCCTGTTTATTACCTACGTTGTGATTCCAAAATGTCATCCACCACATCTAATCTAGCAATATAAACTGCATTTCTAATTTACTTGTCTATTTTGGGGTATTATTTACTGCTTGCCATGTGCCTGAAAGCTTATAGTTGACCAGAGGGCAAAGCTAGCTCCAATATGTTAAAGCTGATTACAATTTATTCTGAGTAGTTCACAGCAGGCTTCTTTATTACAGCCCTAGAGAACTTGAAATTCTCTCGGTTCTGTTTTTTGAAAGATTTTATTCTTCTGAAATTTGTAAACAATCACTTAAGAGAGATTATGTTAGGAAAAACTAATAGCTGATTCAAAGGCGTCTACTTTCCAAAGTTACATATGAAGAAATGTTCAGGCTTAGTTAATTTTATTATTTGTTAGGTTCTTGCTCACATTCTAGCGAGTCTCAATTTGCTAAACAGACAAGGATTTCCCAGGATAAGGACTGAGTGATTTTTATCATTCTTTTTACTTCTAAACTGCTTTCCTAGTGATCATCATCATCATCTTTACTGAGCTAGGAAAATTTGGAAACTGGCATCTTTTCTTTCAAAACTATTTACTGTAGTTCACATAATTGTCCTTGGACCTTCCTACATAGCACTTTTTTCTAAAAACTCCTTTTCTGCATAATCTTCTATCTAAGAAACTATGATATGACTTTTCATCTACCTGCTGTCACCTAAATACAGG
Source organism: Crocodylus porosus (assembly GCF_001723895.1). Taxonomy (NCBI): domain Eukaryota; kingdom Metazoa; phylum Chordata; order Crocodylia; family Crocodylidae; genus Crocodylus; species Crocodylus porosus. Next base: position 256,201,656 of record NW_017728886.1, on the reverse strand, counting down.
TCCTACCAGCATGGAATTGCAGAAAACACTAAAATTGAAATAAAGCCAAAATACTATGCAGTTTTATTAATGTACTAGAATTTGCATAATTTGCTTTCACAAAGGCTTGCTTGAATCAATTGTAACAGGAGCGCTGCTATTATTTTTATAGTATCCAAGAACATGCTAGGTGCTTTATAGTATAATAAAGAGAGGCTGTGATGAGAAATGGTAGAGACAAAGTCAGATGGATGAATGTTGCAGCATTAAAATCAATTCAGGCTTGTGCATACACATAATTTGGTAGGTTGGTTTTGTTCACCTCTGTTAAAATAGGATTTCTCATTTAATAAGGAATGGCGCAGTAATTTTTTTACCTGGGTAAACTCCCAAATCTGCTTAGAACACAGACTTTGCTTTCTTGTACTGAATTCTGATTGCTGGGATTAGGTGGCAGGGAGGCAGGAATTGACAGCCTAGAAGACTGAAGTCCTCTGCTCTCTGGTAAGTAGCAGCATGTGCAGATGTGATATAAGCATTTTCTGCTCACTTCTACCTCTGCACAAATATAGAGAGATCATCTCTGATGTTAAGAGGGTAGTTTATCTTCCAGCCTGTTCCAGCTGTGTCTGGCAGGAGTCCATTTTTTGTGACATAAACACCTTGGCATTTGATTGTCATACTGAAAATCTTGTTTATGGGGGATGATCATTTAGTTTCCCCTTTAGAAGTCCACTGTCATTGAATAACCTAACCCCTTGACATTCATGTACAGATTTATGGGTAATGTAATTTGACTACTTTCCGTATCTTGCCATGTAAACTAAAGACATCTCTTTCTAAGGTCTGAGATTTAAGAATGTATGATATAAGATTCAAAGACATCTCATAGATATTAGTCCAGATACGATATATATAACCTTTGGTTTGCCAGTGGCTATAGACATACTAGGTATACTTCACAATGACGTCATTCTAAATAGAAGTATGAATGATGCTTTATTTCCCTCTTTGCCTCCCCCATTACAACTTATTCTTTTTTCTGTGTAATATCTATGCTAATATCACTAACTGCAATCTTATATAAACTATAATAGTTGATTCTCATGAATCATCATAAAGTAATCAATTAGCAAAAGGAGACAATGTTCAATCTTATAAAGGTTGCCAGTGTTAAAAGCCAAAAAAAAAGGAGGCATAAAATTTATCTGCAGTAGAGAAAGCTATTTAAAGATGTATCCTTTCCATGTTAATGTCAAAAGAGTATCTGTGACATGCCCGGACTCCAGGTGCAGCCTGGGTATGACTGCGACATACTCCCAGGGTGCTTCCACATCTTTAGGGTAACCTTCTGTCTCTGCTTGAACACTGAGAATAAGTTGGGGTCTACCAGAGGCCAGCTCCTTGGCCTGTGGTGCCTCAGCTCTCTACCTGTCCCCTTGCAAACTAGAAGGATCACACCCATGTCTTGGCATGAACTCAGAAAAGATGGATCCCCTTTTGTGTAGAATGGGTCTGCCTCTATGGTCAAATATGCTGGAATCACAGTTAACACTGATGTTAAGTGAATAAAAAGATGACAAAAAAAAATTATTATAACCCTTCCTCCCCCCCAAGAATAAGTATTAGAAATTAGTAGCTATATGTTGAGCTACAGGGAGAGGGATGGCAATAAACAGATAAAAGATTGTACTAAAACAACTGCCTGTTCTTAACCTGCATCTTAAATCTAACAATGCAGTTTCCACCCAGCTCATCAGCTGAAGGACTCCAGCATTAGCTGGAATCCAGGAAAAACTGAAGACCAAGCCAGACTTTTAGAGCAGGCTTATATACAGTTCCTATCTGACCATACATCACCTCACCGATTTTTGGGGAGCCAACTCTAGATATATAACTTTCTCAATGGTGCATCTTTGCTAAAGCATGAATCTTCCTTATCTAATTAAGAACAGGAGACTGTGCATCCTTTTAGACGTGGAGATTCTCTAATCCAATCTACTGTTTCTTTCCTAATTACCCTTCAGTGAAAAAAATGTTCTCTCTGTTTCTAGGTGCCAGTATTTTCCTTTCAAAATGTAATTGTCTGGGAGGGTCTCTCTCATCCATGTCAGATGTTGATTACTGCTTTTCAGCCTTCCTTGGGTGCCAGAGAAGCTCATTATTTATCTTTGAAAGGCATTATCATTTTGTGCAACCCTGGTGCTGCTAAAACATATAAGAAATACAGTTTATAACAGATACCTCAATGTATATAAAAATAAGGACCATAAAGCTAAACACAGTTAGACATTACCTATATGAAGAAACTGTCATATTAGTGAATCAAAATCAAGAAACCATGCAAGATACTACATGACCGCTTTGGTTCATGACAGGATAAATATGCAGCTTTTTGTTAGAAGAACAAGATTTAAGTATTTGTACTTTGAACACTTATCTTGAATTAATCCTTACAAAGTTGCGTTTTAGAGTGGAAAACAAGACTCAGAGTCTATTTCGTAGCATGTTCATGCCAGCTGTTTCATTTTAGCCACAACTTCTTCAAATTCTAGACTCTGGTTTAGGAGTCCTGGATTGGTTATAAACAATACAATTTGGCGTTCTGCTATTGAGTGGACTTACAGGGATTGTTGTTCTTCTATTATGCAGCTGCCCATTGTAAGAGAGACAAGTTGAACCGGGGCGGGCAATTATTTCGGGCGGAGGGCCGCTTACCGAGGTTTGGTTAGCTATTGAGGGCTGCGTGAGTAGCCCCGCCCCCTGGTCACCGTCTTGGGGCCAGAAGTCCTGCCCCTAACCCCTTACCTTGCCACCAGAAGTCCCTCCCCTTGTCCTGTAGAAGTACTCCTTGGGGGGCGGAGGGGGTCACCATCTTAGAACCAGAAAAAAGCAAATCATACACTAAAAATCAAAAGGCCTACTACAACAGTTTAATTTTATTTCAGTAGATATTTTTGTCATGATCTGTGTTTGGTAGTGTATATAGAGAAGATTGCATAATAACTCAAAAATAAATTCTTAGTTTTTTATATGGTGTGCAGGGATGTGTATGGGTTTGTGTGTGTATGGTGAGGGGGTGTGGGGGGAGAGTTTGTGAGGTAGGGTGCTGTGTGCTGGGGAGCACAGGGTATGTTGGGGGGTTGTGAGGTGTGGGTGTGTGGCCCTGGAACACACTGTCCTCTCCTGCAGTCAAGGCAGGCAAAACTGGTGTGGGTGTGTGGCATTTGTGGGGTGTGAGGGGTGTGGGGACCCCCCATACACTCCCCACCCCATGGTGCAGCAGCAAGCAGGGGCACTTGGGGCATGGCGGGAGCAAGGCATAATAGGGTATGTTGGGGATGGGTGTAAGCGCCTTGCTCCTACCCTCGTGGGCAGAAGGGCTGGGCAGGGCACAATTAATTGGTGGGTGCCACAAACCAGGTGAAAGTGTCTGGCGGGCCGCATCCAGCCCGTGGGCCATATTTCGCCCATGCTTAAGGTGAACTAACTGTGAGATGAGAAAAAGCAGCAGCTTCCTCCATGGCTCCAGACCTTGATCTTAATTTTCTAGGGAGTGATTAATGGTGCTCTTGCTACCATGTGTATTTCTTGTCATCATCTAAGGGCTAATTAAAATTCAGTTGCCAGAAGAAGGGAAGCACATAGGGAAGTGAAACAGGATATCTACAAGTCTCAGGATGCCCCCTTCTGGGTCCTAGCCCACACTAGTAAATGAAGAGCCCAGAATAATTTTTGACATCTGAGATGGAAGATAAAGGCAAATAAGTGGTGCGTAGGTGGGGAAATCCCTATCTTCCACACCTCTTTTCTGCCATCAGGAACCTACTCATTCATATTCTGGAATAAAAGGAAGGAATGATATCCCCTCTGAAGCCATTTAGGAGAGGTGATCTGTTATCCTTTCCTAAGATGTTGGGTATAGGTACAACCCTCTTCCCTCAAATTTACTTTTGAAGGGGTAGTAGCCTGCTGGTCCACCCGATAGACTCACCCAGTATAAAACCAAACGGGGACTAGAACTGTGTGGATACTTGGTTGTTTTGGTTTGCTGGCCAGATTGGAGAAGTTATTTGCTTTCTGTCAACTAAAAATGAACTAATTTTTTGTTTTTTCCCATCCAAAAAATAACAGTTGTTTTGGGTTGAATAAAACATTTTGTTTTAACTCATTGTTTCCTTTGGTCTTGGAACATTTTGCCCTTTATTAATAAATTTTAATGGTTTTAATGAAATCTTCACTCTATTTTTTTTTCAAATTATTTTTTCAGCCAAAACAATTTGACAACTTCTGTGCGAATTTCACAGTTTGTTTCAGTTGTCCTGAAACTGCTTTTTTTTTTGGCAGTATTCATCAGGTACTCCATTCAGTATTCAATTCACACAGCTGAAGTAAGGAATACCTTCTGGGAGATGCACAGTGTTTTGGATACATTGAATGTGAGAGCTTGTGGGACAGATCTTTCTTGGGGCAAGTAAATATCCGGCCTTCTGAACATTCATTCAATACTCAAAGCATTAGAGGTATTAGAGCCTCTAAAGCGTTGGGTTTTAAAAACATACACAGATTTTTACCTACTAATTGTTGAAATGTACACACAGCCCTCCAATAGCAAAGATGCAGCCTCCAACTTTACCTTATTTAGAGAATAGTTCCGGAAAGGCATTTAAATATTGGTAGGTTGGAGTGCACTTGCTTGTCTCTGAAAAGGGGCTAAATCCAAGTAAATGTGAAGCTCTGTCTGTTACGGGATATGAGTTACATGAGCACGCCTTCCTTTGTGTAATGTTAAGAGGAATCTTGGACTGCAGCACTAGGACAAAGGACTATGTCCCTGTTATCCTGTCACACTTGACAACTGTGATGAAAATCTGTTTTCCATTTACCTTAATTTCCATGTAATTGTTAGTATTTAACATTTTTTCCTCTATTCAGTCTGTGTCTTGGGGGGGGAAAAATTCTTAGCATCCTTTGTCGATATTCTGGTTACATCTCTTCTGTTAATTGTTCTTTTCTTTGGAAAAAAAAACTTTGGTAAGCTGATATCTATTGAAAACTGAAACTTCTGTCTAACAGAAATAAACTTGCCTGCTTTCTTGAAGCATAGCAGTAATACTGGCAGCAGGGAACAAAAATGCCTTTGAAAGGAAGTGTAAGAGAGGTTTTTTAGAATTTTGAGGGTCTTTTATACAACATCTTGAAATGCTTTGGAATTAAGATGTATACAAAGATAAAACTTGTACATATAACGGAAATAGCACCATTTTGTTTTGCCATTTAGCATCTGATTGGTGTGTTTTTTTACACGGAAGACAATGAAATTGTGTTGTTAGAGGTCCAGAATGAGGTGCAGTGGCAGAGTTTGAAAGATGGTAGCATAATATTTGCCTCTCTAAAGTTAGCCTGTAAACTGTTTATGGCAGGAGTACACTTTATATTATATAAGTGTACAGCTTCTAGTTCAGTGAGGCTCTGTTTGGAGCATTGAGACAATACCAAGTACAGTTCGTTATAAATGTGAAATTTTGCTCTCCCTACCCTGCAATTCTCTAGTCTCTACATTTTTAAATGTAAACAAATTGGTTGCATAGCATGGAGCATGAAGCAAATATGCAGAGATCTGTGCTGAGGGAAGCACTTGAAAACTCATCCTCCGTAACTATCAAGGCCAGAGACGAGCTCTGATCAATCTCCAAGGAAAGGGGTAAATTTTCATCATCATCCTTGCTGTCTATGACAAAGAACAACTTTCTTATAATACTGGTCATTTCTTATATAATGTGAATGAACTTGATAGTGGTAGACAAGTTGCCAAATACATCTTCACAGCAAAAGGCTTTTATAGTAGCTTCAGGGGAGCAAACTTTGGTCCTTTGCCAGGGAAATGTGGAAGAGAATTGAAAATGACATATTTAGAACTCGAGGTTTAAGATTTTTTGACTGTAATTTAGAACTCAAGTACATCCTTCTCTTAGTAGAAAATGGGTCATTTTAGCTTTTGATTTTTAAAACCTGATCATGTAACATCTGATAGGAGTGCATGACCATTTGTAGTATATCAATGTAATGAGCTAAATCCAGGACACACACAACATTTAAAGCAAGCAGCACATCACTTTTACAGAGTTTCTGCTAACTTGGTACTCATGGAGTACTGAATACTGACAACTCAGGAAGGTTGAAGATCTCCAAGAAAAATTGAGAACTTACAATTCCCATTTAAGGATGAAATAATATAATTTTTCTGACCAAGTTGACTTGCATAAATTATGTTACCATTCTTTAATTTTTTTCCTATTGCATCCTATGTCACGCAGCTCATGATTTTATCTGGGATCAGTATCAGGCTCATTGGCTCTTAATTCCACAGTTGCTACGTTTATGCTTTTAAAATACTGACAGGTTGGTTAATCTTTCTTCATGTCTTTGAGAATTTTCCCCTCTGTTGCAAGATGTATTAAAATCAACCTGAGGGCCTTGTTACATGTTGCGCTTTGAGCTGTTCCAATGTTGATCAGTTTTAGTGCAAGCTCGAGTTTAAAGTAGTCACACCTTAAGGCAGGGGCAGGTGATTATTTTGGGCAGAGGGCTGCTTACTGAGTTTTGGCAAGCCATCGAGGGCCGCATGACAGGCAGTCCAGGGCAGATAAATATTCATTTCCTAAATTTTTTAGGGGCTCTGCGTGCTGGATAGAATTGCCTGGTGGGCCATATCCGGCCCCCGGGCTGCATTTTGCCCTCCCCTGCCTTAAGGCTATTAAAAGGTTTCTCTGGCTGTCTCCTACTTGCACACCTGTGACTTGCCGCTAGAGGGCTGGTGAGCAGAGACCTAACAAGGAGCTACAGCGATGAGTTGCCTCTCCAGGGCTGGTGAGCCAGGACAGGCTTCTATCCCTGTTCTAGGGGTTCTGGGAGATATGGGGTGGGTACATGCAGATGGGAAGTGGAGAGTCAATGGGGTGGGGAAGGGTGGTGAAATGGAGGAAGTCAGCACTGAAAGATAAAATAAAAACAAGAAACAAAGAAGTAAATTAAAGAAGGCCTCATGTTTTAATACATTGGCATTTTGGATTGGGAGGTGGGTAGTGTTGGTTGTGCTTCCCAGGGTGGCTAGGAGTTGGGAGCAGTAAGGGAAGGTACTTTTGGGGGGAGCTACTGCTCATGGGGACCTAATCTGGCCTCCTACCTTGTTTTCCCCCGACCCCTCCTCCCTTGACTCCACTCCTGAACCCACCCATGCCCTGCCACTTGGTTAGCTAGCATGTACTCTGCAGGCTGTTTGCATGAGGTTGCACTCCTGTGGGGGGAAGGTCACACCCCTGGGGACGGGATGAGGAGCTGGCTTGGTTCCAGAACCACTACCTGGGCCGTAGAGTTCATGAGATGGAAAGTTTGTCCTCACAGAACAGGAAGGTGTGGGAGGGGATACTGCATCCTGGGATGCTGGAGGACTGCAACTTGAGCGGCTTATCTGGCATGAGTGGCCACACAGTAATGGAACATAAGCTGGGTTACATGGTTCAGAGATAAACCTGCCCTGGATCAGCATGACATTTAGCTGCCTAAAGTGTGATTTAAATTAGTTTCAGGTGTTAATGTATGGACAATTCAGGAGTTAAGAGCTTCAGAAGCCACCTAAAATTAAGGTGTAATAAGGCCCTAAAAAGCCCTCTACTGAAAAATAAAAATAGGAAACTGTTATGAGAGGATCGTATCCCTTTGGGCATAGGTCTACAGTTGTTTGAGCTTTTTAATTGCTATTCTGTAAGGACGCTAGGCTAAAGATGCACATTTTTATGGTATCCCTTGTCATTAGCAGAGCAAATTATCAAAGCGTACAGTTGCAGTGTTGTCTTTAATACTATAGTTTTTCCTCTCCTTATGCTTTTCTGGAATAGTCAGTTTTGTAACTACTTCCTTCGCAGCATCTCCAAGCTTTGACGGTTTTCTCCACCCTGATGACTAAAACTGAAGTACGCAATTCAACTCGACTACTAAAATATCCCCTTCTGCTATTTGATACTAAATTTGCTGTGTGTATGGACACATGCACATTTGGAACAGTTTCAAAAAGACAGCAGCTCTTACGTTCTAATTATTACCTGTGGACAATCTGGGAACAATATAAATGTAGCATAACTGCTCCAACTTTAACACAGCTTTATCCAGTGTTAAAGTTAGATCATTTTGCTATATTTGTATTGGCTTGTCCACATGTAACAGCTTGTGACCCTTTTGAAATGTTTTCCTTTTGAAATGGCTCCAAATGTATGTGTGTCCATACCATCTCTAGCCAGTCCTTCAAAACTGTAGCAAACTCATAATTCTTGGTTATTACTTCACTTCTGTCAGTCTCTTTTGAGTCATTTCACTGACTAGCCATTGTGCTGAACAATTTATTACTGCTGCTACTTATTTTCAAGACTTTAAATCACTATCCCTACTTGCATCTCTTTGCCCTGGTCTTTCTCCCTATCCACTGACAATTATGTCAGATCCAGTATACTTTGTCATCTTTCCTTACAGCCATCAACACCTCCATTTAATCTACCTTTATGCTTGGGGTTCTCTTTTGTGAGCGGTCCAACATGCTTCTACCCTGGCTTCAATCAGATTGCTCTTTCTGCAGTATTGCCTTGAAAAAGATATGAACTACATAGATATAAGTTATACTTAAGGCAGTTATATAACTGAAGCCTGTGATTTCTCTTGCCCCTTCCCTTCTTTGCCATATACTATTTACTTTACATGTCCATATTTTCGACCAGTGATTCTCAACCAAGGTACCATGGTACCTTGGGATGCCTTGAGATCCTTTCAAGGGTTCTGCAGGATGCCACACAATGTTAGCACTATTCGGTACACAAACAGGATTGACGAGATTTCAAATAGGGATCCATAGTGTTAAAATCATTCTGACCTGTTGTAGTGTTTCTGAATTCGTGGCAACAGAAGAATTCCTTTATTTTGCTGTAGTCAGAAAATGAGTGAAAAATTAAGTGCTGACATTTTCCAAGGGGTGCATTGAGTTTTAAAAGTTTGAGAACCACTTTTAGACGATACATTTCCACAGAGCAGAGACCTGTACTTTATTATCTAGTACATTATACGTGCTATTAAATAACAGCACCAATAATAGATAATGTAGTAACTGTTGACCAATTTTGATTAAACTAAATCAAGGCAATCCTGTGCTCTTATGAATGGCTATTTTAAACACTATATAAAAACAGGCATTCAGCTGTAATGACAGATATTTTTCATGATTTATTTTACCTTTTTATTTAAAAAATATATGCAGTTATCCTACAACTTTTATCTTGCCTATGAAAGTCTCTGAACAGTGAAGAATGAATTTTAGTTCATCTTGCTTATAACTCTGATTATAGAGCTCTGACCTGCCACTGTGATATGAACTGCATAAACACACAAATTATCAAAGCAGATTTATTCAAGTTTGAACTACCAAGTATATAATGTCCAAGCATTTTTTCTGAACTAAACGCTATGGCATAAGGGCCTCTGCAAAGCACAGGAAAATATTTAAAAAGATTGAAGTTTATAACTTTAACATTAAATGAAATTTCATTGGATTTCACCTGAGAGAATTTTTTCCTCAAGTCGGATAAAAATAGTTCTTACAGTTAAGAATAAATCGTATAGCTCAGTAACAGAAATGCATAATATGACAGTATAATAAAACTACATGCCTTGAAGTGCATGGAAAGCTGACATCTAGGTTTAGCTGTGTTCATAGATACACCAGAATTTTTGAGGAGTATCAGGACTTAGTTCCATTGCTGTGTTGACGCAAAGTGTAAGTTGTAGACCTCCTATGCCTCTGGCCCACCCTGACGCAGCTCTCCCCAGAAAAGGATCCATACCTCAAGTTAAGAGGTGCTTTAGACTCAAGCTCCCTGGTACATCTTCATTTGTGAAGCTGCTAACACTTGAACTATTAATGCAGTGGGGATGCAGCAGGTCTACTGTTTGAATTAGTATAGTCTATCAACAAGTAATTCAGGTGTTCTGGGCAGGTAAAGTGTTGTTTAACACTGTGGTCACTCACTTGAATTAGTGTAACATTAGTGGAATAATTTGAGTACAGTAAGGGAATATCTGTAGCCACTAATTTGACTGCAGTCTGTTCAGACATATCTGAACTAGCTTTAAACTAGCTGTGTAGTAGCCCTGTGCGAAGCAGCTAGTATTTACTTTGGATCCGGCTAGTTTGGGGGACAATGATTCAATCTGGTGATTCGAATCACTGTCCCAAATTGACTTGACTGAATCTAATTCAGAGATTCGGCTGCTGCTGAATTGGCCGAATCTCCAAATTGGACCGCCCCCAACCCCCGCCAGGCCCCAGCTCCTGGGTCTTTAAAAAAAAAAAAAAAAAAAAAAAGATCCTGAGACAAACCCAGAATGATCCGTCTGAACTACAGGAGCACGTCTTAAAGGTTGTACATGAGGACAGCCGGGCCTTTTCATAAGCAGGTGGCTATTGCCCTCTGCCATTGGGTGTCCCAAACTCCTGTTTTCTGTTCCTGGAAAGAATCATCCTCCGTGTACAAGTTAGCTTGTCTTAAAGCATCAGCAGGCTTCATTGGCAACCCACAGGGATGCAAGGGTAAAAGTTTAATATTAAATTTGAGGGAAAATATTGGCACAGATCTGTTTGAGGAGGTTAAGAAAATTACAATCCAGCCTGAGTAGTCTTGGTCTTAATATTAATAAGGACTGGGGAAATCTTAGGGGATGATAAACTGCTAGAGACCCTGACTGAAAAAGGGACCTGCTTTTTTCAGCCCAGAAGCAGAATTCCAGTTATCTGTTCAAGAAAGACTTTTCATGATCTGCTGACAGAATATCATATGAAGAAGTGGAAAGTTTTTGCAAGCTATCTGGGGTGGCCGTTGAAAACATGCCCTGCCCAGGAATCTTATTGTCTGTCCTGAATAAGAGAGCAGGCAAAAGGCAAAGAATTACCAAGTGTAGGAACTATGGGACGGTGGAGCATACTTCATAGAGAAGTTGTGGAATATCCTCCTTTGAAACCTATGCCCAAAATCATAGTCAAGACAGAGAGCCTGAGTGTGACTCTGGTCTGTACTAAACCAGCTACATGGAATAATTTCTGGGGTATGCTCCAGTGCTCAGTATAAAGGAGTAGGTAGTACTCCAGGCTAGACCTGGAGGTAGCACAGATCTTCTTCCACAAGACATTCATACACAAGTAATCATGGAGAATGGTTAACTTGTGGAGTATGGGAAGCAATACCAGATTGTGCTCTTTGCTTTAGCTTGACCATGACTTATATGTGATGAGCAGCTACTTTTATTGGCATACTGTATGCTGTGCTTTGCTTTACTTCAGTCTTGCACACATGTTAAATTCTGTGAAATTTTAGATATGACTACATATAAACTATGGTAAATATTTTATATGGGGACCAGAGAGTTTAATTCAGCTGCTTTTGTTAATTTTTAAAATATATTTGTTCTGAGAAGCACAGGTCTCATTTAGATGTACTTTAGTGGCTGCCACCAGGGGATGGGGCTTTAGGTCAAGGATAACTGGCAAACTTTGTGCTTGTGCACCATATGAGACAGCATTTTCAAAGGTATAGTGGTTATGGGAAACTCTGTAATAAGCTACACACCGCAGCTACACAGAACATGAGCCTGCGATGTGATGCTGTCGCTAGTGAAGCGACCAAAATGCTAGCTTGCATCCATAGATGCTTCTCAAGCAAATCCCGGGACGTCATTCTCCCCCTGTACTCGGCCTTGGTGAGGCCGCAGCTGGAGTACTGCGTCCAGTTTTGGGCTCCACAATTCAAAAGCGGAGAAGCTTGAGAGAGTCCAGAGGAGAGCCACGCGCATGATCGGAGGTCAGGAAAACAGACCTTATGATGAGAGGCTGAGAGCCATGGGGCTCTTCAGCCTAGAAAAGCGCAGGCTCAGGGGTGATCTGGTGGCAGCCTATGAGTTTATCAGGGGTGTTCAGGGTCTGGGGGAATGCGTGTTCACCAGAGCACCCCAAGGGATGACAAGGTTGAATGGTCACAAACTCCTGCATGACAGTTTCAGGCTGGACATAAGGAAGATCTTCTTTACTGTCTGAGCCCCCAAGGTTTGGAATAGCCTGCCACTGGAGGTGGTTCAGGCACCTTCTTTGAACGCCTTCAAGAGACAATTGGATGCCTATCTTGCTGGGATCCTATGACCCCAGCTGGCTTCCTGCCTCATGGGCAGGGAGCTGGACTAAATGATCTTCCGAGGTCCCTTCCAGCCCTAATGTCTATGAAGTTACTGAATTACCTGACTTACTGGATGAACAAACCTGTTAAAATTTGATGGCAGTATCTTACCAAATATTCTTGACTTATTTTCATAGTTATGGTTCACTTTTAATTGTATACTAGATGATGATAATTTGTAATATCGTAATATAAAATAGCAAAACCTTAATATGGCAATTTACAGCATCTCTATTTTTTGAGAGATAAGTGATACATATTTGTGCCGGCAAGATTCTGTTGCACATGAGAGAGAGGCAAATTAACAAATTGTACCGCCAAAGTGTGGGGGCAGGGGGATGGGATCAGGTCTTTTTATACAGGTATTGAGGAGCGTTGGAAGGATGTTAATTATGGATATTTTGAAAGCGTGTAATATGCTTCGCAGAGGTCACTGCCATGTTCTTTCATCTGAGCTAATCTCTCTGTTTACATCTTTCTTTGGAGCATGCACTTTCAGTTAATGACCACAGGGTTGGGCATCTGATCTAGGCTGTATTAGTATATATGCAACGTATGGGGCTGTAAAGGACACCCCACACCTCTTTGGTGGCTTTCCATTCAAGCAAAGTTTACTCTGGCTTACTGCCTTTACCTTGGCAAATGTTAAGAAAGTTTGACAGGGTATGAGATCATGAGGGCTAGGGTTCAGAAAAGCTTCCAGCACTGGTTTATGGTATTTGCTCTTTGTTCCTACGGGCCCAGTTAGGAAGGTACTTAAACATGTGACTAACTTTAAGGTAAGTGGAACTGCTCACAAGTGCTTTATTTAATCAGAGCCATAGTGAAAATATGACAAAAAAATTCACAAAGCAAGTTATGAGTATACAATAATTACTAAAATGCTAGACAACAAGAGCTACACATCCAACTCAATAACCAAAACTGTTTTGAAAAAACAGAGACAGGGTTTGTAGTTGCTATGATTCTGGATCTTCTCCCCCTCCCATTCATTTGAAAAAAGCTCATTTGTTTCATAGTATTAGAAACTGGTATATTTACATATGTGGTATACTGTATACTGTAAATGTATACTGAAGTGGACATATTTTTAAACATTTGTATATGAGAGGAAAATCAAAGCATTAATGCCATATAACTTAAGCACACGTAATAACAGTTTAAAATGTATTATGATTTGTGGTAAGAAAATTAAGCATTGGAAATTAAAGAATAAATTTCACTTAAAAAAATCATGTTTGTAGAATTATCAGAGAATGAACCTGGAGGTTTTATTCTGTGTGTTTGATGCCATTCATGCTGACTGAAGTGTGACAATGTTGTAAGTTATAGAAAAATGGAGAAACAACTATATATACAGAAAAGGAATATGCATGAAAAAAAATTGTTGAGGGAGAAATTGCCCCTAAATCAAGACTTATAAGTAAAATAATTTGTCTCTTTAGTCCAACAGGCAGCCTGCTAAACTGAATCTACTAACCTGCCAAGTGAAGCCAAATGCTGAAGATAAGAAGTCTTTCGATCTGATATCACGTATGTGACATTTTAAGTGGATGAACTTTTGTAGCTTGCATTGTCATATACCATTGCTTGGGATTTTATGAAATGGTTTAAAGCATGACCATTACAAGACATCGTTTAAAATAGAAATGAGTTTAATTCATGAAAAGTTCATTTCCTAATCCAAACTTCCACAAAGTCCTCTGAATATTTTGATCAATCTGTAATTTTGATGACTCGGGACTTTTTAAAACTGAATGTGTGTAAGCTTTAATTGTTGTTATTATTATACTATAGTTACAAGCCATGAAATGTATTCTGAATACCAGTAATTGTTCTATGAAAATAGTAGCTGCATGTGAACATGCTTCTCTAGATTTAGTTAGGTAATTATTTTGGTATTTCAGCAGCCAATTGGTACCTGTAAGTTCAAAATAGACTCCAAGTGGAGTGTAAAACTTCCATTTTCTATTGTTTGGAGAGCCATAGTTCCAGAACTAAGCTGAGGTTTTGCCAGGATAAATGGGGGGCGGGCATATGTTAACAAGTACTAGTGTGGAGGACTTAAAATAAATGTGATTTCCTGGAGGATGTGATGACACAAATGCTTTACAGTCAATCTAGTAGCCTTAGTGTTCAGATGCAGAAGCTTTAGGACTTTTTTATTCGTCAAGTTTCACTTTTCCATCAGTGAATCAACATTCATTTCATTTCCGCAATAAAATCAGTCCTGACCCCTCCCTCCGCCCCATTCCTGATGCACGCCTATTAATTAACCGAGCATCATTTATAATTTAGGTTTCTGCCTGAACCTACCGTGAGTAAATCCTGGTTATTCACTTTTATACACCATGACTCTGGAAATCATGCAAATTCTGTTCCTTTAATAAAATTTAGGCACAGAAAATAGGTGTGCTGTAGATTAACTGACTCATTTTAACATTTGTCTTTAATTGATCAATATATTTTGGTGGCAAATATTTTGGTAGTTTAAAATTAATTTGAAAGCTGTTACATGTGCTCAACATCAGGAAGATCTTTTTTTGTCTCTGTATTTCAGATAACAGAACATACCATTTCCAGGCAGAAGATGAACAGGACTATATAGCGTAAGAATATTTACACCGTCACCTGGCCTATTTTAAGTTTGCCTGTAGAGATATGCAGAGCTACAGAAGTCACTGGAAGATGGTTTTTGCTGACTTAATGAAAAATCCTATAGATATTTGTTCAGTGATTGCCCTACCCCCTCCCATTTTAAAATCTATAAAGGAAAATTGGCTTTTATCAGAGTAAGGGTGGGCTAAGGGTTTGAGGACTTGATGTATATGAACTACATGAGGACACTAAAAATGTAAGACAATAGAATTGCATACCCCAATACTGTCCCCTTGGTTTGTTAACATTCTCTTATCTGGGCTTATTCATTATTACACAGTAGACTGGATTCTGCTAATATTTAAAAGAATTCCTGGACTATATTTTGCCACAGGTATTCTTTTCTTACAAACTCCTACCTGTCTTTTCTGGTTCTGTCTTCACCTTATTTCACTGGGGGGGGGGGGAATCATAAATGGAAGCATTTCATATACCTCTGCCACGTTAGGCTTCACGTCGAGATCCAGAAAATAGAAACAGAGGACACTGCCTGCCTCTGTCTTGGTATAGTATGGAATCTAGAAATGTACTGTAGTTCATTTATTAATATATACCTTTTCCTCCATATTATATCATATCAGTCATCTTTCTCCCAGTGAAGGACTTGCTGGTGTGTTGCAGATCATTTTGTCACTCACTTTTGGCAGCTCTAGGCTTTTGGCCCCTGATAGGTTTTAAAATACTGGTTCTGTTGGAACCTGAGGAATTTTATGTCCCAACACAAACATCACGCATCCTGCCATGCAGATCTGGCGTAGCAACCCATGCAGTGTTTGGAATGGGGCATAAAATTCCCCAGGGGATTAGGCATGGGGCAGCTGTGTCCTGGTCCTCAAGTGTGTCCCATGCCTCACCCCAAAGTTCAGATGAGTATCAGGAGGAGGTATGGAACAACCCTGGGTATCCTTTCAAGGCCCAGTGCTGTCCTCAACTCTATCCTGGGGATTGAGCATGGAAGGTAGCCCAGTTCTGCCCTGGGCCCCATCCAGTCACTCAGCTGACCATCAGGATGAGGTTCATGGATTCATAGACTGTAGAGTTGGAAGGGATCTTCGTGTCCGACCCCCTGCCTCTGGAGGTACAGGACAGTTTTGGGGTCTGGGACAAATGCAACTCATTGTATTTAAGCCACAATAAAAATGAACCACAAAAATATGCCATGTTAAGTGTGAAATATCTTTGTGACCAACTTTATGGAGCAACTTTGTAACTCCATAAATTGGCTGAACATTTGGCATCAATTACAGTAATCACATTGTAAATGCAACATTTGCTAGAGCCCACTGATTGCAGTGGGTTGCAGAGAACATGCAGTCTTCTACCTTCCTTTCAGTTTCTCTCTTCTTCCAAGTCATGCTCTTCTCTGTTCTTCCAGAGCAGTGGTAGCCAATCTGTGGCACAGACAGGTGCTGTGGGTGGCACTCAAGGGCCACGTGCTCCCTCAGTAAAGGGAGATGCTAGATGGAGAGAGGGGGAGTTAGAGTCTCTGGCGGCCTGGAGCTGAAAGGGATCGGGTCCCTGCTGCAAAAGGAAGACAGATATGAGACTGGTCAGCCTAGAAAGAGAAGACCTTGGATTTGGTGGCAGCTTACAAATGTATCAGGGGAGAGCTTATAAATATATCAGGGGAGAGCATCAGGGGCTAGGCAAACAACTATTCACCAGTGTGCCCCAGGGGAAAACCAGGAGCAATGGTCATAAGCTCCTAGAAGAAGGTTTCAGACTGGATATAAGGAAAAACTTCTTCACGGTTCATGTGACCAAACTCTGGAATAGACTCCCAGTGGGGAGTGGTGCAGGTACCTGCCCTGAAGATCTTCAGAAGCAGACTGAACACCATGCTGGGGTTATTTGACCCCAGCAGTCTTTCCTGCCCAGAGCAGGGGGCCTGGACCTGAGGATCTCACGAGGTCCCTTCTAGCCCTAAACTTTTGTGAAGTGTCAGGTGCTATTGCCAAGAGCCAGGTTAATCCTTCCCTGACTTGAGCTGCTGACAAATTTAAGGCTCTGGTTCCTTGCTCATCATATAGCAATTGCAAGGCCATTGTAGAAATAACCTTGATCTTGGTGGTTACACCTCTCACAGTAGTGTCCTATCCCCACTTGGCTCCATGTAGCTAGAGGCCCTGAGCCTCCCTGCCTCCAGTACCCTAGCAGACTCTTATCAAGTATTCCTCAGTGGGCATCCTAGTCCGGCCTGCAGAATTGCGGTGCTCTTCCGTTCTTTCAGTGACTAGCATTGTGGACCTTCAGAGGCGGATCCTGTTCCCCCACTCTGGTCTCTCAGTGGGAGATTTGCCTTGGTTATAGCCAACTGCATCATACTAGGATCCATGTCACTCCTGAGAGGAGCATATTATTCCCTCCAGCTCATTGAGAAGGTGGTTCAGGCAGGTGGACAACCAAGCAAAGAAGCCTTCTCTCTTCTCCCAATGTTGCTTATCCATTTTATCCAATGGCCATGTCATGCAAAACAAATGAGATTGGGAGATGGGGCCAAAACTTAGAGCTCCTTTTCTCCCAAGATAGTTCCTGCCACAGAGCCAGACTCCCACTGATTGCCTTATTTAACCAGTACACTGGTGGGTAATAGAGCTGTGCGAAGCTTTGGTCACTGATTCAGTTTGGCGGAGATTTGGCTCAATTCCAAATCTGAATTGAATCAGGAGACTCTCTTTAATCTCTGAACTGAATTGGAACCCTCCAAGTTGATTTGGAAAGATTTGGTGATTCAGGCATAGACACATCTTGAAATGTTTTTTCTATGTACCTCAAGGTACCAGGCAGCTCGTGAATGCTGAGATGGTGGGATGGATGGAGCATCCCATGGGAGTGCAGGGGGGTCCCCAGCATGCTCAGCAGTAGACCTGGAAGTGGACCAGAAGCACTTCCAGATCAGCTGGGGAGCATGTGGGGGACCCTCCCCCACCCCCTTGGCGACTAGTGCCTCCTGAGTGTGGGAGGGCACCTGGGGTTCCCCCGCCCCCATGGTCGATCGCCAAGCTGGGGGGAGGGTCCCACACACTCGGCGGTGGACCCGGAAGTACTTCCAGTTCACTTCTGGGTTCGCTGCTGAGCATGCAGGGGGCCTCCCTGCACTCCTGTGGGACACTCAATCTACCCCACCATCTAAGCATTCATGAGCCATGCCTGGTGCCTTAAGGTATGTAGAAAAAACATTTAAAGCTGTGTCTATGGCTGAATCTCTGATTCTCTGAATCAATGTCGAATCTTCAGATTCGGATTCAGCCAGATCAAATCAGGACAGTCATCTGAATCAACAAATCGAATCACTGACCCTGATTTGGCCGAATCTGAATCGAATATGGCTTGTTTTCCACTCCCTTAGTGGTCAGAGAACAGTCCCAGGAAGTGGAAAATGTGGGTCAAACCCGCCAGGATGAAATGGGTGTAGAACCTGTCTCCCACTTCTGGGGCAAGGGCCTAAATCAGTAGGTCACTGAGTGGAAGATAAACCTTCTTATAGCTGGAATGGGATTGCAACAGAGCAGAAGTGGTGTTAGACACTTAAGGGACTGTATTGGATCACTTCTGTATATACACAGTAAGGCAAGTCTAGTTATATCAGGCCAAAATGGAGATGTATAAGGCATCGTTGGCTCTTAGTAGTATTCTGGGTGTTGCATGGGGTAGACTATGATAGTGTTTGATCACTTAGGTGCCTAAAAACTGTGCAAGTGCCACTTGGACGTTTTAGAGGTGAAATAGGGTCTAGTCTTGGTGTCTCACAGGTATTCAATAAGTCTTTACAGTTAATTGACAGCTGAAGATAATGGTACCATGGGCATGAAGTAATGTGGAGCCCATTTATAGGCCGGGAGCAAGCAAGGAGTCTTGTGTTTGCTCTTGTGTGTGAACGTTTGCTCCTAGTGTCCTCCAGGCTTAATGCTGGCCTGCAGATTGCAAAATGTAACTTGTCTGTCATGCTGACTGCTGACATTGCCTATTGCAGCCCAGAAACTTTTACTTTTCTTTTTGGGAAGTGCCACATTCCTTCTCATCCATTCCTCAGTCAAAAAGAAAATAATTCTGTTAACATTTCTTGATAAATGATGCAACATTGAATTTGAAATATTTGCCCTGAATTGGATACACACTGTATTGATTTGAAAAATGAAGTTTAATGTAGGGGTTGGCAATGTATGGCCTGTGGGCCAGATCTGGGACTGGGCAGCTGGAAGCTGCATCCCATGTCCTTGCTGTGTCCCATAGCTCCCTCCTTTCTGGCTGTGGCATAGGTGCAACTTCTAGCAGGTGGGGAGCTTCACTACAGCTGAGAGCTGCAGTGTGGAGAAGCAGAAGCAACATAGATGCAATTTCCACCTGTACAGCCCCAGCACAGCTCTTCACCCTCTGGAACTGCACCTGCTTCATACCTGGGGAGCAGGGAGCTGGGGGGAAACAGCAGTGGCACAGGCTCAGCTCCCAGCTGAGCTGGCCCCAGCATGGACAGTGGCAAAGCCTGATATACTGCTGAAGCCTCTTAGCCTGCATTGAAGTATAGCTTGATTTTTCTGGCCTACAGCTTGTTAAGGGTTGCCAGCCATTAGTTTAATGCTTTGAGACCATGTCACTTGCAGTGTTTGTTTTATTAATGCAGGTATTTTTCTCCCAAAGTATTTTGTGAGACTAGTTTGATATCTCAGACTGGTTTTATTTCCCTGTTATTGAAGTTCAATTTATAAAAATAAAAAAACATGGTTCAACTTCAATGGCTGGGAGCATGATCTGTTTAGGAATATTTTTAATATTGAGGTTGCTAAATTGTACTTGTTTGACATGCAAATAGAGGGAAGATGTGTACTGGAATTAGGAGGGGGGTAAAGTTGATGAAAATTAATTACATTTTGCCTGGGTTGGAAACATAAAGCATGACTGGACCTTCATAAAAACAATAGCAACGAATTACTGTACTGTTTTTAATTCTACTGCTCTATGTTGTGGGCAATTACTTAAGTGACCCAAATAGCATTTCATGCCTCTCTGTAATTTTGCACAGTTGATTTGATACAGACTTGACTTGTAAAGCTACAGAACAGCCACACACCATTCCATAGTTTGCAGCATAATCCATAAAAGAAAAATGCGCATGAACATGTTTTTTCTTGTGTAGTGAATGCTAACATGCTTAACAGGGCTGCCCTATAGGAGTGCGACAATGCTGACTCTTCAGGGACATGATCCTGCTCCCATGGAGGTCAATGGAAAGCTTTTCCGTTAACTTCCAAGGTGTTTGGGTTGTAGCTTAAATGCAGAAATACTGGTGTGCACTGTCTATTTTCTCGTGTTCAGATGAAGCTGTTGTTAATTCGAGGTTTATTATTGGATATTTCCCCTTCTCTCCTATACTCATTTCCAGATGTCCCTTCTTATGGTCCTCGCCCCGATAAAGAATTAAGACAGGAATAAGGAAAACAGGATTTTCCCTCCTAGTCCTTTTCCCTGAAACCTCTTTCCTGGACTATCTCCCCAACCTGTTTTTTATGCTCCTCTCATCTTCTCATCACTTTAAAAAAAATAGTCTAGAAATATTTTCTACCACTCACCGGTAGTGGGAGAACACAGAAATGAAGTGGTAAGCCACCACTTTGTTTGTGGGTGGTACCACCCCTTTGTTTCTGTTCCTTTTTCCTTGCTTGGCCTTTGTTTCTGGTAACTTTGAAGGTAAGTAGTAGAACTGTTGTTAAAGGAAAAAAAAAATCACCTTATACTACAAGTATAATATAGACAGGCTACTGCTGTTATAACTACTGCCCAGAAAAGTTTCTCTCTAATCCAGTCTTTTCCCATTTCCCTCTTCCCATTTGTTGCTCAGTCCACTTTTCTCTTCACTCTGAATAACTAGCTAAGTGTTCTTCAAAAGTATAAATGGATAATTAAGTCCTCTGGCCATCAGGAGCTATTTATTAGAGAAGTGCAGAAAATTATTTCAAATGAAGGCAAAGATCTTAGTAGCCCAGAATACTTTGCACACAGTATTCATTTAGCAGTAATGTACCGCTGAGTGACTTTATCACTAACTTGTACTTTCCATGTTCTCATAGACTTGTGTGACCTGCTGTATAGAGGAAATTTTATCTGCAGGTTTTTTTGTTTTTTTTTTTTTTCAACCCCTCTTTCTGAAAGGAAAGCTTGGGTAATAAAAGTCTGGTCATATGCAAGATAACATGCATATAATTAGTGCCATAGTTAGTGCCTTATTTAATGTCTGTTGATGTATAGTTTTCCAAACAGAAGCCTTAAAATACATTGGTGGCTCTAAGCTCAAGGCCTTTTTTTCTATATGCACGTATATATTTCTGATGAGATGACTAGAAAAAGAAGTCCCACGTGCTACCTGCTCCGGTTCGGTGCACGGGGAGATTGCCCGGTATTCCAAGAATGTGCAGCGTTCAGGCCGAGACTGTCGTTGTTCTGGAGTGTTTTTCAGTCAAGGTCCAGCTTGGCTCTGTTTTTTATTAGAAAATAAAGTGGTATTAACCTACTTTCCTAAGAAAGGCATTCACAGTTTTATGAATGCATCAGAAATTGGCTGCTTTTCGTGGGGAAATGTTAAGAGAAATTTTGGCTCCACTGAAATTGGCCAGAGTGTTGCCATTGACTTCAGTGGAGCCAGCATTTTACCCAGAATGTCTGCTTAGTTTAGCCCTACCAGTTTCTTTGAAGCAATGAACTTTTGGGAGTTAAGATGTCTTCGCAGATGTAAAGAGAAAACTTGCCTTTATTCAGGCACCTGAGCCACAAAAAGCACTGTGGAAGAATGGACAAGCTCGCTTACAGTGCATTTTGTAGAAACATGATCTGTAATTTAAAATTTGAATCAGCTGTTCTCAACCAGGGTGCTGTGGCACCCGAGACCTTTCGGAGGTGCCACCGGGGCCATGTGGAACTGCCTCTCTCACCTCCTGCAGAGACAGATCAGGAAGCGGTACAGCTGCAGCATGCACTCTTCACATAGCCCTTCCATGTCCGATTCAGTGTGCTCCTCTAAAAAACTGCAGGCACTCCAAGCAGGTGAGACTGTCCTGCATTCCTCTGTTTCTGGGAGGAGGATGCAGGGTCCGGTCAGGAAGGGCGGTGGCAAGAGTGTGCACTCCAGCTGCAGCCCTTTGCGTTGTTTGCTCAGGGAAGCCAGGCTGAGCTGGAGCAGCCCTTTGCACCAGTTTGTGGCACAGGGCATAAAACTCATTAGTTAAACCTTTGCTCCAGTGGCTTTAGCTATAATAGAGGCAGGACCATGTGACAGCACCCCTGTTGAGAACTGCAGTGGTCAGGTGAGGAAGTACAACAAAAGTTCTCAGTGGGATGCCGCCAAATTAAAACAAGTTTTGGAAAGGACTCTAAAAAGGTTGAGAACCACTACTTTGGATAATGTGCCATCATTTGTCAGAAGTTTGGCAAATTATATATGATGCGGATTGTTTCAGATTTATATCTGATTATCTTTTATTAGCTTTAGTCCAGTGGTTCAATAAAAGCTGAAATGCTTCATTTATTTCAAACAGAAATTGTACAAATATGACAGCATTAGAGGTAGGGGAGAGGGGAGACACCAATTACATAAGGCTCTGTAATGTCAACAGTGGGTTAAACACCAAGTTTATTGGTATGACATGTTTTGGAGACTTGGTCCCTTTTTTTTTTTGTACAAAAGGCTTCAGTTGTTTTGAAACAGTATGAATGTTCCTGTGCTA
Source organism: Crocodylus porosus (assembly GCF_001723895.1). Lineage (NCBI taxonomy): Eukaryota > Metazoa > Chordata > Crocodylia > Crocodylidae > Crocodylus > Crocodylus porosus. The sequence continues at coordinate 256,179,041 of NW_017728886.1, read as the reverse complement.
GGATGGCCCTGCTGATTATCTCTATGTAGACTGCACAGTGTGAGACTGCTCTGAATGTTTCACAGATTGCGTCAGGTGATATGCAGAAGCGTGGACTTCTTCATTTCCTTACTTAAAAGGAATAGAAAGAGAATTGTTATTGCTCCATTGCTGCTGTGCAAGTAAAGAAAAAAAAAACTTTGGAAGTCTGGTCAAGTCGAATGGTCAGCTCATACAACTAGTGTTTCATCTTTTTGTTAGTGATTTTTAAATTGCTATATCATGCCTCCGGTTTGACATTAATGCCTGCCTTTCCTAATTGCAATCATAAACAACTTGTCAAGAACTACAATATAAGGCCAATTAGTGATTCTTAAATGAACAGATATTTCAATTTGTAAATTATCTAAATGTATCTAGATTATATTTGTATCATAAACAAAAACATTTTCCTTTTTGGCAAGCTGGTCTTCAGCAAAATTGCAAGCGACTGCCACCTAGAGTGCACTTACATGTTTTACTTTTCAAGGTTAAGGTATTGTAGTACCACTGTTTTTCAGTACGTGTAGGTACAAAAAAATTGCTTGTGTTTACATTTCTCCCCCTTTTTTTTAAGGTTGCTTTTACTAACCTTCCTGTGCAAGCTCTTTACACAATATAGTTAATTCCTAGATTTGTCCTTGGTAGACTAAGCATAGCACAAGACAAAAAAGATTACCTGAGCACAGCACAAGCCTACACATTTGAGCTATGATTTTATACATTGAATATTTGTAAAGTTCCTCCTGAGTAATTATTTTCATGATAGGGCTATAACGTTGTCTGAAATTACGCATCTAATCTAATCAGTTGAAACTGAGTAGAAAGACAGTGTACTGCTTGAACATAGTTTAGCACAAGGGTGGGCAAAATACAGCCTGCAAGCCAGATCCAGCCCTCCAAATGATCCCATCTGGCCCACGGAGCCCCTCTGAAAGAATTATCGCAGGCCCTGGCTCTTGGCTACCTCTCAGAAAGCCAGTGCCTCCATGCAGGAGGTGCCACACTGGGTGCTGAGCAACCAACCCCAATCTAAGTCACAGGTGCCAGAGATGAGAAGCGTTTGCCTCGTCATCCTGTGGCTGTTTCCAAGCCCTCCCTCCCTGCAAGAGTGGGAATTCAGGTAAGGGGCAGGGGGCCTATGAGCACGGGGAGCCATGAACTATGGGACTAGGTCAGGATGTGCGAGCCACACACTAGAGGGCCAGGTGGGGCTGGCCCCACACACTGCTGCCACGTGCGGCCAGGGGCGCTCACACTCTGGGGACTCCAAAAACCAGCCCCCCACAACACACACACACACACCCCACCACCCAACACATGCCCACACACAACCCCTCACCATACCCTCTCACACCCCCCCAACCAACCACACACCCCATATCCACACCCTCCCCGCTCCTGCCCACCCTCCGCACCCATCTACTTCTTAACTATACAGTCCCCCCACCATACACCTCCCCCCGCAATATACAAAACTAAGACTGTATTTTGAGCTATTATGCAGTTGCCTTTATATGCACTATGCAAACACAAATCAGGACAAAAATATATTTTTAAATAACATTTAAATATTTTATATTACATAGGTTGTTTTTTTAGTATATGATTTGGTTTATTTTCCAGTTCCAAAATGGCACCCCCCCCCGGAGTTCTTCTGGGGTAAGGGAAGGGACTTCACATGGCAAAGGTCGGGGTTTAGGGGCAGGGCTTCTGGTCCTAAGAGGGCAATCAGGAGGCAGGCCACAAGTCAAGGGGTAGGGCTTACCCTTGCAGCCCTCAACAGCTCACCAAAACTCACTAAGTACCTCTCCAGCCAAAATAATTGCCCACTCCTGGTTTAGCATATAAGCAGGCAATAGTCTGAGGATACATTACATTTGGAATCATTGTTTGGCAGCAGTGTACTGTCAGCTAAGACTGATGCAGTGAAAAGAAACTGGAGGAAAACTTTTCTATTATTCTATGAAAACATCCCTCTGGTTTTTCAGCTTGCATGTTTTGTGCAGTAGAGAGCCCTGTTCAACCTGACTTTGTTTTTGTTTGGGTCTTTCACACAGCAGCCAATAAAAAGGTACATTTTTAAAACAGGAAAATACAATTGTATATAACACTTAAAAAAAAGGGCCAAGAGACTTAGAGTAGGTGTCTTACTTGCAAGTCCTGAATCTATGTAGGTATTTGAAGGCTTGTGAGCTACTTCAGCACACATCAACTCATTCAAGTGCTTATGTGAAAATTGTCCCAGGTGCTAGATTAGGTGGTGCACATGCACAGAAACTTAGACATTTGAATTGTGAATCCAGACACGTGAAGTAGGCCTGAGGCAAGTTGTAGTTCAGTAATGCAGCACAGATGGTTATAAGTGTGGACCTACAAAATTCACAATTTTGCAATTTTCACAGAAATTATGACTTTGGTTGGTCCCCTGCAGAAAAGCATGGGAACCACGAAACAGAAAAACGAGCAGGGGTGCAGGAATGAAGCTGCCAACAGAGGCAGTTATAAGACATCTGAATTGTTATGAATTGATCAGATAATAAGGTGTACTCAGAATATGTACCATAACTGCCATATTGTGACCCTCTCAGACTTGAGTGTTTCCAGTGAACTGATTGCCTCCTTAGCAGTCAGCCCTAACAAAAACTGCTGTGGCTTAAGATGCACGTCTAAGTTTTATGGAATACTTTGACAGCTGGTTTGCATGACAATTGTGAGATGCTTATGCTGCTTTTTCACTGAAGGTAAATTTAGTTTAGACACCCATAGTATGCTGGGCTTTTTCCATCTAGACATGACTCTGTGATTGGATTTGTAAGGATAACCATGATATCGACCATTGTGCTTATGTCCAGCATGGACATCTCTTCAGACAAAAAGGCTATAGCAATTATTTATGCAAATTAAGGCTACAACTAATAAAGAGGCAATGAACAGTTTAGAGACTTTTGAAACTGCATTTGAATGGGAAAAAAATGCAAAACCCATTGTGAATAGGCATATCTTATGTTAAGAGGTGGTTTGTAACCTCTGAAGAATATCTATTTGAATATATTCCATATATGTGCATGTGTGTATACACACCCTCCCTCCCTCCCTCCTCTCTGTTAATCCATCTGTCAGTGGATATTGCTCAGAGGCAATATATCTTCTATCTGTGTGTATATTTATATCCATTTGTGTATATATCGGTTAATGCAATGGTTTTTGTGAGAGGTAACTCATGTAGCCACTTTTTTTCTTTAAATGGGAGAAGGAATCCATGCAACCCTCCCTCTTCCCCCAAATAAGAAAGAAAAAGAAACCAAAATGAGAAGTGGAAAAGGACTTGTGAAAAAGTATCACAAGACAACATATCATTGGACAAAAGTTAGCTGCAACCCTGCTTGGTAGTTAATGTTGGAATTTTGCTTTGCTGTCTTTGCTAGATGTGTTGAGACTACACACTACTAATGTTAGTCAGGGTGTATAAACGTATGCCAGATTCAGCTGGGAATTCATTTTTGACGCGTGCGGGAACTTATGACACCTGAATCCAAATCTATTGCCCTGCAGAAATCAAAGCTTCAGGGGACTGTATACATGTGGCTTAACTCCAGGAAAGGGATGGGATCCCAGATCCCCTCCCCGTCCTGTTGGCTGGCTTATGCATCTCTCAGCACATCGTTCTGGCTGCTGAGAATCCTGACAGAAAGGCACTCAAGTGTCTCCATTCAAAGTACAGAAACCCATCATGCACAGTTCTTCAGAGCTTCATAATACTTAAATTTTAGGCAAGAAGGCACATGTTTTTACAGCACCTATGTGTCCCTTTGAATCTGCCCCCTTCCATCTTTTCCCCATTCTGTCAGTCTCTGCCCCTTTTTTATAATTTCGTCCTAAGTATAGTCCTTCCCCTACTTCATCCCATTCTGTCATTGGCAAAAGTACTTCAGCTGTAGACAAACTTGCATTTGAAAAACAGAGCATAAAAACTTTTTTTTTTTTTTTAAATGTTAGATGGATATCAGTGTTGACTAACAGCAAAGAAGAAGCGTTAAACATGGCATTCCGTGGAGAGCAGAGCACTGGGGAAAACAGTTTAGAGGATCTAACAAAAGCCATTATTGATGACATACAGAGGTTACCTGGAAATGAAGTCTGCTGTGATTGTGGATCGCCAGGTATCTTTCTTCCACTAACGTTACCAAACCACTGGCTTAAAGAATAAACAAGAAAAGAAAAAAAAAAAAGAGCTTTTTTAGAATGAAAGTTATTTTTGTAAATAACATACAAGTCAGCCTATACTAAAAGGAAAAACAAAACTTACCCGTTTTTCTGGCTTAATGTATTAAATCTTGGGTAAAGAACCTTTTCCAGTTATGGGCCGCAATGACCCACCTCCCGTCAAAAGCGGGAGGGTGGGCAAGTGCTAGGACCCTGCCGCTGTTTCTGCTTGTCTGTCTGCATAGGGAAAGCACCCACAGCTGGCAGTTCCCCCATGGCAGCAAGGGGAGAGCACCTACAGGACGTGCCCAACACTGCCAAATGCCACCAAAGGCCCACACCCACAGGCCGGATCCAGCCTGCGGGCTACAGGTTGCCAACCCTTGTAACAAAATATTCTGTACTATCTGCACTTTGTTCCAGCAATTCAAACCTGATTGCGTGTTTTTGAACTATTGGTATTTCACTGTCTCCAAATGCTTATTTAATTGAATGGAAGTTCACTGATTCTGGGCACATTATTTAATAGAAATGAGCAATGGTTAGACAGGGAGTAGGGAAAACACAATATCTTGGGGCTTACTCTCTGGTCTCAGCTTCTTAGTAAGAAACGTATGGAATGGTGGTTTCCCCAGTCTTGCACTAGAGAACAAAGACACAGCGTAAGAATCCAGCCAGGACCCAGAATCATATCTCCAGCAGAGCAAAATTACACATCACTCATTTTCCCTTGCCTGATCTCAATAAGAATTAAGAGTTACCATAGACCTGTTAAAGGCCTGATAGCCACCATAGCTTTCACATCATTCAAGGGCTCTGCAGAAGGCAGAGGTGACTGAGAAAGGGGGGAAAAAAAGAAAAATGGATTGTACTCTTCTTCAGGAGAAGGCTTTTCATACCAAAAATATATTACATTGTAATAGTAAATTGCTGGTACCTACATTATCCAGTAGCAATGAACATAACAAAAATGCCTACATCGATGCAAAATTAGAGCACTGTAAAAATAAAATTACAGTTTTAATGTTGCGGTATGATGAATAGTCATTAGTTTATCATTCAGATCTCCAATAATTTGGGGAAATATTTTTGTTAATCTTTTCATCTCCAATTTTACAGTGAATTTCCAAACCATCTCTCCTTTTACTTTTCACCCTTAAACCCTTGATTCAGTGCTTCATTTAATGATAATTAATAATTCCTTTGGTCAAGGAAAAAGATTTATTTAGGATCCTATGGGCTTTTTTAGTATTTATTTATTTTGTAATCAGCCCATTTAAAAGTTGTCCAAGGTAACCCAGAGATTGACCCATGCTCCTCTTGCAGCTTTCATGAATGAGTCTTATTTGGGAGCTAAACGTAAGTCTCCCACATGGTAATTGAGATCTGACTAGACTGGCATCAGAGTTTATCTCTATGTATGTCCATTCTACCTCCAATGAAATGCTTAATGTAATTATTCATGACGATCCCTTTGAATATTTTAGCCTTGATTTTTCATGTTTCAGACTTCACGCACATTTGAAACCTTTTGCTTAACTATTAGTTGAAAAGTTGTGGATCATTAAATCAACTTGCTTGATTTGAAGGCAGCATGCTTACTGAATTTCCCTTCCAGTTGTGTGATGAAGCATCAGATGTTTATAGTTAAATCCCTTAAGAAGAGGGCCATTTCATTTTAATTTGTTTGCAGTGGAAGTATAAATGCTAAACATTTGCTAATTATTTTATTTCTCGAACTGTTCTACAGATCCAACGTGGTTATCAACTAATCTGGGCATTTTAACATGTATAGAGTGTTCTGGAATACATAGAGAAATGGGTGTTCATATCTCTCGAATTCAGTCTTTGGAATTAGACAAATTAGGAACATCTGAACTCTTGGTAAGTTTCTGTAGTTTGGATATATGTAGTCTGATACTATGTTCATATGAAGAATACATGGTGAAAAAATCAAAGGCACATAACTTTTAAAAATATGCCTTTTAATAGAAATGTTCATTTTCATATTTTGTAAATAATTTGGAACAGTTTTTTATTGCGCTGTCGGTAAATTTGCCTTGTTACCATTATTTTCTTGCTGAAAAATTCATTTTTCCCATACTGATATATTTAACTTCACCTTGCCATGATTCATATGGTCATAATTTTACTTTTCGGTAGTCTTAACCCTAAATCTATATATGACAAGTTGAGAGAAAATGAGAGAGAGAGGAAACTTCAGTCTATGAGAGAGAGCAGCTAGAGCAGAATGTGGTAAACTATATTGGCTGAACCTTTTAATTTAGAGGGAAAGGTCCTGCATTACTGTCAAGAGATATTGTGAATTGGATAGAAGAGAAAAGTGATAGTTGTGGTGCATTTTTCTCCACAAACCATCTTTGACCCGAAAGAGGAGATTGATGTTCTGCTGTTCTGTTTAGGAAATTGCAAAGAGTGTTTTTGGCATGTCAGGCTTGTGAATGGGTTTAACTAGCAATAGACTAAAGTTACTGAAACTTTGAATTGTCTGTATTATTACTATTCATTTAAGTTGGATTTTAGGAAAGATGAGTACTTGTAACTTACCCCTTGCTCCAGTAGCTCAGTGTCTAGGTGGGAAGGAGGGGGTATTGAGTGGGGTTCCCCAGGGATTGTAGTAATAGGAGTGTCACTTGTAAATCAAGAGAGGTGATTCTTCCATTCTGACGGGCACTGGTGAGGCCTCATGTGGAGTACTGTATCCAGTTTGTGTTCCACACTTCAAGAAAGATGTGGACAAATTGGAAAAAGTTCAATAGAGTGACAGAAATTATTAGGTGGCTAGGAAGCTTGAGGAGAGGCTGAAAGAGATAAGGTTGTTTTGTCTGGAGAGAAGACTGCAGAGAGATTGAAAACTGAAGGGTGATGATAACCTTTTTTTCTATAGGTCTCAGAGAAAGGACTAGGAGCAGTAGCCTCAAAGTGCAGAAGAGGAAATTCAATTTGGAGATTATGAGAAACTTTTTGACTGTGAGGGAGGGCCAAGCACAGGCTACCTAGACAAATCTACATTTTCAAGAGTAGGTTAGACAGACACTTTGGTGGGATGGTTCCTATTAGGGGTGCACTAATAGAGATTTTTGGGACTGATACCTATACCTGGTTTTTAAGGAGGCATATCAGCCGATACCGATCTGATTTCTGATATAGAGTGGAGAGCTGCCTCCAGCTGGGAAGTCCATTGTGGTGGAAGGTGGGGGGGCAGTTCAATCCTCCCCATGGCGAAGAAGGGGGCAGGGGAAGGCACTGCCCAGCTGGGGTGGGGTGGGGCATGGGATAGAGGCACTGCTCATTGGCGGGGGTGGCTCCCACCACTGCTTACACCCCGGGATCGGGGGAGCTTGTGCCCCTGGATCTGCGCAGGGTGAGCAGGCGGGCTGCAGCTATGAGCTGGAGCCAGGTTCTTCTCACTGGGGGTGGGGCTCGGAGTGGGGGCTATGGAGCGGGCTGCAGCCACCCCAGATTTTGCCGTAGTTCCCTCTCAGCATCGCCTGCCCACCGGGGCAGCCCCAGCTCTTCCTGGCTGAACACCCGCCTCGCTCCATGCACTGAAAAGAGCTAGGCCTCCACCGGGCGTATAGCAGTGGCAGCGCTGGGAGAGAGCTACAGCAAAATCTGAGGTGGCTGCAGCCCCCTCCATAGCCCCAAGCCCAGCCTGGGAAGAGCCTGGCTCCAGCTCCCAGCTGCAGGCTTGGTTCCAGCCCCCAGCTACAGCCTGCCTGCTCACCCTGCACAGATCTGAGTGGCACCCCACCCCCCTACGCCACCCCCCGGTGTTCGCACAGCGGCAGAAGCCACCCACCTCTCACGAGCCATGCCTCTGTTCCACTCCCTGTCCTGCCCTGGCTGGGCAGCGCCTGTCCCTGCCCCTGTCGCTTCCCTCACTGGGGGGAGGAGGGGATTGATCTGCCCCCCATACCCCTTCCCTCCTCCTCTCCCCTTTCACCACAATGCACTTACCAGCTGGAGGCAGCTCTCCATGCTATCGGGCTCTGCTCCTTGCTGCCTGCATGCTGTGCTGCAACTGCACGCACGCATTGGCATTTACTGTCCAAATTATCATCCACATTGGGCTGATTTCCAATACAGCCAATTTTCTTTATATCGGTATTGATCTATTATTGGACGAATGTATTGGTGCACCTCTAACCTACGTTCCTATAATCCTATGCCTGTACTTTTAAAAAAAAAAAAAAAAAAATTTCTATTAGATCAGTGTTTTTTGCTTCTGCTCTCTTTATTCACTCAATATAATTAATCTTATTTGAAAGTTTGAGACCAGTAACAAATACAACTATAACTTTTTTTTGTTATTACAGCTGGCCAAGAATGTAGGAAATAATAGTTTTAATGATATTATGGAAGGGAATTTACCTAGTCCTTCGCCTAAACCCACTCCATCAAGTGATATGTAAGTACTAAATATGAGTGTGAGTGCTCACTTGTGTCTTCCCTACTGGCAGGTTTCAAGTTTATAATCGCGAACAAGGAGAAGCTAATTAAAAAAACTTCTCCAGCTAGTCACAGTACCTATATACTAACATGCTAAAGAGTAGGTGGTCTAAGAACATTTTAAAGTATATTTGTACTTACTGTATGCCCACACATTATTTTAAAGCTTATAGAGTATAGATGTACACATAATTCAAAAACCATTAAAAGGTCTGAAAAAACATGCAATTTTTTTTGAAGAGCCATATGCATGTGTGTGTACCACGTATGAAATTTTAAGCAAATTGTCAGGCAGGACTGGCCTGACAGGTAAGGGTGTGCAAAGTGGGCTGTATTCAATTCCAATTTGCCCTGATTCGGGGGACAGGGATTTGATTCGTTGATTTGGTTATCACTGTCGCTGATTCGATTTGGCTGAAACCAAATCTGAAGATTCGGTTCTGATTCAGAGAATCAGCAATTCAGCCATAGACACAGCTTTACATGTTTTTTCTGAATGCTGAGCTGGTAGAGTGGAGGGAGCATCCCACAGGAGCAGGGGGGGACTCCCCAGGTGCTCAGTGGTAGACCCACAAGTGGACCTGAAGTACTACTCAGCGATTAGCCATGGGGGGACCCTGGGTGCCCACACAGACCCAGAAGGCACCAGTTGCTGAGGCAGGCGGAAGGGGTCCCCTGCGCACTCTGCTGTGGACCCAAAAGTGGACCAGAAGTGCTCCCATGGGATGCTCCATCCACCCCACCATCTCAGCATTCATGAGCTGCCTAGTACCTTAAGGTATGTAAATAAAAACCATCATATAAAGCTGTGTGTCTATGTCCAAATCATTGAATTTCTCCAAATCGAATTGGAAGCTTCGACTCAATTTGGAGAGTTTAATGGGTCTCCTGATTTGATTCAGAAATACGGCCACCAAATCAGGCTGAATCTCCGCTGAATCCAATTGGTAACCGAAGCTTTGCAGGGCCCTGCTGACAGGCCACTGTGAGACTTCATGCAAAGCAAAGATGTTTGAACACATCGCAGTTGTGGAGACATTTTAAAAACTTGAAACTTGAGAGCAACAGCTGGAGCAGATCAATTTGCTGCTCATCTCAAAAGGATTGGGAAAGGGGCCAAGACCACATACATAAATAGTTTCAATCTTATCAGAGCACCAGAAAACTTCATTTTAAGTGAAGGTAACTAAAGCAAGTAGGTCAGTGGCATAGACATGTCGGAGGATGCCATTTTCCACCATACCGATTCTGCCCCAAAATGAAAAGTGTGATGCTATAAATGAGGGCATAGTTGCCAGAATTACTGGAGAAGAAAGAACTAATTAAGTGTAGATAACAAACATGGTAATGAAGATATCCAATATTCAACCAAGTTTCTCAGCAGTTTGTCACTAAGCCGTTTGCCTCCCCATAGGCTTATGCTTATGGTGTGGATGATGGTGATTCTGTTACAAAATATGAATAAAAATATTGTCTTAATCAATGGCATGAGACTTACTGTAAAAAGTATTTACAACAACGGTATAGTCTTAAAAGTGATGGCATGAGATGCTACTGGAAAATGCATTCTTTTGCTGGGAGTCATGCCCATCAAACATAGCTCTACCTTTTAAGACATGCAGGAAGCAATTTCCTGTCAGGATAGCTTTTGCAATGACTGTCAGCAAAAGCCAAGGTTAAACACTTACTAGAGTCAGTGTTCACTCATGTTTGGATATGGCCGGCCATATGTTGCAATGTCATGGGTGAAATTTTGACAGCTTGTCAACCTAAAAATCCAAATGATACAAGGAATCAAGGATCGAGCAATATTACCAGAAATGGAAGATGTTTTCACAAAAAACGTTGAGAATCACTGGCTTGGTTTATGACAAGATAGGGTCATGAAATTCATGCAGTCTTCCCTTCTCTGGGCACAATCTAAGGCTCCTGGCAGATGGTTCAATTAAAACACAATCAGCATGTAAATCTCACCATAAATTGTGACCCTGCCACACGTTCAATGAGTTAATGGGAAACCAGACACAAAAATATCCACAAAAAAGAGGTAACAGTTGTTGTGGCTGGTTTCCATCATGTCTTAAACAAAATTAAACATGTGGCAGAGTAATTAGAGCTAGCTGTAGACTCCAATGCTGATTATCAGTTCCAGCACCAGGACTGGCACATGAAACTGGCCCCACTGCGGTCTTGGGTTTGGGACCAACATTGAGCTGATTATTTTCCTGGTGCCAGGATCACTCAGGTTTATCAGCTGTAGGCAGCTTAGCACCCCCTGCACTGGCAAGTGAGAATGGGGTCTTTTGGGGATCTGATCCTTGATGCTACAGTCTGGCATCCTGCTATGCAGCCCAGTGCAGCCCACCTCAGCCCAGCCAGCCAACATCTCAATTGCCTAGCGGAGGCAGAGGGATCTGGCCAGAGATTGAGAGGGATATGATTGAGAGGCGTGGCTATTTGAATCAGGGATCAGATCCCATTGTATCATTAAATGACCATGTGCTAGGGGCCATAGCAAGGTAAAGTCTGATGTTAAGCTTAGATTATCAGTCAGTTTTGCTAAGAGTTCTAACCCACTTTCGGTTTTCGCACCCTCCAGGACGGCACGTAAAGAATATATCACTGCTAAGTATGTAGACCATAAGTTTTCTAGAAAGACTTGTGCATCTGCAGCAGCTAAACTGAATGAACTACTTGAGGCTGTCAGATCCAGGGATTTACTTGCACTAATTCAAGTCTATGCTGAGGGAGTAGAGCTAATGGAGCCGCTCTTAGAGCCCGGACAGGTAAGCTTATCAGGTAAACAATACTGAGTAATTTTAAGCGGTATATTTTTAAAAGCAAGCACTTATAGTAGCAGCATATTTTACCCATGCTCTAACCCTGGTTTCAGCCAGTGCAGTATATTTTCTTCAGTGTAGTTTAAATGAGCCTATTATGAGTGTTTGGAGATCTGTTTGCCGAGTAACCAGGGGAGTATACTTTAGACATTGGAAAAACAAATAATGCAGTGATCAAATCTGAATGCACTCTTTTGGGCGCAACCCGATTTCTTTCTAGTCAAGTGTTTTTGATGGATGTCTGTCTTTTTGGTCCCTCCAATTGCTTCCCTTCTCCACGTAAAACTTCTGGTCCATGACTTCAGTGCTGTTCAGTTCTTCCCTACTTATCTATATTTGTTTTTATTGTGTTGTGAACTTGCTCCTCTACTCTGTCAGCAGTGGCAGCCTCCAGGTTCATGTGAGGAACTATGTTCTGCGCTGTTCTGCTTGCACTAAATTCCCTTCCTGAATCAGTTAACAAAACTATAATGTTCAGGTCATGTCTGAGGAGCCATCTCTTCTGTGATAACCACAGTAAGCTCCCTGGTGGGTCTGTAACAAGCAGTCTTCTGAACCATAAAGTCTTTTGTTTTAAGTATATTAAAACAAAAGTTGGAAGCCTGTAACTTGTGTGCAGGGCTAGTCTCTGATTTGGCATTATTGTTGCTGAACTTGTTCCCCTGTACCAAGCACCAACCTTTGTTTTTCAGCATGTACAAATTGTATTTTGTTCCTAGTTAGTCTTGGAGCAGGGATTGTATTTGTACTGAACCTTTTACAAACATAAAGGATCCTAACAACTGCCTCTAGAATGTACTGGATCAGAAATAATAAATGATGATAGTATAGTGAAGAAAACAAGAGGAAATATATGGCCTACATGTTTTTTTGAGTGTCTGTGCTTGTGTTCAGAGGGAAGCCTGATGAATGACCCTTAAAACACCACCATAAAACAATGATGAAATTAAAAATAGCATTTTAGGTGCAACTACACTAGAGCTACACCAGGTCTTCCAAAATGCATTTCTTTTAGGTTAGCAGGGGAAGATATGAGACTGGAAAGGACCTCTTGGGTCATCCCATCCAGATCCTTGCTATCAGTGGCAATATTGCAGCTACTTTTCATGTAGCAGCATGCTATGTAGTGGTCTCAGTGTATTATGAAACATTCATGATTTGCACTTATTTAAACAAAATTAAGTTTTGCTGACATTTAATGGGTGTTTTTCACAAAAAATGGCTCATTTTTTCTCTCTCAAAGTGTTGAAAGCTCTCTCCGCTCCTATTGCAGTCAGTGGGTTCTGAAAATTGGCCCAGTTTGATTCAGATGCCCAGGTGAAGACACTGACTCATATTAGATGATGTTGGTTGCGATTGTTATCTTGATATACTGCTATAGCTGTGTAAATGTGCATATGTTATGCAGGTTTGTGACAATGCAGGGTCTGTGCCACAGGATGTTACAGTCATATTACATATTGATTTGATTCATATCCCTCTCAATCTCTGGCCAGATCCCTCTGCCTCTGCTAGGCAATTGAGATGTTGGCTGGCTGGGCTGAGGTGGGCTGCACTGGGCTGGGCCCCAGCTTGTCACAGGGGGAGGGAGCGATGGTCACAGTTCTTCAGCCCAGGGAGGACTAAGACCTCCTGATAAGGCATGTTTCTACTTTATGGGACTAGTTGTTATTTGGCAAGATTGATTGAAGGTAATCTCAGGATTGTGCCTTCTGAGTAGCCAAAGGGGAAAATTAGTTAGAGAGGAAGAGGGCAGTGAAAGAAAATGCAGCGCTTTTGTAAATAGCTCTTGCCTGTCATTTTGAATATCATATGTTTCTTCATGCTGCTTCTATTTAAACAGTTAAGAAAAAGGTTAAATGATTGAAACCATATGGCAGGAGGGGGATGAGCTTTGCAAGCCAAGTGTGTCTCAAGTGCTTAACTTTGTGACTTTTCATTTTGTAACCTCCTTCTCTTCTTTTATGTTTAGGAGCCAGGTGAAACAGCACTTCATTTAGCAGTCCGGACTGCTGACCAAACCTCTCTTCATCTGGTTGACTTCCTTGTACAAAACTGGTATGGATTGCTCACTTGAATATCAAAAATAACTTAAAGGAAAATAGATCTGTTGAATATCATTCTCATAAATTGCTTTGAGCAGTTTATTTTCCATTAAAAATCAAACTACCTGAGCACGTTTTATGTTTCAACTTTGAGTTGACTGCTCTGTTTGTAAGAAATACAGAATAAAAAACAGGTACTTGAAAGGAGGAGGCACTACCCTGACAGTTTTTTAAAAAAAAAAGAGAGAAAAAATCGAGAGGAACTTACATAAATATGATAATGGAAAGTTAATATAAACTGACAGTACTGGAAAAAGAGACTAAGAAATCTGTCAAAAAATAGGGACAGAAAGGAAAAGACTGTAATCCAAACAAAAAAAGTACTGAAGATTTGTTCCCACAGATTGTATGTATATAAAGGAATGAGCATAAGCCATCCGTGGAAATATTCAAGAACAGGTTGGAGAGCCACTTAGCTGGGATGCTTTAGTCAGGGATGATATTGTCTTGAGTAGGGGGCTGGATTAAATACCTTGTGAGGTCCCTTCCAGTCCTATTTCCTATGATCCTATGATAATTTGCATAAGTCTAGCAGTTTGACCCTGTTGGCAATGAGCTATTTGTCTTTTAGAGATATTTTTCTCTTCTATGAGTTTATAGTATATGGTGATATATGGTGATCCTGTAACTTGAGAAAAGATGGACATTTGAAATAAGCAATAGGATTAAAACTGTGGGAACAGTAATGTTATAGTTACTTAAGGAGCTTGTTTCAAGGTCTAGCTGGGTAGTTCAGATATTATGATGGTCAAGGAGATGGAAAAGGAAAATCTAATAAGAATTCTCACTCTAAATAAAATTACTCACTATGTAATAAGTATTTCTGATGAAAAAATATAAAGTATATGCAAAAAGATGACACATAGATCCCCGGTCATTTTTAATTTCTTTCTGTTGAGCGAAGGAAATTAAGAGCCGATATCTTGTCCAACTGATTTTTACATAATAGTAGTAATTTAAAGGTGAAGAAGACCACTGGGATCACTGCAGTATATATATTTTTTGAATGCAGGAAGTCATATCTGGAATTTGATCTTAACTTTGAGAACAGCATGGATGAAGCATATAGTTTCCCTTCCCTTTTCCAGCAGTTTGTGTAGCTACGTCACACTTGATGTAGTTTGTGTAAGAAAGGAAGTTTGTTCTTGTGTTTAAAGCATCAGACTTGGAGTCAGGAAATCCATGTTCCATTTTAGATCAATTGGTGATTTGCTGTGTATCAACTTACTCGTCAATAAATTATTTCTCCTTTGTGCCTCCGCTATTTCCATTGGTCATATGCAGGTAATAGTATTTACCTACTTATGAAGGAATGCTATGTTATGTTTTGTAAAGCATCTTGAGAACATGCTTTGGGGAGCCTGCACATCCATGGTCTGCACCACAGAAAACCACCCCCCCACCACCCCAACTTGCACACTGGATAGGCCCCCTCCTTGCTGCTGGACTGCATATCTGTGCACCTCCCCCTCACTATGTAGTTGCACCTGTCCTGTACCCCCTTTCACTCCTCCCCTCACCCATGGCCCCAGGCTCATTCTTAGTTCCCCTGGCCATGCCATGGTGCACTGCCTTGCCCTCTGAGAGCCAAGAGACTCTGGCTTCAGTTGCAGCCGTAGTGCTGTGGGGAGTGGTGGCCAGACAGGAGTCTGGGGGTTGCAACCTAACCTCTCAAGGGCCACCAGTTGGAAAGCCTTGCTTTCTACATTGCTTAAAGTAATTCTTCCTTTATACAGCATTCAAAGTAAAATTCTCTAGCCTATGCCTTCAGTCGGCATTTTCTTTGGGCCAGTGTTCTACATAGCCAAGTATTTGTATGCCAGTTTATACCTTGTTAAGCTTAAAATCAGAGTGCAGTTTTATTTATTTATTTATTTAAACTGAACCCTACATGTCTTCTACAGCATGATTAACCCTAGATGGACATATTGCATTTTTCCTAATCATTTTATCATTTCCTGATGAATGCTCTATTCATTGTGTTATGTTAAAACTCAAATTTACAAAAAGAGTATTCTGCTATCATGCTAGCAACACAATAGTGATAGACACTTTCATTATAAGTCTCCATGTAAAAGCATCCTGGATAAGAAAAGTCCTCTGGGCAGGGAAAAAAAGGAGTGGGTGGAGCCTCTGAAGCAGGTCTGAGCAGTGGTAACTCCAGCTGTCTCCCTAGACTACTGTGCTGGCTTTTTAACCACTCAAATGTGGTATCGAAAGTCTTGCTGCTGCTCCATGCCCTGATTCTGAGATGGACAGTGTGCATCTTTGGGGCAGCAAAGGGCTTCTATTTATTCAAATACACAGGCAGGGGAGGTGGAAGCCTATGACTAACTTGTACAACTTTTATCTTTATACTAACAAAGTTTTTGTCCTTCCTGAATTTATCTCCACAGTCCCACAGTGAGAATCATTGGCTTCCATGTTCCTGACACTCAGATGAAAACCTGAGGGATGATCTTAGGGAAAGAGGAACATATCTCAAATCATACTTTTTAACATTGTCCACCGTGCTAAGCCAAGTACAGGATACTCATACACTCCCTCCCCCGCCCCCGCCACGAAAAATAGGATGAAATGGTCAAATGAAAAAAATTACAAAAAAAGTGTTTTTTCTTTTCCCAACCTAAACTAATGTAAAGTACTTCACAAAATATTCTGATTGGGCATGTTCTTATGATAGAAAAACAAGGGTCAATTACATGATTAATCTGGCTGGCCAATAGAAACTTGAGGGTTCCTTGGAAGGAGTGGAGTACAGGCAGCCCTCCACTTACAGTGTTTTGAGTTACAACGTTTCGCACTTACAGCGTTTATAAATCAACACCCTGTTTCAACGTTATGACGTCAGTTTCGACTTTACAACGCTTGAACCTATACAATGTCACGCCAGCAAACAAGTTCGCTGTGTCGCTCATCTCCCTGGAGAGCATCTGTCTGAACTTCCTTGGACGCTTTCTTTAAGAAAGCAGACAAGGCTCCAGAAAAACGTGCAGCCAAGACTCCAGCCAAAAACCCTTAAAAAAGTCCAACCAGGAGCCCTTCAAAAACTCCAGCAAAAGCACCTCAAAGAAGTCCTTCCAAATCAACATGATTGCTATTTACGATATAAATGCATTAATGTAGCTATATTAGTCATCTATAATTGATCAAGTACAAAATTCTGGGGTATGTTTGGTGAAAATAGGGTATCAGGCCTCGGTTCAATAACCAATCCCCCATTTATAACACTGTTTCTTATGAGAAAGTTGGTTCCGAGTTACAACGTTTCAACTTAAGATGCGGTTTTCAGGAACCATTTGTGTCGCAAGTCCAAGGACTGCCTGTACAAAGCTTTGGATGTAGAATACCAGCTCAAGGAAAATATGGTCACTAGAATAGTTAGCTGCTGCTCAAAAAGGCTCCAAGAGTTTGTCTGGGTTCATGGTTTTGGTGAAGGAGTGCATTTCCCAGACCAGAGACATTGTTAAATTGAAAAACAGGATTACTTACTAATTTTCACTCTTCTGTAACAGAAGTTATGTGTGTAAACATGCATGTTATCCATTAAAAAAAATACAGCATAGAGATGACAGCTTTGGGGTTGAAGGTCAAGGCATATGATATTTCTTCCTTTTTTCTTTTCTTTGAATATTTAGTGGAAACCTGGATAAACAGACTGCATTGGGGAATACGGTTCTACACTACTGCAGTATATATAATAAGCCTGAGTGTCTGAAATTGCTTCTGAGGGGCAAGCCAACTGTTGATATAGGTAAGCTCTCTTTTTATATGTTTGATTAAAAAAAAATAGTTGTTCCTATAATAAGGTTCAGTAGTTTTGTTTCTACACCATTGTGTTGAAACTGAATTTCCAAAGATGAAAACTATTAATCACATACCCATGATATGAATCTTTCAGTAACAGAGCTTATAGGAGGGATTCAGCTGAGAAATAGTTTACTCAATCATTTTTATACTGTTGTATATTACAGTTCTTCAAGCAATTCCTCTCTAGAGGCACATATATTTCATGCACATGAATTAATTCTTTATGAAAAGTAACATCCTTTTGGAATACACTTGCACCTTATGTCCTTGCGACCACAGTAGAGTATAATAGGCATGTCACTATTCAGGTCCTTCTTGCTGTCTGTGGCTGTGAGAACATCTGAAGCATCCACATATTTAACCCCCCTCCCTCCCCGTGTTCTTTTGCTGTCGTACACCCCTTGCTGAATGTCAAAAACTAATTTTGACATATGTCAAGGGCCTCAGTAGACCCCTTATGGGCAGCTTTTCTTTGTTCTCCATTTAGAATCAACTTTATTTTTTTCTTCCCTTCCCCATTCTCTTTCTCTTCTACCCCCCACCCCAAGAACCAGAATTGTAAAAATTCAGTGTAGTGGGTTTTCAAGCGTTCAGTCTCAGACTGTTCCCATTTTTCCCAGCCTCATTTTTCTGTGACTGTTCAGGAGCCCCTCTCATGAAAAATTCTGGAGGTGGGAAGTTAAACCCCTTCTTGTGTCTGGGAGCAGTAGAGAGCATTTAGAGGAGAAGGATTTTATTCCCATTAGTTCCCAAGACTAAAAAAGAAATGGGGCTAAAGACTCATCCTTGACTCTTGACATCTCAGTATTTTTTTTCTTATTTACCCTGGATTCTTTGGACTGGTTCATGCCCTTGACCTTCAAGGCATATACTTTCATATCTCTTTGATCCCAATTCAAAGTACAGTATTTTGAATTGGTGAGTATTGCTATATATTCTTTCCCTTCAATCTCTGTGGCCCTACAGATCTTTGCCAGAATCGTCCCTAAAATTGAATGTGTTCTGTGCCTTTCTGGGCATAAATACATAGGTGGAGTTTTTGTAAAGTCAGATCAAGATACAGGCTGTGTCATTCCTGCAGCTTTCATTTTCAAAAGTGGTTAATCTCTACCTTCCCCTTATTCACCTTAACACTTCCTTCCAGAAGAATGTCTTCTTTGGAGAGGGAATGCTTGTCTAAACTACCAAATATTCTGCAACAAAGTAGAAAGTCTTCCTCCAGACTGTTTAGTTGCATGGAAAAGTGTTTCTTACCTGAGCTGTGAAACACCAGCTTTTAAATACTTCAATTTTAAACTTTTATACTATTTACATACCCTGAAGAAATCTTCCATAGAAAATTAGGGTTGGAAGGGACCTCAAGAGGTCATCTAATCATCTCAGTTCTCTCTGGTTTGACAGAATACCTTGTGACAACTTCTTTCCTTTGTTGCTTACAAATAACCTTTTCGATGGCCATTATATCGCCTAGGGAAGGGATTCATGACTCGAAGGATGGGGTAACCTTTAGGCCTTACGTCAAGTTTCTTTACAAGGTTGTTTGACTTTCATCTTAATAAGTCCATTATCAGTTTATTTTTTCCTCTAAAAATTAATTCCACACCAGGTGAGAGAGAATTTCACCTTCTGGCTGTGGTGAGGGCTTTATTTGGAGCAAATTATTTCAGTCCTTCTCCAGACTGGTATATCAAGAGTGTATGTGGGATATCTGTATCCATTCAGACATCATCAACAGGGTTGTCCTACAGGTATTTTAAGTAGGGCTTCTCTCCATACTTCCACACTTGGTAGGTCTGCTTGTTGATCACCTACAATGGAATCCGTATAGATTTAGGAATGTAAAAGATTAAACAATTAACTATTTAACTGATAAGCCCAATGATAACTGGTTAGCTTATTGGTTATCATTTATTCGGGGGGGGGAGGGCAGGGCTGGAAGTCCAGGGGAAAAGAAGCCATGCAGTGTCCCAGCAGGACTAGAAGATGGCAGGACAGGCAGGAGGTAAGGAGGAGGAAGGGAGTAGGGGATAGTACCCATATAGCCTGTGAGGTTAAAGAAAACCGTGTGCAGCCTGATGATTTGTCGATTAAGCAATTAGCTACTCATTCACAGGTGCTTCCTCCCTCCCAGCACAAGGCTTCATCTGAGCTGTATTGTCTAGCTTGCCACTGCCGCTTCTCCTCCCTGTCATAGGGTCCAGGGAATGGCTCCCAGTAGCAGCTGTGTTATCAGTTAATCAGCTGCTGTGTTATCTGTTAATCGTTTAACTCAGGGGTGGGCAAAATGGAGCCCGTGGGCCGAATGTGGCCTGCCAAGCCATTCTATCTGGCCTGCAGGGACCCTAAAAAACTTAGAAAATTAATATTTAGCTGCCCTGGGCTGCCTGTCACGTGGCTTTCAATGGCTTGACAAAACTCAGTAAGCGACCCTCTGCCCAAAATAATTGCCCGCCCCTGGACTTTAACTGGTATATTAGAGGAAGTTAAACAGATAATTTTTTTAACAATATTTACATCCCTAATATAGACCATTATTCAGAGGAGGACTGCCTGTTCATTTTAGGGCATTTGGTTCTTTTGAGCTATGTTGTTGTTGTCCATAGCCGGCTAGCCCCGCAGTGGCACTTAAACCCCAGGTCCTGTAAATCACCTTCATTTCCTGCTAATCAAAATTCTACTCATATACAACTCTTATTGACAAAGGGTCTAAGTTGCAATTGAGGTAGCCCCTTATGTATAATAATCTGTGCTTGGGTTAAGTCTTGAGTACAGCCAGAATACATATACGTGAAATCAGAATCTTTTTAACTAGTAATATGGAGCAAGCAACTGTGATTTGTGTGGATTAAAATATGGTCACTGTAAGGTAAGTAACAATACTTTTTCAATGGTTTTTTTTTTAAAGTTAATCTTCCTTATCATATTGAAAGTTAAAGCACTGATTGTGGAGACATTTTACAGAAGAGCTTTTTAATTCTCTTTGCAGTAAATCAAGCAGGAGAGACGGCTCTGGATACGGCAAAGAGGCTGAAAGCTATCCAATGTGAAGAACTGGTAAGACAGACAGCTACGTTTTATTAAGCACTTACATCTGAGGGTATAGATGATCCTATTATATTATTTTTATCCAACCTAAGTTGTGATTGCCTGCCCCATGAAGGAGATTCAGAATGACCCGATTAATCCATACATCTTAACATTCCCTTATGTTCAATGGAGTGACTTGAGAGATGTCTGACTGGTGTGTGTTTATGCATCTAGGTGCTCTGTACAGAGCATAGGGAGTGATACTTGCCTCTGAAGCTTGGAGCCAGGTATCAGAAAGGTTTCCAGAAAGGTTGGAGATGCTTCTGGGTAGCCAATGGGAGATGCTAAGCTATAGTGTTGTGGCTTAACTCCAGCACATCTCAGGCTCTTTATAAAGAGTCTCCACTAGCTTGTGTTTCAGAGTGCCTTAGTCCCACTTCTGAGAGACCTGTACGATGGGTTTCTTAAGACAGGCAGTTCACAGACTATGGTTATAATGACAGTGCTCGCCTTTGGCTCAGTTTCCTAGTGATTAGAGCATATGCCTAGGACAGGAGACCTAGATGATACCTCATTTTCAGGGTATTTAAAAACTACTCTCTGACTTCCATGAAGAGTTTCCTAACCACTGAGCTCTAGAATAGGCTAGGTGAGGGCACTCTTTACTCTTCTTCTGAAGCTGGGCCACTGGAAGGCCCAGAAGGACAGAAAGCAAGAGGAAAGCCTGCCTCTGTAGTTTAATGGTGATAGCACTCCTGTGTGAAAGGGGTGAGGCAGTCCTGCATTCCAGTCCTTTTTTCCTAGCACTGTGCATTTCTCAGTAGAGTTGCTGGTTAAAAAACAGAAATAAACCTGAGAGCTTTTTTGCTAAATATAGTCTGAATAAAAAAAATTACTTGAAAGCTCAGGGGCCCTTGAGATCCTGTGATTAAATAGTACCATGGAATGGCAGGAAAATACTTGTATGCCACATTCTTGTTAATAAATTCCAATATCCTGGTCCTTTTTTTAGCTGTGGTGCATTGTCAATCTTTTAGTTTCGCTATAACTCCCATGTCCTTTTTTAAGTACTTCATCCCTGTTTTTATTTGTGAATGTCACTGTTCCTTCCTAAGTGTAATACTTCTCATGTTTTGAAATGAAATTCAGTGAGAACAAGTTATTAATGAAGGTATTGAACATTACTGATCAATGACAGCTCCTGTTAAGCCCATTAAATCCTTTTTTTCCTGTTGGACATTGAGCCATTGATGACTACTCACTGAACACAATTATCCAACCAGTTGTATACCCACCTTACAATAGTTTTATATAGACCATGTTCTTTAATTTACTTATGAAGATGTGAAAGACAGTATTAGACATCTTATTAATGTCAAGGTATATCATATCCACTGTTC
This sequence comes from Crocodylus porosus, assembly GCF_001723895.1. Classification (NCBI taxonomy): domain Eukaryota; kingdom Metazoa; phylum Chordata; order Crocodylia; family Crocodylidae; genus Crocodylus; species Crocodylus porosus. Next base: position 256,157,162 of record NW_017728886.1, on the reverse strand, counting down.
CCCCAATCCATTCCACAAGGTCTGTCACTTTCTCATAGAAGGACATCAGATTCATATTAGGTCTGATTTTTGTCTGGACAATCCATATCGCTTATCACCTTCTTATCCTTTAGCTGCTTATTAATTATTTATTAGTGATAAGCTCCAATATTTTTTCCAGCTATCAAAGTTAGAATGATTTCTTTATAATTCAGTGGGTTTGCCTTTTTTCTTTTTTTTAAATATTGCTCTCACTGGCTTTCTGGAACCTCCTGTGACCTCAGAGTTCTCCAGGATAATAGTCACTGGCTCAGCAATTGTATTAGCTAATTCCTTGAGTGCTCTAGAATGAAGCCCTCAGACCACTGATTTGAAAACATCCAACTTGGATAAGTAATATTTAACCTGTTCTTTCTGTAACTTACCTCTGTTTTCTTGATAGTAGTTATACTGGGCATCTGATAGTTGGCCTTTCTTCTGAAGACTGAAATAAGAGGCATTGAAGCCCTCAGTTATCTTCACATCATCCATTATTAGCTTTCCTTTGCCAGTCAGTAACGGTTTTACACTTTTGTTTTTCCTCCTCTTACTGCTTATGTATTTTAGTTGGTATCTCGGCCTTTCTGATTGTATCCTTGTATGTGTGTACTGTATGGTTAATACTCACCCTTGGCAATAGGGCTACATTTGCCCTTTTTGTAAGATGGCTTTGTAAGGATCTTTGTAGAAGAGCTTATGACTTAAACAAGCAGGTCCATGACTGAGCTCCCTACCTTTGTTTCACAGCATGATGCCATGCTCTTTTGTCCTTAATGTTGTTTCATAAAGGAGTAACTGATTCTCTTGGACCTCCTTTTTCCCTGAGACCTGCCTGTCAGCTATCTGAATTGGATCATGGCTGAAAGAGACCTCATGAGATCATCTAATCCAGTCCCCTGCTTAAACCATCCGAGTCGAGTGTCTGTCTAACCTGCTCTTGAAAATTTCCAGGCATGGAGAATTCCACAGCTTCTTGACATGACTCGTCAAAGTTCTTCCTAAGCTTCAACCTAAATTTCCTCTGCTGCAATTTGCACTCATTGGTCCCAGTTCTGTCTCCTGTGGCCACAGAGAACGGTCTATCTCCATCCTCTATAATTGCCTTTCAGATGTTTGAAAACTGCTAACAAATCTTCCCTTAGTCTTCTCCAGTCTAAATATCCCTACATCTTTCAGCCTGTCTTCATAAGTCACACCTCCCAGGCTTCTAATAATTTTTGTTGCTCTCTGTTGGACTTCCAATCTGTCCATATCTTTCTGTGAAGTGTGGGACCCAAACTGGACCTATACTCTAGGTGAGGCCTCAGCAGTGCTGAATAGAGTGGAAGAATCACTCGATAAATCCAGGATGCCAACTGATAAAATGCCAGATAAAACCCGGCACGTCATTAGCTTTTTTATTTTTTTCCCACAAGAGCATACCATTGGTTCACATTCTGCTTGCAGTCCATAAATAGTCTGTGCACTTTTGTCTTCACCTGAGGAACATGAATTCTCTAGTTCCATGATCACTGTCATTCAGATTGCTTCCTATCTTCAGGTTTTTTTATCAGCTTCTCTCTGTTAGAATACCATAAATTGAGAAGATCCTCCCCCTACTTGGTTTCTCTACTCTCTGTGCTGAAAAATTGTTTCCAGCATAGTCCAAGAGCTTACAAGACCGTCTGTGCAACTGTGATATCTCCTAACAGGAATCATAGTGATTAACTAAATAATGAACTGATTACGTGTTTCAGTTTGTTTTAAAAGTGTTCTCTGTCTCCTTGTCATCTTGGTGTGGTAGTTTGTAGAAGCTGGATAGTTAAAAGTTGTACAGGTTTTCCTATGTTTGTGGTACAGAATTATGTATTTGTAACACTTGCATCATCACAACTTACTCCCCTTTGGTATTAATACAATTGTTGCATTTATCTGGACCACTAAAAATTAAGGCAAAACCTCTTTTTCTCTGCTGGGGTCCCTAAGCAATGCCCAACCATTTCATTTTTGCAGTGGTGACCTCTCTCGCTGACCCTACTATCTCAAATCACAATTTCGTAAGTGGATATCTTCCTGCTTGGCCTCCACATTTCTTTCATTAAAACACAGGCAACTTAGTTGAGTAGCAGACTGTCCTGTTAACTTCTCGCTATGTGTGCACCCATGTTTTGATCTCCAGGTTGCATTTGTGTTTGCCTTTTTGACTGGAAGGATATGTGAGAATACAACCTGATAATCTGCCTCCTTTATCTTCATACCCGTAACCCTTTTGGTTTGCTTAGGGTCATATCTGGCAGCATTGTTGGCGAGCAGCATGTAGTAGTAGTGAGAAGCCCCCAGGTTATTCATTCATGTGGATTTCCAGGTGTCTGAAGTCACGAGATTTAAAGCCAGGAACCATTGAACCAGTCTCATTGGACCTGAAACCCCAGAATAGGTATTCTGCAAGATGATATATTTTTAGAAGCAAAACAGATTGGCATGCTCTTGTTATTTTACGATGCCCAAGAAAAGAATGTGGTTAGTAGGACATCCAGTCTTCAGATGTTTCTAGAGGATCAAAGTTCTTAAGAATTGGGGAAATTTCCCAAATATCTCCAGATATGAGACTCTTTTAAAGACAGTGGTACCCTTAGTGATTTAAATAATAAGTCGTCTTCTGTTTTGTGACAGTCCAGCATCAGAATATTTCTCTTTCATCCACAGCTTGCAAATGTTAGCACTTTAACTAGCATCTAAAAGTGTTTTACAAATATTTAATTCTAACTTCCAATTGCCAAAGTATTCAACAAGAATACTTTAGTTTGTAATACTTCAGGTGCATTTTTATCTGATTGTCATTAACTTGCTTTCTTGGGATCATAAGTGAACGAGTCATTCTGGCTGAAAAGTCATGTTTCCATTACAAGCCACTTAGTTAATACCATTTTTGTTTCAGCTAGGACCTTTTTCAGCATTGCAGGTAAAGTGCCCACTAAAAGAAAATTTGCTGTGCAACAGTGTTAGGTCTGACTGGCTGTTTGTGTATGCTCTAGTTCTGTTTCTTAATAAAAATATCCATTATCAAAACCTGAGCAACATAATATGGGAAAGTTGATTATAAGAAGTTTTTCATGCTGTAAGCCCATGAAATCAAGGACCAAACTAACCGTCATCAAATTACTTTTGTACACATATGAATTAACAATAAGACACTTCACATATTTCTTAGTCTTTGTTTTTGGTTTTTTTGTTTGGAAGAGAAAAGTTTGCCATTGTTTAAAGAATTACAGAATGATATTGTGCTTAAAACAAAGAGGAAATGTGAACACTGTTTATGCCCATGTAAATTATAACAGGAATAGAAAACTATGATACCAAAGTATTTGTGATGATGTGGATAATGCCAAAGTATTAGTTTAATTTCAGGTAAACTAATTCAGATGTGTTAACTGCTCTACCGTGCTCAAGAAACATTACCATTATTGCTGACATAGTATGGTGATGTACAATTCAAGGTCCTGCTTCATGCATGGCTAAAGATGTAGCAGTTTAGTTGTATATAGGCTCATGCACACATAAGTTGCATTGTACCAGCTCCTGTGTACTCCCCTACCCTGTTTAAAGCCATTATGAATGTGCATTGTCCATACCCTGGTGATGGGGCATTTCATGCATACTGGGTATCGTGGAAAAATGCTAACTAGCGAGATATACTTGTTGTTTATGTATTAAGTTTATCAGATTCTGGGGTTTTTTCCTACTCTTCAGTAGGTACTACACAAAATGATGATGATAGCTTTTTACAACAGTTCAGCTTGAAAATCTGAGCAAAAAGTGCAAATTTTGTGGCTTTTGAAAATAAATCCCCTGATGTGCGCTTCTGTACAGACAGCTGCTATGAATTTGTGTTGGTATTTCTGTTGTGTTAAAGAATAAGCATTTTAAAGCCAAATATGACAACTTTAAGGTTTAAAGAAAACTTTTTTTTTCTTGGAGATTTTTTTTTTTTTTTTT
>NW_017728886.1:256110159-256152988 GCF_001723895.1 Crocodylus porosus | reverse complement strand
AGTCAGGAAAGCTAAATCCACACGTACATGTAGAATATGAGTGGAACCTTCGGCAGGAAGAAATTGATGAAAGTGATGATGATTTAGATGACAAGGTAAAAATGAATTTTGAATGTTTGAAATGGGTTTCCTGGGAGTTGTCAGGATTTGCTTATTTGTGGAAATGTAAGAAGTAATTTAAAGTTTAAGATGTAGTTTCTATTTAAAGATTTTCAAATAATGGGGATATATAGTTCTTTAACTGAAGTAGGTATTCAGAAATACTAAAAGAGTACATAGAATGTATCTTTAGTAGAAAGGGTCTTTGGTTGCAGCCATGTTGGTCTAAGGACATAGGCAGGCAAGGTTCTTTGGGTAGATGTGATATCTTTTATTAGACCGACTGGGTAGTTGGAAAAAAAGTTCTTAGCAAGCTTTTGCGCTCCGTCACCCTTCACCAGGCAGAGGTGGACTCTGCTGGTCTGAGACTCCAGGGAATGAGAAAAGCTAAAAGTGTGGTAGGAGGTCAGTGAAAATGTAAATAGGTAGAGATAAGCAAGACAACAGGAAAAACAGGGAAGGGAGAGGGGAAGAGAGCAGAAGGGGAAGAAAAGGTCAGAAGGAGACAACAGAGATAAAATACAAGGTGGAAAAGAGGTTGTTGTACAAAAGGGAATAGTTGGAGATCAGAGGAGCAGGAATGAGAGAAGCTAAGAGGTGTGATGGGATTTCAGTGAAGATATAAAAAGGTAGAAATTAGAGAAACAAATGGTAAAGCAGAGGAGGGAAGGGGAAGAAAACGGTAAAACGCTCTTTTTTTACTTTGTATTATTACCACTGTGGTGTTTTCTCCTTGTCTTGCTTATCTCTACCTATTTACATTTTCACTGACAACCTACCACATGTTTAGCTTCTCCCATGTCTTGGAGTCTGAGACCAGCAGAGACTCGCTATGCCTGAAGAAGGGTGATTGCACCTGAAAGCTTGCTAAGAACCTTTTGCCAGCTACTCAGTTGGTCTAATAAAGATACCACATCTACCCAATGAACTGTGCCTGTCTTTAGCATAAAGTTATTGTACACATTTTAAAGTTGGTTGGTCTGGGTATTTTTAATTTCAGTTTTTAAAGTTTAACTTTAAGAAGGAAGTGAAATTGATCAATACAGTTGCTGTCTTTTGCCCCAGTGTTTTCCTCTCATTTGAAATCAGTAATGTTTAGCCAAAACAATTCGTAGTACCTTTTTGTCTTAAGGACTTACAGAAAATGTACTGAACAAAGGTTAGTTATTGCAGAAATAATCCTAGGTGTTTTCATGAGGGTAAAAGGAAGGAATAGAGAGAGAGCAAAGCCTCAGGCAGGAGGAAGGAGGTGTACGGTCTAATGATTAGCGTGCTAGGAAGGGCTGGGTTCAGTTTCCTGCTCTGCAGTGGACTTCCTTTGTGAATGTGGGCAACGACTCTGTGCTGTCAGTTCCCCAGTTATAAAATGGGGATACAACTTACCTACTTCACGTGCATGTTGTGAAAGGAAATATATTAAAGCAGCAGTCAGCAGCTAACAGCCATGGTCTGGATCTGGCCTGTGGTGCCATTTGGTCTAGCCTGCAGACGTGGGGCATTGGCACCAGTTTTCCCCTACTGCTCTGGGGAGGAGTGCCACCCCAGGGAGCAGCACTGGCTGTGGGTACTTTCCTTTTGCCTCCACTGGGAAAAGCAGTGGTGGGGGCTAGGTCCTAACACCTGTCCTCTCTCAAATCTACCTCTGACCTGATGTGGATCAGACTGGCCCACAGCCTTAAAAGGATGCAGATGACTCTATTAAAAACAATAGGAATTGTCCATTGCTACCGGTAAGGGGGACCACGTAAGTACTTCAGAGCAGAAGACTGGTCAATATTGCGGGGGGGGAACCCTGTCAACTGCCAGAGCAGGAAACATGCCAAACAGCTTGGCCTGGAAACTTCTTTATATACCTCAGTAGCCTGTGAGAGCATCACTTATAACACTTGAAGTAAAATCTGGCCCCACTAACGTTAATAGGAGTTCTGCCCTTGACATGTTTAGACTTAATAGGTCATTTAAGCTGAAGGCTTACTATTATCATCTAAATAATACTTTAGTGAAAAAATATTGAGATGAGTAACTTAATGTATATTTTTACATGTATGTTATTTGTTTTAAACCCAGTAATCTAATGGGTTGTCACTTGTTAATGCCAGAATTATTGATCTCTCAGTTTCAGAGGAGTGGGAGTTTCAAGAATAAAGACGCTTTAGGGGCTTTGACCTAAATTGTCAAACCAACAAGCAAAGACACTATATTAATATCTATTTGCATTCTTACATAAACTTTTTAGCTATGTTAACTATTTAGTTTGCTATGTATGCAATCTATTTTACACTGACACTAATGTAAATAATGGGAGACTATCCAGACTCTAAAACATGTTTGATGAATATATAAGAGCTTTCTGTTGAATCCATGTTACAACATAATTTTTTCTTTTTGCCCACAGCCTAGTCCTATAAAAAAAGAACGTTCTCCAAGGCCCCAGAGCTTTTGTCACTCTTCCAGTCTTTCTCCACAAGACAAAATGTCTCTGCCTGGATTTAGTACTCCTAGGGACAAACAAAGACTCTCCTATGGAGCCTTTACCAATCAGATTTTTGTCTCTACAAGCACCGATTCACCAACCTCTCCAACAGCAGATGCTCCTCCTCTCCCTCCTAGAAATGCTGGAAAAGGTACGTCTGTTTCACACATTTAAATGGAAATCAAAATGATTTTTCTGTTTGTCATACCTAACTAAACATGTGGTAGCCCTTAAACATTTTGTGTGTTCTTCCTCCTTTCTGAATTTTAATTTTATATAGTCTGCATCTGGAAAACATGAATTTTGCAGTGCTGAAATAAAGACCTTTACAATTATATTATTTTTCACACCCTTGTGATCGTAACAAATAGAAACCAAAATACTCTTGGCTAAAATGAAGATGGCTGATTTATTCCACTTAGCAGTAATTCTGCCCAGGTTATCCTGGGTTTCTTGGTTATTTCAGTAAGGAGATCCTAGACTTGAAGCCAAGCCAAAATCCCAAATCTGAGTCCCTCAACATTTTGGTAGCTAGTTGAAAGTACTTCAAGTTGCTGTTTGGTGCAGCTTCAGGCAGAGAAGACAGAAAATCAGTAGTGGAAGCCCAAGGGAACTTCCAGATTGCTGGTGAACTGCCTGTTAGTGCTAACACCCCCTCCCTTATAACATGTCAGGACTTCCCCATGTAGAACTGCTGGAAGTTAGTGAGATGGAAGAAGGGTAGAAGGAAGGACTCAAGCCATTCATCACACATCCAGCGTTCTAGCGCATATGTAACTTTTCTGAGCCTGAGGGTTTTAGGCCTTCACTAAGGAGGACAACCATTTACCTTTATAGAATTTGTCCATGAAGAACTGTGAGTTTGTGCTAACATTGCGTAATGTTCACCATCTGCAAGTAACTTTAAAGCCATAAGATACTTGTTGCCTTTTTTATTATCTTTTGTAATAGTGTTTCAAAAGGAAGAGGTCTTAATTCTGAAGAGTTTTCAGATTTGATGTTTTACATTAGTTGGTAACAATGACTTACTAATCTGTCCAGTTATTTATACAACACCTGAAACTTGGTTGAGGGAATATGAATAATCTGTGGAGTAAAAATAGTTAGCTTTCTTTTATTCGGGTAAAGCTAGTCTTAAAGCTTATAAAACCCCACATTTTTTCACTTTTTTTCTTTCCCATAACTTCTGAACAGCCAAACTTTGTTTTTAAACTGCACTTGTAAACTGGGGAGAAAATGTACTCCATGGCTTAGAGCCGAAAACAAACTTTCAACCATGATTGAATTTGCCCAGATGAATTACAGACCCCTGATGGTAATTTTATTGCGTAATTTTACATTTAATTTCCTTGGTTTTTATATTGGTTTCAGTTCTCAAAGGTAATGAAGAAAGGCTCTCATTAAAATGCACAGCATACATGGATGAAATACACTCGGTTAATTTCAGAGAACAGCAATTACATGATTCAGATGCCATGCTTGGGAAAGAGTGTTCCACCAGCAGCATTAGTCATGTATTGGTGACTAGAGAGTTTCCTGAGTTGTGGTTTTCATACAGAAATGTTGCCAGTTGACTGACTCCACATCTTTGTTTATCTGCCCAATTTTTTATATTTGCTCATTTGTGAGAATTTGGGTTTCTGCGTCGGTTTCACTTGGGGGCTCATTCATATTGGGAATAAATATGCATGTTGACCTTCCTGTTGGCATAATAAGACTCACAGTGGTAGGATCTGAATCTTCAGGCTGTTTCCCTTAATGATAAAGAGCTTGTGTCTCATATTTCTATGTACACTTCAGTACACTGGAAGAACTCAGTGACCAATAAAGAAAATAGTATCTTTGTTTTGAATTTTAGCTTTTGTGATAGACCTAAGGCTGATTCAGGAAATTTTACTTGCTTAGAAAATGCTCTTGAAGTCTCATTTTATTTTATATCCATGCTTAGATGCCTTCATTAATCATGGCTCAGAGGAGCAAAGGAGCAGAACCATAGGCCACATGGAAAGGAGAGTTTTCCTTTAGGTCCTATCATAAGGCAGTTTGTTAGGAGCCAAAAGCCAAACAAAAAACAAACACTAAATTATTTAAAAGAGTACATTATTGTGCCATGGAGTGTGAATGCACTTTTCTGCTGAAAAACTGTGACGTGCAAACTCTCTTGGACAATAGGAAATGTCATATTGAGAAACTGGACAGGGTAAAGGTTAAAGCCTCTTTGCTTCAAAATTGTCCAAGCAGTATAAATCTGCTAATGACACCAGACTTCTTCTCTGGTGACATCAGGTGCACTGTACTGAGTCTGCTTCCATGGCCATGTCCATCAATATAGGTTTAAATGGGATCGTAAAGAATTTTACCGATTTAAAACTATCCTTATGGGTTTTTGATTATGAAAATCATTTGGACACTATCAAAATAGTAGTAGAATAGGGGCTAATCTAACAGTACAGCTACTTACCAGTGTTCAAGAATCACTTCAGAAGCAATTATGAACATACTGCAATCTGTCACGTACCTCATTCAATTTTTGTTTTTTAAATTACTCTGTTGAAACTTTCTGAACAAAATTAGACCTTGGTCCCCTTCCCTCTCACACTGTTAAGAGACCCAGGCATGGAGACTGACTTTTCATGAGATTTTTTTCCTTCTTTAGAAAGAATTCATGGAGTCACTTCAGATCCTCTAGCTTGGCCATCTCAGACCATAGCCATGTAATTCCTTTCAAACGAGCTTGGATAATAAAGTGAGATTTTTGTTTTCCATGCTAGACATGGAAATATGTTAATATCCTGAGTGCCCCATGTAAGGGTGAGTTTATTCAACCCATAAATTACTTTGAACTTATCCCTCCCCTCCCCCTTAAATCCAACTGTATCGGCTCCTGCTCTGTTGTGAGGCCCCAACAGCTACCATGGGACCCTGCTAGAGCATGGAGCCAGTCCATAGCGGGCAGTTAGGCTTTGGGTTCTATTTTTTAGCAAGTGGCTTAGCTTTTGAGGAGTCTCTTAATATTGTTTTGTATCCTTTGGGATATAAAATTTGAATAAATCTTTTTTCAAAGCATGTGATGTACTTAAATGAAAACACCTCCCTTTAGCCCTCTGTAAGCTGGCTTCATTCGCCAGTGAAGTTCCCTGGTAGCAAGGTCCCATGGTGTTTGCTGAGATGTCACAGTGGAATGGAAGCCATCAAGTCTGAACCTTGTATGGGGGAAGGAAGGTAAGTTAAAACATTTATGTACTGAACACCACTTTTGCCCATAGTTTTTAGTGCATTTGGTGTCTAAAAATTAATTTGGTTCATTTTAAAATTGTATGTATAAATATTATGCAATCTTTGAGTTTGTGCGTGCACTTGTAAGGTATTGAAAAGTTTCTTCATGTCTGAGGTAAGCTTCAGTCTTTAGTTGGGTAGCCTTTCCTGTAATAAGTCCTAAAATCTTAAAACTCCTCCCCATGCATTTAATTTAGGAAGAAGGGCATGTTTACTGTCCTTGTCTTCGTAAGAAACTTGTATCAATTGCCGTAAATTTGTTTCCTTTTTTATCTTTTTTTCCCCCCAAGAGTTGGTTTATTTTATTTCCGCTAAAAGCAACTACGTATTCAGCATAAGCTAAACTGAAATCAGTCTGGTTTAAACTGAGTAAGTTTTTCCGTGCAGTTTTTTTAGGCGAGTTTGGCTAAAGTGGTTTAAAATTCTCCTGGCTCTGCTCTCTTGAGAAACCCACAATGGATGTGTCTACATGTGTATTTAATGTGCACAAATAAACTCTGGAGCTTATTGCGCTGGAGTTTTTTGTTCCCAGATGCACTGTTTGAATGTGTGCCTGGGAGCAAAAACCTCCAGACCATGTTGCTCTGGAGTTTATTTGTGCACAGCACGTGGAGCTTGGTCAGAGCAGCCCGGGCTGGCAGGGGGCTGCGGAGGTGACGTTTTACTGCACAACTCATTTGGCGGCTCTTCAGTAAGCGTCTCATGTAAATGCACCCAGTTTTATAACCGTTTGAAATTCAACCAACTTTATTTAGTTATTTAATTTTTTTGCACAAGTCTTCAAGCCTCCCTTCTGGCTTCATATGTAAACCAGTTTTTGTGACGTTTGTCAGTTTTAACAGCCATTACTCTTAAGTAATAATACGGTACAACACATCTGTTTCACTGAGCTTGATTAAACGTTGTGCAAATGTATGTTAGAAACGTGATGCTCAGGGAAGTGTTGCACCTGGGTCTTTTAATTCTGTAAAAGTTTGGGGGCAAATCTGAGCCAGGTTCCCAACTTAAGGTGATACTGAAAATAACTAACATGGTTCTGCCTGTTCCCATCAGAAACTCATTTAGACTTGGCCATTTGGAATCTGGTTTGATTTTAACCTTCTGAATTTGTTTCAATACCAAGCGGGAAACAGAGCAGGGCACATCCATCTGTAGTGCAAATTTTACAGCTTTCATTTCAGAAGCCCCTTCTTTTCATAGACCAGCTCGATCTTAAAACTACTTAGTTTCTTGTCTCCATTACTGCTATGGGAGGAGTAGCCCTGGAGTAACCCTGATGTCCTGGTTAAGGGAATTTCCAGCCAGTTTAGACTTATTTATTCTTGGGGGTTTTTTTTTTAGCTTGAAGAGCTGTTTTCCATGGTGTTTACCTCCGTAAGAGGGGAGGTCGCCTTTGTTTTGCTGTTCTAACCAACCAAGCTCTTTGTTTGCTGTCATGTGCTGGATTCTCACCTTTATTTTAGGAGGTCTTCTTAGCTCTGGTGTCAGTTTGAATTACTCGTGAACATGGGGGACCAGAATTGTGCACTAAGTTGCAGACACTCTCACCTCCGTCTTTCTTGTACAGTGGCATTGACATTTAGGTTTACTGGAAATATTTTATCTGATGCATTCTATGAATCACATTTACCTTTTTTGCACTCGCATCAGTCTGGTGCCTGATAATTGCCATGTAGTCGACTAATAAGAAGTGAAGGAAGACCTGAATATGCTACTTTTCAACTGATAAGCATTTAGCGTCTAGCAAAAATTCTTGTTCATTCCTTCAGTTAGTTGTCCCACCTTCAAGGTCATCTGATTCTATACGACCTGAATGCAGTATGACCTTTTTCTTGACTTGTGTGTATAACGATGAAAAAATATATATTCTGACCACACATGGTAGTTTTGTGTTTTTTATATCTTGTGGTTTTGGTTAAGTAAAACAAGCTATTTTGCCCAAACAGCATATTTTCCAATACCTTAACGGGAAGAGAAATTTAATTGCAAACATGTATTCTCACATATTCATGCATGTGAACAAATTCAAAATATCAGTGCTAATTCTACGTCTTGACTCACATTTTACCTGGAATATTTAAGTGGTGACGCTTATAAATACAGGGTTATAGCTAATGTTAATGTGCAGCACAATGCTGAGACTTTAAATAATTCTTCTAAGTAGGGTCTTTGTGATCCCTGGTTCTCTAATACTGGAGATAAAACTGAGACAAATAAGAGAGAAGGTCTTGAATGAATGAAGCTTCTAATCTTACCAGTGAACAATGTTATGCCTCTCATAAATTTTAAAAATAAGCAGTGTTTTATGAAAGTACCATTTTTAACACAAACTTACTTTCCTTTGCAGTACCGGTCCAACCATTAGCTGGAATACTGGTTCTTCCATTTCTCTCATTCAGTGGTAAAAAACAAAAAAAAGTACCTTAGGTTTTCCCACTTTAAAAAACACACTTTCTTGAATGGTAACAGCTTTGCATGTAGTACTAGTTCACAACTTAATAGAACCTATACTAACTTCACAAAAATGGAAGTACAATGCACCGTTAATTGCAGACCTTTTGCAGTTCTTTAACTACCCACACAATGTTTTAATTGCTGTGTATCTGAGGCAGTTGAATACTTTTAAGCCTAGATAAATGTTTTAGCATCTTAGGCCTTGCTACACCCTATGCTGCACAAATGGTTACTGGTGTTAGCACTAGCTTGGAGTTTGGAGCAGTCACACCCATAGTCTAGAAACCTCTTGCTGCCCCTGCCTGCACAGCTGTGACTTGCCACTAGAGGCCTGGTGAGCAGGGGCAGGACTAGGAGCCGTAACCGAGTTACCGCTTGAGGGCTGGAGAGCCAGGACAGGCTTCTACCCCTGCTGTACAGGCGGGTATGAGAGATCCTGGGGTACTGGAGGACTTCAGCTGGGACAGCACATCTGTAGTGGGGCAGAGGGCACACTGTAATGTAACAGGAGCTGAGTAGTGTGGATCAGAGAGAATCCTGCCTTGGAGTGGCTTAATTTTGAACCTCATAATGAGTGCTTAAAACTACTTTAAGGTGTTATTATGTGGACAGCACAGAGGTTTCAAAGCTCTAGGAGCCAGCCAAAATTACCATGCAATAAGGCCTTTACCCCATTAAAGGTTGTCTGTTTGAACTCTTGTAATTATGCAATACTGAGAGTTGCTAGTTACAGCATAGATTCCAATACTTGGATCAGCACTGAACACGGGATCATAGATCTCCGTATCCTATCACCCGGTTGCTTTTCTGCTGTTCTGAGACCAGTTATAGCTCTGAACATGTTTGAAGGCTTGCCCTCTGGCCATTGTTTTCCTGTAAATGTGCTTCACTGCTTTAAAGAGAAGATATGTTGTTCAGTAATTAAAGCAGGAGAGTGTTTACAAGGGCTCCTGGGTCTGTGAGCCTGTTTACCCTCTATACAATGGGTAGACTATTACTTACCTTACAAATACGTTAACAGGCTTAACAAGTGATTTGAAATCCATGTAATGGAAGCAGGGTTTAGGTTTGCTATTGCTGCTGTTTTATATGGAGTTCAGGTATTATCACATGAATATTTGAAAGCTATAAAGTGTTAAATGTTTTAAAAACCTCCTATGGAGTCTCTAGACACATTAATATCATGGGATATTTAAAATGTGTGCGTTTCAGTATGATTCTCCCTAATGTTTTAATTGTGCAGTGCTGACAAAAAAGAGATCTTATTCATTTTGGTTCTGAAGCTTTTTGCAATGGCAATGCAGAGCACTGTCCCGAGTTTTGAGGACCTTGTCTGTTTTTAATTTGTTTGAAAAGAAATTTCTAATTACTGTGATGTAGACGGACTGCACTTCCATGAGGCAACCGCTAGGTGGTGGTAGGGTGAAATCGTTAGATCATCCATTGTTTGCAATTGTTATAGCATGTAAGCATCTCTGCAGTGGAGATTTCAAACTATTAGCACTTTTCTTTTACCCTAGCATACCACACAAATACGTTTCTTACCTGTAGCTTTGATATTAGTGTGAGCAGGAGCACAATGAATATTGAAGTCCTTCCGGTTTATGTATTGAGTTGCTCCTAATTAATGCTCCTACCCTTTAGCTTTAGCATACATCCTTTCAGACAAAATGAAGGTCTTCTTTGTGGTACGGGTCCACAAAATCCACAAAAACCAAGGGTCAGAGTGCCAAAAGGGTCTTCAGTTTTGGTGGGAGAAACCTTTTTTTAAATTGCGTTAAGCTTTTAAAATGACGTGGAAGTAACCAAAGTGCATTAACATATTTTTTGCAACAGATTCTTCTTCTGTAACCTTACTTTTAATTCATAACATTCATTCATTTGGGAGTGCCCTCCCAGATACTAGTGCAAGTTAAGTCTATTTGATCACATTTTATCTTTTTTCCTTCTTTAGCTTTTAAAATGACATGCATTTAATCTGTTGCAAAAATTCTGTTACGTAATCTGAATTGAATTCAGTTTAATCTGATCTACAGCTTTGAGAATATCTGATTTGGGGTGAGAGGGTTAATGAATTGGCAAAAAAAGGGTGAAACCCAATTTAAAATCACTTGAGAAAATAAAATTGAAAAATATCACTTTGTTCAATATGAAACAAAAATATTTAGACAGAGGTGCTTTTTAGGTACATAAAGGAAAAGGAAAGGTATGTATGCACAAAACAGCTTGGAGTAGTGCTGCTATTTCCCCTCTTTCACCCAGTTGCTCAAAAGTTAGACCAATACTCTGATATTCAATTCCTTCCTCTGTTTGAGGAGATTTGATCCCACACCACCACCACCCAAAAAATGGCCTTGGTCACAAGATTATAGGATATTCTGGGCTGGAAGACTGAGAAGAATCTCTCTTGTTCTACTTTGAATAAATATTTCAGCGGTGGCTCAAGTAGGAACTAGGCTACACCCTCGTGGGTGTCCTAATTAACCAGGATAGTCATTTTCACTTGTTTGTTTGAAGAGTTCTCCATTTTATACAACATGGAAGAGGTTCCAACAGGACAAATTAAGAAAGGCTTCACTTGAAGTACCCTGTAGGCTGATAGTTAAGGCCCATATCTGAGAAATGAGAGACTGGTTAAATCTCTCTCCTGGACCAGACAGAGTAGATGTGAATGTAGGTCTCTCAGCACCTGCGGCTTTGAGTCTAGTTGTACAATTTTATTTTTTACCTTGAAAGTATTTGTCAAGTTCACAGCTAGTTTTAACATAAATGAAAATGCATTTTCTGGGAGACTGGTGTTTGCCAAGAAAAAAGATATATAGATAGATTGATATTGCCTTGGTTTGGCTTGCATTACTTTAAATACCTTTACAAATGTAGATACACGTGTTACAGTGCCGGGGTTTTCAACCTTTTTTAATAAGTGTACCCTGGGGGGGAGCTGTTGAGCAGCCAGACATGGAGCAGGGGTGGCGAGTGGCAGAGCGGCATCTGTCTGGCCCTGCTCTCGTCCCACCCCGGCCCTGCTCCTGTGAGGCAGTGGCATGGAGTGGCGGCGCTCCGTCTCGTCCCCCTATACCCCCTGTGACCTTTCAAAATACCCCCGGGGGTACGTGTACCCCAGTTGACAACCCCTGTTATAGTGTATGTATGCAAGTGTAGCATAGTCTTGGTAATTTTCAGTCTTGTTAGCATGCTGATATATGATGTTTCCTGGGAAGTGAGGAGGCAGTGCTACTTTTGCATGCATGTCATATTGCAGGGATCACTGATGACGATACTTAGCTCTTAAACAAGATGCCACAGTATTTAAATTCTGTGCGGTATTGTAGGCTCAGAATTTAGGTTCAGAAGAGGTGGGACAGTATTCACATGGGTTCTCTAGCTTTAAGGCCAGATCTTCCAGTAAGTGTCATGTGGAAGTTTCTGTGGGCACGTCTCCACATGCAGGGCTGTGCGCTTGCAGGGGCACAAGTAGCAATGGCACAAATTTGTGCCACTGTTTTGTGCCACCTAGCTTGCACCTGCACACATGTTTTGATGCATAGCAAATTGTCCCAGGTAGAAGTAGGGGAGGCTAGGGCCAGCACCTGCGTTGGCCACAGCAATATTACGTGGCGTCCTGGTGCAGCAGGGGTGCAGATCCAGGAGCACGGAGCCTGGCTGGCAGCCAGAGCGTTGCTCTGGGTGGCCATTCCTTCATATGTTCTGGCACTCACTGTGCACACGTGCCGCACTGCTTTTTCTTCACAGCATTTTTTTTATGCTACCAGAGCCTTCCGCTAGCAAAATTAGCTCCCATGCTGTAAATTTGCAGCATGGGGCACATTTTAACATTGCAGGCATGCAGTTTGGTGCTGCAGAGAGGTTTGCAGTGCCACACACCACATGCGCCTGAACATCTGGATGTGTCCTGTGTGTCTCGAGTCCTGCAAAAAATATCTGCCCGTGCAGTATTCATTGTAAACTTGTGGCCAAAAATACATTGTTTGATTAGCTGCCAAAGATTATCTGGAGCCATTCTAAACAGAGATGGGAGTATGCCTGTTTTATAATTACTAGGTTTAATACTTCATTATGCCCTATAAATGTGAATTTTTCAGTATATTTAATTCACCAAAAAGATACTCATTACAGAAAATGAATGTAGGTTGGGAGCCTATTTTTCAGCCATCAAGGAAGGTTTCTAAAATGTTAGTAAAAATAAGAAGACTTAATTACATTAGCTATTATGATGCTCCATAGTTAGAGTACTAACAATATATTGAAAAGTGAAGTGTCACTTCTTTCTGTTGTGTATAAATAGTGATTCTTAAACCTACTTCTGGTTGATCTTAAACCATTTCCTAGTTTTAAGTTTTAAAAAATGTGTGTTTTTTAACAATGCCTAAAATTTAAAAAGCCCACAGTGATTAATTGATTTCAAAATGTACCTTCGTATGTGTGTGTCATTTTTTTTTTGTCTATGATCCCACAATTAAAATGGCTAAAAATGTGATGAGTGTGTCATTAATCCCATAGTGTTTTGGCATGGCTTATTTTTGTTTCCAGCCCTTTGCTGCACTTTACTGTGGTGTGACTGTGAATTCCTCAGTGCTGTTTGGTGGTACACATCCTGTATTTGTAAGAAGCTTTTTTTTTTTCTTTTCTTCTTTTAATTTTTCAGGTCCACCTTCAACACTCCCTCTAAACACTCAGACCTCTAGTGGCAGCTCCACTCTTTCCAAGAAGAGACCACCTCCCCCACCCCCTGGACACAAAAGAACCCTCTCCGACCCACCAAGCCCACTACCTCACGGACCCCAGAGTAAGGGCCCAATTCCTTGGGGTGAGTTTTAAAATGCAAAGGGAATTTAAAAAAGAAACCTGAATGTAGCTGATATGTCTTTGGTTTGTCTTTGTCAGTGTTGTCTTTCTAATGTTGCTACAATTTAGTGGCAGGTCTGATAAATGAACAATTCCATCTTTTATTATGTCACCAGACTGTCTTGCTGTTCGCTGTACCAATCCAAACCCGTGCACTGTTTATAACCTTCTGCCATTAAGGCACAAACTCCCAATGTTTTTGTACAACAGGACACGTTGTTGATCAAAACTTTATAGAAACAGTTACTACATTCCTGTTCAGATAGGCATATTCTCTCCTAGTGAATCCTGGCTAACCCAGTCAAAATGCTTTTGGTCACTGTAAATCCAGGCTTGTCATAACTGACCCTTTTTGAGGATTGTTTTTTCCTTAAAGGCAAGTCTCTGAAGAAATGCTTCTCCTTTATTTCTACCAGTCCCAGAACACCATGTTCTCCTTTAACCGTAGTAAATACAAGAAGAAGTGGTTCAAAGCAAAATGTTATGAGCAGTAAGCATTTGATACTGCTGCAAATATGCCCAGAGCAAAGTATTTCTCTTGGGCATTTCCAAGTGAACATTATAGACATCCCCAATTTTTCATCTGCCAAATTCAGTTTTCCAAAAACAATGAATCTAGGGTCTATGTGATGCCGGTATGTACCCATTCCAGTGCGCAGGACTTCCTTGGGTCCTTTTACATTGCAGCTTTAAATCCAAAAATTGTTGAATAGATCAGCTTCCTCTACTAAAATCCCATAACTGTCCTATAGATGTCCTGATATAAATCTCCTGAGAACCTAAAAACACTATAAATTACCTGACCAATTTGAAAACATTTAGGACTAGGCTAGTTTTAGACCTGTTTGTGTGTGTGCCTCTATCATCTGTATTTGAGATTCAGACCAGGTGTCAGCACGAGAGAGGAAAAAAAAAGTTTCAGTGAAAACAGTAGTCCTGTTCTAACCAAGAATATAATGTATACCTGTTCGTTGCATTCGGTATGGCCTGCTCCTGAAAACATAGCAAGTGAGAGAGGTTTGCCATATGCACAACAGTTTTGGGCTATTTGAAAATAAAGTGAGAGGGGAATTCCCAATCCCAGGGACCATAGACAGTGTTATAGGCCTGAATCAGTATTGTCAGTTTAAACTGTAGTTATTATGTATGTATATTATAACAGTGCCTAATGGTCAACCAAGAATGAGGTCCCATTGTGTGACATGCTGTGCACAAACAGTAGTGTGTGGTCTCTGCCACCAAAACCTGACAGTGATGACAAGATAGGTATGGAGAAGAAGTATAATGCACGAGGTGAGTGAAGAGCATTATGCCGGCAGATGCTGGTCAGTGCCATATTTTGGTGGTAGCCTTGGTTAGACAGCTTAGGGAAGCAGGCAGGGGAGAAGAGGGGTATGTATAGAGGGAAGCTGAGATGAAGACTGGGAGAAGTTTGAAGCAAACTGGTGGTCACCACAGGGCAAAGAACAAACTCAAGTTAAAAACCCCCTGCTATGGCTACCCCTGCAGCTGCTCCTACAGGCAGGCATTTCTGATTTGCTCTGCTCTGCCTTTCTTTTCGTAAGGCCAGAAGGGGGAAAGGGAATCCATTATCTGGGTCATTGTGCCTCGCTGTCAGGGGTGCAAGAATAGTGTGGACCTGAGGAAAATCTCAGGGTTTTTGTGCTGTGCTGGCTGAAAAGCTTAGACCTCTGAGGAGAGAGATGAAGTGCCATTCTAGCCTTCCTGCGCACAGGAAAATGGGACTTTGCACATTCCTTTTTCCAAATAAGCAAGATTGCACCATGATACCATCAGCAGTTTCCCTACTAACAGCAGTTGCCTCTGGCCCCAACCTTTGGCTATCCACTCTGGTTTCAAAGAAGGGTAACAGTGCAATCAATGAGTGCAGATTTGGAAATGTTTTATTTAAAAGAAACCAAGTGTTTGAGTATCATTTGGCTGAGTTTTTAAAAATAAATGAATTGAAGATGAATGCTTAGCATTTGTTCTTGACATCTAGTTTTTTCATCCATGTACGTCAAACTTTTACAGAGGAGTGCGTACATATGTTTTAATTCAAAGTATTTTAATCTTACAGCTGGAATAAGTGAGGGACAAAGGTTATAGACTTACCCAAAAAGAGCTGTGAATCTTGTAGCAGAGCAAGGAACATAGAAAAAGCCCTGTGTTGGTTCTGTATCTTACCCAGTAGATATTGCTGCCATTAAGTGCTTTTTTAATTTTGAGCTGAAAAACTTTCTCCTTCCTTAGATAACAGCAGAATTTAAAATCATTAATGATGTGCATTGCCTCTAGTGTTAGTAATAGAAA
This sequence comes from Crocodylus porosus, assembly GCF_001723895.1. Lineage (NCBI taxonomy): Eukaryota > Metazoa > Chordata > Crocodylia > Crocodylidae > Crocodylus > Crocodylus porosus. The sequence continues at coordinate 256,137,507 of NW_017728886.1, read as the reverse complement.
CAGCTTTTGTACAGGAGACAGAAACCTGAATTCAAGCTTGTTGGGACATACTAAAGTGTGTGTATGTTTGTACTTTCAAGTATGCTGTATATGCTGTCCGTGATGTCAAACAGACTGTGGTATCTACCTTAAAACATGTATGGCCAGTTCTAAATTAAGAATATTTTTACAGATCATAACCTAAATGAATTCCTTCTCCCTGAATTTTGACCAAGAGAATTTCCCCGACCTTTTAAAGCTAGGATAACATTAGTTGTAAAATGAGAGGCTAAAATGCAATGAAAAGTGCTAGTAGTAGGAGTGGTGCCGCTCACAACGGTAGAATTACCAGTAAATCAGATTGAGAGCCTTTCAAATAAATCTATGAAATATCTACGTGGCAGATAGCAGTGTGGTCCAGAGTTAGCTTAGGTACGGCAAGCATCCTGGCCACAGCATTGCGGAGATGAGTGCAGGCTAGTTTATTCTACAGTCTGCTGTGGCTCAACTCATGCTAACTGTACTCTGCAGTGCAGTCAGTACCTTTGAAAATGTGCCACAAAATTTGGAAGTCTTTTGGGATTTTAAGGTCTGTTAAATGGGAAATTAAATTTTCACTTGGAGAAGGTGTTTAATTAGAAGAGATGGCATTTGCATTCAAGGTTTGGGATTGCTGTCTGATAGCTTAATCTTTCAAAGCTAGTTTCCATCTTCGCATCTTTAATAGGCTTTTTTGCTAGCCTCTTTGGTGCTTAAACTGCATCTTACCTGTTAAGGTTTCAAGAAGACCAATTTTTGCTTTACATCTGACCAAATAAGTAGTTCAAAATACTCCAAAATTGTTACCAAGATTTAATTTGGACCTTTCTGCCATTACTAAGAGACCTTTGTTACATTAGCTATAGGGTCCTACTGGAAAAAATGTATACAGTCTTGGCACTGGTCTTGTTCTGAAATATATTTAAAATAAATGAAACTCATGAAATGCTTTGAATCAGGTATTACTGAGGAACTTGCATTCTGTACTTGAGTTTTGAGTGCAGATGATTCCTTGAGCAAAGACCATTCTCTCTACTACTGTAAGTTGAACAGGTTGCCTTTCAACAGCTCTCAGCATAAAAAAGGGCTCTTTACTTGGGATGTTCTGAAATCCTTCATAGCCCACCCCTGGCTGGGATACTGGGCCCCCAGATCCATTTTTGTGAATGGTAGAATGTATCTGAGGGCTGAGCGGAGCCTAACTGCTGCTTTGCGATTAATAGGACTTTTAGCCCTGACTTAATGGGAAACAGTTTAGACCCATGCTGAATGAGACCAATGTCCCATCCACATTGCTAAATATGTTTTATTGTTTTTTTCTAATCTTGATGCTCTATTTATGTACTGTCACTAACTTTTTAGTCTCCATGTTGGCATAGCTATTATTGAGCAGAGAAATTAAATTTTAATAAATTTTTTGCTGCTATCCTTTTATTGATCCTTCCATTTGCTAGGAATGGAAACGTCAATCTCAGTTTCTTTGTGTAGGAAGCACATTACTACTTAGCGTGTATCATTAGTTGTCAGTTTAGTAAATTCAGCCTCTGTAGAATTAATTTAAGAGTTTTTTTGCACCGTGGGATCTAGTCATATTAGTCTAATTCTTTTATTGTCAAATTTAAGGCTTGTCAGAAATGGCGTTACAGAAAGAGGATTTGATCGTGATAAGGGCTCCCAAATATAGAAGGCACTCTTAACTGCAGCTGCACAAGTCTTTGTGATGCTTATGATTAATGGAGGGGAAGCGCTCTGTTAGGAGGTCTCAGATGTGCTGACTTCATTTTTGGCTTTCACCGCCTTCTGGCAGAGTTCAGTAAAACCTGGGTTTTTTCTACATGGGGAAATTAATTCAGATTAAAATGGAATATATATTTAAAGAGGAATAGCTAGTTCTGATTAGTGCCCTATTTTCCAAAATAGATTAAGATAATTGGAATAAGGCAATCTTAATCTGGAATAAGAACATTCACACAGGGAGTTATTTGGAAGAGTTGAGCTAATGCTGTAGCCATGATGGTCCAGGAAATATTCAAGAGGTAACAATGCAGTTGGTCCAGTACAAGAGACATCCTTGCCTCTCTCTTTATCTGGAAAAAAGTATTCTGGGGTACTTACTATGTAGACTACCCTTAAATATATACCTACCTCTACAGAATCAGCATTTCCTAAGTAAGCACTAATTTATAATGGGTTTAAAAGACTGTGTACTTTCTAAAGGAAGAAGTTGATTTTTTTTCTTTATTTCACTGTAGCGCCTTCCCATGAACTTAAGGGGAGAGTTTTATATAGATTTTTTTCCAGTTTCTGCAAAAATTAACTTTGAATTCAAAGGAAATTCCCTGCAATGCTGGCTGTATGAGACTGGCCTTTTTCCCACTACTAGCAACTGTTGTTCCAAATACACTGACTATTAGCTCGTTTATGCATACATGAAAGTGAAACGTTCATTCGTAGTTTCATACATTTTAAGATTAGTGGGGACTGTATGATTATCTAGGGTGGCCTGCTGTATATGTTACACAGGCATGCACGCCACAAATTAACCTTGCACTCTGCCTGAGTGTCACTCTGATCCCCTTCCTCTGCCCCACCTGCTTCTCTGCCTTCTGCTCCCTGCCTCCTCTGCTGCTCTGCTTTCTGCACTGTCTCTGCCCTGCCTTTCCACTCCCCAGCCTGCCTTGTACCACACGTGGAAACTGCCCATGCCACCTGTAGTATGTGTCCTGCAAGTTGGCCACCTCTGGTTTATGTAATGATACTTACTCTTATATGTTAAGGTTTTTTATCTCTATTAAAAATGCAGATAACCTAATCATTTTTGCCCCTTAGGTAATGATTTGGGCCCATCTTCGACTAAGACTGCAAACAAGTTTGAGGGGATGTCTCAGCAATCAAGGTAAGATTTGTAACTGTTTGTGTTTGTTAACGATGGGCTTGAAAATCCTTCCAGATGTCGCTGACATGTGAATCATGAATCATCCTTTCCAAAATAGACCCTAACTAACCCTTGTCTATACGTTTTCTAAACATGTTTCCTACAGTCATATTTGCAGAACTGAAACACTGTATGGTAGGGATGAAACAGTAGCAGCAAATACTGCGGTTGCATCAAAATGGAACACAGAAATGTTGTTGCACTAGGTTCTGATCCAGGCAACCGTGAACTGTACACTCGCATCTTCTGACATTTAAACTACTACATAATTTGATCATTTTTACTAAGCAATGCTTCTTGCCCCTACTGTAGAGTATCAAAAGGTTGCAGATCACTCATTTGAGGTGGAGCCTATTTCTGTAACACAGCCGACTTGAGTCGCATCCATTTTGCCTGCATCGTTTCTCAGCCTGCCAGGGATAAGTGTGAGGAGATATGCTGTCTTTAACGCTGACTGTTCGTGCCAGTTTAGTATCTTCCCCCTTCCCCTTCTGTAACAGAAAGGATAGTAGACTACTGTCACCGCGAGCCAATGTAGTTACTGTGTTGTTAGCTAAAGGGTTAGACGTGCTGTGGCTCTGAAAGGCCGTTTCAAACGCTGACTACTGTTTTAAGGTGGGCGGGCAGGTTTTTGTTGCAAATGTGTGGCTATATAACAACACATTTGTGTTTCTTTAAGATAAACCTAGGAACTGACTATAAGGCATTATTAACATTGCAAATCCCAGTTCTTTAAGGCAACAGAAAATTGCAACAGAAAATTGATTGAATCCTGCTTTGATATCCTGACAGTATTGCCACTCAGCTGCCCACATCCTCATTGATTCGATCTATTTTTAAATGATTTTTTTTTCTCCTGGGTTTTTATTTGGAGGCAGTTTTTTATTCTATTAATTGGGGTTTTTTTCTTCATGACTCTTGTCTCCCAAGCCATTGGGGATGATGCGTGTGTTCCTGAAGTACAGTTGTTAACCTCATGATGCTGTGTGGGTATAAACAGATGTTGTGTTTGGAGCAGGATCACCCAGCACAGGTGATCTATTTCATTCATGTCTACAGATGTCGCTAGGGTCATTGTCCCTCGGGGCGGACCCCTGCTGTTCCTGGGGCTCCAGGAATGGTGCCATGCCCCAGCTTGGTTCCCCTGCTTGTGGCAGTGCCCCCAGGATCCCCTGCTTGCAGGCGTGCTCCCTGAGTCAGGGCATGGCAGCTTAATATGCATGCTGCAGGAATCCCCAGGGTGCATTGCATCAGGCCCCCAAAGACCTGGGAGTGGTGCCGGCCTGGGCAGCTCGAGAGTGTGGCCAGTAGGCCGGTGCGAAGCGGCTAGTATTCACTTCGGATTTGGGGGACAGTGATTCAATTTAGTGAGTCGAATCACTGTCCAAATCGGAGATTCAGTTGCTGCCAAATCAGCCAGATCTCTGAATTGAGCAGGCCCCATCCCCTGCCCACTCTCCTAGCCCCATCAGTGACTGCCCCGCACTCACCAGCTCCTGCCAGGCAGGGTGGGGATCCCTGCTGCCCTCCACTACCCCACACCGTGTGAGGGGGCTCTGCCACGAGCCCACAGAAACCCCAACAGCCGCTGTAGCAGCTGGTGAGTGTGGGGCTTTTTTTTTTAGCTGGGATGCTGGGGCTGGGCCGGGCCATTGACGGGGCTGGGAGAGTGGGCAGGGGTCACTGTGGGCAAACTACCCTTGCCCATCTCCTCCCAGCTCCTGTTTTTTTTTTTTTTTTTGTTTTTAAAGAGCTGGGGCATGGGGGCTGGATGGGGCAGCCATTGACAGGGCTGGAAGAGTGGGCAGATGTTTGGGGGCTGCTCGCGGGGACTGAGGGAGCAGGCAGGGGATGGGGCCTGGCAGGGTTCCCCCCCATGGTCCCCCCCCGCCCCTGCTTCTCCCCACTTATCAGCATGGAGTCTGGGTCCAGCTCCCTGCAGTGGTGAGTGCCCGAATCTTTTCTGAATCAATTCAGAGAGCTTTGAATCAATTTGGACCTTTTTATCGGTCTCCTGATTCTATTCAAATTTGAAGATTTCGTCACTGAATCAGGCTGAATCTTCTCCAAATCTAATCGGGAACTGAAGCTTCACACAGCCCTAGCGGCCAGCTCTGGGCTGCCTATCTTCTCCCAGAATAAGTGAACACCTATCGGGGTGAAAAGGCAGCACAAACTGTGACTACAAATCATCACACTTGCAAATTTGGGCATTTGTGCTGCACCAAAAGGCTAAGATGTCTGCTCACTTGGGTTTTGTGCCACCATAAAATTGTTCATGGTGGTACAACATGAGATCTTTGCAACCTGTGATGGCCACTACTATCATATTCCATTTATCACTGTTTTAAAGGGGGCACAAAACCTTAAGCAGGCAGGGAGTCCTGTCAGTATTGTGTAAAGGAGCCAAGACCCTGAAGTGAAAATCCTGTTAGAATGATAACTTCAGAAAAGCAGAATAACAGTTCAGTAATTTTTCCTATCTTGGCAGGGTTTGGTTGGTCCTGGGCCAAATGGTAGTTTGGTAGGAATAAACAGAGTTAATGAGCCAAATGCTTTTACAAGTTCAGTAGTCTGAACAAACAGGGTCAACTATTGTGCTTGTGTCTAGAGTGGAGCATTTCCAATTTTTAACAGTATCTGCTCACAGACATGCAGTAGCTAAATTCCCTAATCTATTAATATATTCAGTGGTGCCTTTGCGATTAAAAATGGAAGAGACGTACTCTACTTTTTCAGAATGTTCCATAAAATGAGCACTCGCCCTTGTACAAAACCATGACAGTCCATCAGATATACCCTCACCATTGTCTTATAGTGTATATTTTGGGCAGTTTCACACCACATGTTGAGATTATCTTTTACAACATGTCTTTTATCCTTGGATTATGCTCTTACAACACATTTTTTATCCTTGAATTATGCCTCTGAATACAGCATCAGTTATAAGAGGACTTAAAACTTAATAGTGATGTTGTAGTCATGGTAGTCCAAAAATTTTGCAAGAGGCAAGGATTTCTTAGGATGCTGTCTTTTATTAGACCAGCTGTATGGTTGGAATAGACAGCTTTCAAATGCAACACATTCTTCATCAGGTCATTAAAATTTAAAGAAACAATGTTTCTGCTCATCTTTCTTTTGTGACCTGTGACATATTATGAATGCATAGTACTATTTTTTGGTATGTACTGTTTTATTCACATTTACCCATTTAAAACAGGTACATTCTGGAAATTGTCTTTTTTTATTTGGACTGGATCAGTACTTCTACGTGCATGATATTGGTCAGTTAGGGTTGGGAAAAGTTGTGGTCCCTTGACACTACCTGCCAGAAATGCTGGTTTAGACACAACTGTATCGACAAAACTCTGGTTTTACTAGAATAGTCCACTTCATTTGGCATGGAAGTCATTGTTGTACCTTTCCAAAATGTAGTTTTGCCAGTGGAGTTACCAGTATTCAACACTATAAAAGTGATTTTGGTAAATCAGTGTAAATATGACCTGGATAAAGTTTGGGGTAATTCTCCAGTTACATAAAAGAGTAGCATGCTGATACTTACTGTGCTTTTGGAAAAGAGAAAATATAGTTATTGTTAAAACTACAGTGTTCAAAGGATGTAGCTGTGTTGTCTAAGGATGTAGGCAGACAAGGTTCTTTGGGTCACTTTAGTGCAAGACTGGTTTTGATGAAGAGCATGTTCCTGTTCCAGGGAGAGCGTAGTGTGTGTATTGGTTAGGCATGAAATCTTACTGTAATTTACTTACTGGATTTTTCTGAACGGTAGATTGGTGTAATTAGCAATGTGCCATCACTTTAAGTTCTGACAGTTCATTTCTCTTGATTAGCACTGGGACTGCAAAGACTGCACTTGGACCGAGAGTTCTTCCTAAACTACCTCAGAAAGGTAAGGGGTTATTTTTCGTTATTTATTTTTAAGCATTTACATAATTGTTGATATCCAAAAGACTGGGAAAGTGAATCAGCCCATTGCTTCAGCCCCTTGAACTAACGGCAGCACATAGGACAAACGTGTTTTATATACACCAGGTTCTGCAGTGGAATGGCACACCAGGGAGTAATGTGACTCGCATCACATCAGCTGTCTTTCACTCCCCAGCCCAAACAATCAGGTACCCATTTGGGTGGACTAGTGAGGGCCTTTTAACATAACTATGGAGCAAAGTTCAGACTTATGCCTCAGGATCCACAGAGAGATTCCTGACCCTCTCTACCAGTGCAACCTGGAATCTGAGGTATTTTCTTAGTCCCAGTCCTGGGGGTAGCAGGGAAACAGTACAAACATGACCTAAATAACTTTGGCACTCACCTTTGAACTGAACTGATTACATTTCCTGACTTTTTCAACACTAAAAAAGATCACTGAGTAGTAAAATCAGTTGTGTATGCTGCCTACGGAGGAAAGCATCTCTAGTGTGTATGCTTTTGAATTATGAGACTTGTTTGCCATTAACATCTTGAATGACTCCAAATAATGGTGATGGTTATCAAATTAATCTAGCCTTTTTTACAGGGTTGAGAGTAGGTGGAAGGAATCTAGCAGTACATGAATCAAGGGATTTGGGACATAGGAGAAAAATTGTTAAAAGAGAGGAGAGTGTGGCATCCAAACTCAAAGGAAGTGAGCAGGTTTGGCAAGATGGTGGTAGCTGCTCCTCTCCCTTGCTGGCTTTCCTCCTTCCTTTGTCCCCAGAAGAAAATAAAAGAAAGAACATAAGATAGAAGAAAAGAAGTCAAAGATCATTAAATGCACGTGGAAATCTGTTAGTAGCAGCAGCTGACACCTTAACTAATGGCCTAAAATGTTTCAGTTGTGTCTAAGGGTGCATGTGCGCCATCAGCAGACCGCACTAGACACACCTGCAGCAGAACATGGCATTCCTCCTCTGTGCAGGCTGCTCCCCTGGAGAAGTGCAGTGTTGCCGCTGCAACATTTGTGTGGCTACAGGCTCCTGCACAGGTAACGGTTACAGCGGAAGAGCTTGCTGCATGCTCTCAAGCACCCAGCATTCCCAGCCTAAGGCTGCATTGCCACCTCTTCCAGAAGTTTCAAACGGGTGTTTTTCCCACTGATATGTGGAGCATTGAAATACCTATATTAGTCACAGAAAACCCAGTGTAACCTATCCTGTCCTGCCCCATGAAGCCATACATTGGTCAGCTGCAAGGAGAGAGGTTTAAGAGACTAGACCATGCAGGATGGCAGGCGAGAGCATCTCTGAGCACTGAAGGGCACTGGGGATGTCTCGTGACAAGGCTCCACCTCAGCAAGGCAACTTCTCTCTGGTTGTTGTTGCCTTTTGTGGTCTGAGCAGCATGCATAAGGCTGGAGGGAAACTTTGTGCCTAGGTTAGCAAGGAAGCAATGCAGCGGCTGTCCACTGATTTGATTTTGTTTTTGTTTTGTTCTGAGCGGTCAGACATAAATGCTAAAAGCAAAGCACACTGTTGCATTCAGACCCTAGCAGAACAGTTCAGTGACACATCTGAGCTCAGGCCTCCAGCCTCAAGGGTAGTGTGGGTTTTGTGGACAGAGGAGAGCACATGTATAACTGTCAGTTACTTTGCCAATCAAAACTGGGCCTGGAATCCATTTTGGATTTGATATAGCATCAAACAGAGGTAACGTGGTTTCAAATTTGAGAGAGCAAATGGACATAATAAGTAACTCTCATGCAGCCAACATAACGTGCAAACGATCCTGAAACAGTTAAAATGGGGCCTGCAGAATTCTGAAGAAAGAAAAGTTCAAGATATTTCTGGACAAAGTGCCAACAGGCTAGTGTCATTACGATGTCTCTAGTGCTAAGTGGTAGGCCTGTACCTATATATGGAGAAGTTTGCTAGGGACTTCAGCTAGGGCTATGGCAACAACAACAAAAAGCCTTTGCAGGCTATTTCTGGGAGGTCTTTGATTTTTTTTTTTTTTTTTTTTAATTTCTGTATTCCCAGCCAATTGGCCAAATCAATTCCAAATCCGTGAGTCAGTCCAGAACCATAAGTGGCCCTACTACCAGCAAACATCCTCCACCCCAATCTGGGGCTTCAGATGTTTCCAAATCCTTTGGTGAGCCTGCAAATAGGATGCCCAAGCCTGGAGGCTTGGGGTTCAGATGCCCCCGAGTTTTGCTTGCCTTTAGCTATAAGGCCCTCAGAGCAAGCTAGGGAGACTCCCATTTCCATAAAGCGGGCTTTAAGCCACTACACCTCAGCAGGTACTGAACCGTACAGGCAGCCACTCTCGATTGCTCAGGGGAACTCTTCCAGTCCTGTGTTCCTGTTTTTCTGGTTGGCTTTCCTAGCAAAGGGTAGCCAACACACAGCAAAACCAAATGCTACAGGTACCAAAAAGTGCCCAGGCCCCTACACTGCTTGACTGTTTTCAGCAGAGGTTCCTGCTGAAGCGCCCAGTGAGTGGTATGGAAAAGGGGTGCCTTACCATGAGGGGAGAAATAAGGCTGCAGGCAGAACCATAGAGGGACGATGGAGCAGTTCTCCTGGAGCACTTCTTGGAAGCTTTCCTGAGCATCAAAGGGCTGTTTCTGTCCAGGCAACCAAGGACTCCTGGGCCAAAGCAGAAGCATAGCCAATATGAGACAGATGCCCCAGGGTTTGGGATATAGTTGCTATCTCCTCAGCTGCATGTCTCACCCTGCATCTAACTCAGTGATGCTCCTGCAGGGCAGGCCTTGTCCTAGGGGCGTTCCAGACCACTGCACATTCTGCAGGACCCCCTGGTGATATGCCTTTGGCTGGGCTTGGCACTGATTCTTGTTCCCCTTGCAGGCTTTTGCCTGTACGTTATTTGCAGGCTTCTTTTAGAGGTTGTAGTTTTGGAGGTTTCTGTGGAGCTGGTTTTGAACAGCCCTTTCTACTGCTTCAGGTAGGAGCATGGGGGCCGGGAGCCCCAATGTCCCTACTGAAATCCACGTTCATTTTCTCTCACGTGTGCTGGCTGGCACTTAGTATTTTCTGAATGGTGAAGAGATTTTAAAATGGGGGCAAGAGATGGAGGCAGCTCCTGCTCAGTTTGAGTTCAAACCAGTGTCCAGAGTAGCCAGTATGAGGCACTGGGGGACGGCTTCTGGAGGAACGAGAAGGCTGACAGAAAAGAGGAACTGTCCACGTATGCCTTGTGACAGCTGCCATGTAGTGGTAGGGGCTTAACTTATGTCTTTCATGAAATGCGTTCCTCAACTAGCAGAAATCTGCATCCTGTTGCCTCGAAGTCCCTTTGGGTTAGACGCACACAAGCTTTTGCTGACTCTGCCTTGGTTGGTAAACATTTTGGGGTGAGGACTGGCCTTATTCTGTATTTCTACAGTGGGGGGGAGAGAGGGACCATGTTCCATGACTAGTCCTCCTAAGCACTAGGACAAGATACAAGTGAGTGTTTGGTAAACCATAAAGGCTGGAGTGCATAAGACTGACATCCTAGCAGTAGTGTACAGTATGATGCAAATCATGGTGTGCCACTGGACTGAGGAGCCCTTCCTGCACTCGCAGTTTGTAGGAACGACATTTGCAGAAGTGAGGCCAGCTGAAGAGTGAGAGGATGTTTGGTCCATGGAATCTGTGACGATCTGTCCCAGAATGAAGGTGAAAGACGGCGAAAACAAAAATGGCTGTAACATTGTGTGCGCCACTGTGCGAATGGATAATAAAAACATTTGGTTGAGTCTGAACACCAGCAAGGGAAGCTGGCACCTACTTCGGTTCTGCAGAGTGAGAAAAATGCAAAAATGATAAAAGGGAAATGAAAATGATAAATTCGTTCCGTCAGCAGGTATTTGGGCTTAATTATTACAGTATGACAATATCCCTTCAAAACATCATGGAGATGGTACACATTAAAGTGAAAGACATCTACTTTCACTTGTTCTAATATTAATTTAGAGTTTGCCACAATCACAGGCTAGTTAATTTGGGGCTATATGCAAAACTGTGAAAGCAAAGCAAATAGTTGTTCCAGCTTTTGATGGATTGGTGACCCAACACCAAAACTGGCATCCTAAGCTACAGCATCATTTTAGAGGGAAGATACTTTATAGGCTACTCTTGTACTTAGGAATATGCTCAGGAGTGAAAAAGTGCTATGCATTTACTCTTGAGTACATTGTTATCTGAATTTAATGTAAACAGTGCTCAGGAAGTGACACCACGTTGCCAGTTCTGCTGTGTTAGCAGCCCCCAAACTGACAGTTTCTGTCATCTTCCAGGCCTCTAATACTCCATCTTGTGGCTGCTATTGGACGCCGTGGAAACGGGGGTGGGTAGCAGCCCTGCAAGTCACTTGCTCTCATCATGTTCAGGGTTCTTAATGGCAGCCCATTGACAGCTGCCTCTCCCTCACCTTTTCTGTACAGCTAATCAGGGTACAGCTAATTGACAAAGTAGACAGCAGGACTGAAAGGTGTATATTGTATTCAGATAGCTTATGCCCTTAACTAATATTTGTTATTAATTCATTATGTTTGTTATTAGTCATGTTATTAACTAAAAATAGGGACTGGCATTGTGCTGTGCAATTAAGCAAATTATGCACTTATCTAGGTATGTATTGACATTCAGTACAATGTATTTTGCATCAGAATTGCTGTGAAAATATTTTTCTGGGCCTGACTTTCAACCTCGAATTAATATGTTTGTAGATGTGCTACAATGTGTGCCCAGAAGTTGGGGTCATTTGCACACGTGTGGCTAGATGGTTTTTTTCCATGTGTTGGAAAATGTTGTGGAAATCATGCGTGGTTTTCATCTTCAATTCAGATTAGTCGCATATAATGGCAGTAAAGTGTTCTTCTAGTAGATTATATTGTGATAGCATGTGTAGTAGGTTTACATTCTTGGAGTTATTCTCTATAGCACTGCTTGACCTAAAAGCAAATGGTGAACACTGAACAGTTGTTTGTTTTTTTTACTCTAAGTCAAAACATGATGTTTTCATCAACAGCTTATTTTTTTCCCTATCAGCATCAGATTCTGGACAGATGTGCTTAAAAAAACATAGTTAACTGCAGTTATGTAAGTAAAGCAGAACTGAAAACTCTGAGAGGTGAAAGCAAAGTGCCACTAAAAATTGCTAATTGAACATCACAGAAAATGTTTACGAAGTCCATTTGTTTGTTTGGAGAGAATTTATTTCAAAGATGTGTAAATTACATCTTAAACCAGACACCTGCTAGGTCTTGAGCTTTCTTTAGTTGTGCTTAATTACAGATATCTATTCTTGAGTTTGGAGAGGGAATTTCAGTTACAGCAGCCTGTATTTTGATTGCCTGAAAAAGAGAATTTCTTCCTTCTACAGAGAATCATCTCTTACGTTTAAGGCCCCTTTCCTTAAAGTAATATGAGAAAAGGAGATTGTGTAATGCATGTGAAAATGTTTTGGGGTTTTTTTTCTCTTTCAGTGGCACTAAGAAAAATAGAAACCAGTCATCATCTTTCAATAGATAAACCGAGTCCGCATGCAGAAATCTTCCTGAAGTCTTCGCAGTCTATCGATCTGCCACAGAAACCACAACCTGGAGACTTGCCCCCAAAGTCTCAACCTATGGAACAAACCCAGAAACCTCAAATTGGAGATTTACCCCCCAAACCAGGAGAGCTCCCCCCAAAACCTCAACTAGGAGACTTGCCACCAAAACCACAACTTGGAGACTTACCTCCAAAGCCACAAATGAAGGACCTTCCTCCCAAACCTCAGCTAGGAGAGGTGTTGGCTAAAACTCAAGCCAGAGAAGCATCTCCAAAGCCTCCACCCACTGAGACCAATCAGAAATCTCACTCCTTGGATCTCTCTCCAAATGCACAGTCTAGAGACGCCGTCCAAAAACAACCATCTGAAGATGCTAATGACTTAGCGCACAGCCTCCCAGAGACCCCCGTGCCGCTCCCCAGGAAAATAAACATGGTAGGTAGCTGTACGATGTCACTTTGTTTATAAGCCTTATGGCAAGCTTTGAAGTGGTCTTAGGGCTAAATTTGCAAGAAAGATGTATATTGGGTTTCAGTGCACAATACTGGTGACACTGCACTCCAGTGAAGGTGCAGGTGGACTTGTGTGCTCTCGAATGGTTTCAGCAGGTAATGATGGTGATGACAAAGGTTCCTACATGCCAAAATGAGGATAAGGAACACAAAAGGCCAGGACTAGGAGCATGGCAGTTATATTTGAATTCACCACTTGGTTTTGGCATCGTGAAGGGAACAAATTCTGTTTCTGAATTAAGGGAGTTTTCTGTGCTTAGAGCTGCTGGCCTTTGGGTCAGATCCAGCCCTCAATGCTACTTCTAACCCATCTATTTATTTACCTGAAAAATAGTGGGGCAAACTGACCTCTACACGCTCCTTTTCTCACTCCATGAAGAAAGGCAAATACATTAGCCTTTTGAAATATTTTCATATATTTTAAAATACAGATAATCGCTTGGGCCATTTGAAATGTTCTGAGAATGAACCACTGAACCTTCAGCTTGCATTTATTTTTACATCAGCTATGTTGGACTGTCCCCATATAAAAGCTGGCATTCACAAATTGTAGTAGGGGGCACACCGGGGTTTCCATACCCAGCTCATCTTCCTGTGTGAGCACAAGTGGTCATTCCCATTGGCTGGCAGTGTGGCTGTTGGGAGACATGAACCCATCTCAAACATGTCTTCCCTTGTCTCCATTTCCATGTAAGATCAAGATCTGCAGTGAGAGCCAATAATGCTAGTGTCATCTGCCCAATCCCTTTGATTCTGTTTAGCCACTGACTATGCAAGCAAACGTTCATTTGTTAACCAGTTTAGGAAATTGGGTATTTCAGAAGTGTACAGCAGCTTTGACCGAGTACTATTAATAAGGAGTTAAATGGGATTTACAGAGAGGAAAAATGGTCTCAGTGCCACTAAAAAACTACTATATACATTTTGGGGTAAGGGACTTGCTAACAAAGGGGAAAATTAAATGCTTTGAAAATATTTCAGTTTCTTTACACCTGACTGTTCCAATCAACTCTGGAAATATGCCCTCTTTTAAAATCCAGCTCTTAGTCCTTTGCAGAAATGTAGACCACCTCAGGCTTGAATTCACCTTTCCATCACTTCCACGAGTTAAAGGGAATAGATTACTAAAATGTCAGCAAAGCTACTAATAACAAAGTACCAACTACCTGGAGCAATGTCAGTCACTTTCTTTCACATCCTGATACCTTGAGATATGTATAGAAATCCAACTGTTTACAGACTTTTGCTTGAACTAGAAAAAAAATAATACACCGTAGATGGTAGAGGTTGTTTCCTTCCATTGTATTTACAGACTGAAGCTACGTACACATATTCAAATGATCTGGGAGGATTATTATTAATAGCTTTCTGCACAGATCTTTTTCTGATCTTTTCCCCATTGTTCCTGTCCTGTATGGTACCTTCCATCTGAGTGGTGATAGAAATTCAATGTATAGAAGCAGACAAATTCTACCATGCACATATAGCTGTCTAGAGCTGAGCTAATGGGGCAGTGCTTTGATACAAATTCTTAACTATGGGCAGAAATAGACCTAGAGATCATGTTTTGGTTTCAGAGTCGATTATCTCATCAGTGGCTTATGTTGTCAGTATTACATGGTTTGTAGTCTTCTGAAATTAGATTTCATACGAGATTTCTAGTATCTTGGGTGAAAATCTCATACAGTTTTCAGATTTCGGTTTGCATCTAGACCTGAATCAAAGAATGCAGTGTGGGCTGGGATCCAGCACTTCTAGAGACAGTTTTAAATAGTGGGATTTATATTTGCTATTTTCTTCGGCCCCTGAATCTTCTGAAAATCGGAGGGCATTTTTATTTCTAGTCTGTGTTAAAAGGTAAGTGTGTGGACTGAAATGATATCAAAGCTGTTGTCAGAATTGCTTTCCAGCCTAAGCAGAAAATACTACTAACAATGGCTCTGATATCATTTCAGTGCAAAATAATTTAATAAAGTAGTATGTTAGATGCTGGGTTTTCTGAAATGTGTAGTTTTAAGTACAAACGATGACAGCCACTAAACTTGGTTAAAATCCTTGATGAAACTTCTTTACCATCACTTTACCAGTGCAGCTTCTTTATCCTTTTTGGTTTGCAGTCAGAGACAAATGACTGATGACATAAAGGGGTTTTGGAGAATAAAAGAGAGTCCAAAGCTGTTTAAATTCTATTATCCCTTTCTCTGAGCTCCTTAACATTGAACTTTTACTTTTTTTAAGGGGAAAAACAAAGTCAGAAGAGTAAAGACCATTTATGACTGCCAAGCAGATAATGATGATGAGCTTACCTTTGTTGAAGGAGAAGTAATTATTGTAACTGGTGAAGAGGACCAAGAGTGGTGGGTGAGTATCTGTCCTTTTATGAAGATGCTGAGGGACTGATGCTATTCTGGTTGTCATGTCAGTTGAGCAGCAGCTAACTTGTTCATACTTATACACCTTGTTTGACTTATTTAAAGGTCCTGAACATCAGTCCCATCTAGTTTCTTAAAACAGATATATATAGTATTTAAATGATCCCCCCCGATCCAGAAGAAGTTAGCCTCAAAACTTACAATTGGCTTTACACAGTTGCTTAATTGGGTGAGCTTCCTGAGAGACCAGACACTGCCTGGATACTTGTGTTGTGCTTTTCCGTATTCATTTAACCCTTCTGCAGGTCTAGGAGAAAGTAGACAATGACACCATGTCAAGAATGGAATGTGACTTGCATAACATCTTCTGTCAAAAGCCTCAAGCAGTAGTAGTGACTTAGACTTGTAGCCAGGGTTTAAACTGGAGAAGGGGAATATGGGGAGGGGAATTTCTGGGTTCTGCCTCTCCCCTAAAAGCTGCTAAAAACACCCTGGCCAGGGGATGGCTCTGGCTTGCTCAGAAAGATGCATCTGACATGCAATACTTTGTCTTTGGAATATACCAGCTTTCCATCAAATTTGGAGGTGTTGGATCTGCTTTTATTATTATTATTGGCAATGGCAGCCTATGAATCCAGTCTTCCAGAAATGTTGAATGCACTTGTTAGAGTGGTTGGGAATCCACCTGATTATCATCATTAATCCCATGCACTGCTGGTTTTCCTGCATAAATGGTATGCTGCTTATCAGCAATTTCCCTACCCAACAGTTATTATTCCTGCTTCCCCTCTGGTCTCCCTTGTGGATCAGCCGCTTCCTTCTCCACAGCCTCTCTGGACCTGATCCAGTCTTCAGTCCTCTGCTTTGAACCTCACACCCAGTCAGAGGACCCAGTCCTCCATTCACTGTCCGCTGGCTTCCCCCCAAGCCCTAATGAATCCTGCCTCTCTTCCTCACAGCTGCAGCTTGGGGAAATGAGACAGGTTTTATTAATAAAAATGCGATTCCAACTTCTGTGCTGTCTTGACAGCTGTTAGTCCAGCTGTCCACCTGCAGTGCTGCCCAGGCTGAGTGGGTTCTGCACCACACACAAGGTTTATTTTCATCAACTGACAGGAAGCCCAGAGAGTAATAGGATTCAGACCCAGGACAAAATATCAGAAAGGGGAATGCCTCGGCCAAAGTGGGGGAGAAGTGGCAACAGAGGGAGTAGGCAAAGGTCCGTGCTTTTACAGGTAACTGCTCTGTTATATTTAGCTGGTCTCCTAATGATATAAGCACCATTAAATGCATTTGGCATAAAGAACAGTACAACAGCTGCAGAATATTAAAAAATGGCTTGGATGTCAGTTTTCTCTAGATCTTGAAAAGAGAATTTGGTGATTTCCTTGCTAAGTCAGAGATCCTAATGAACTTGTAATGCACAGTTATAATGAAGCCAGTGGAATTGCCTCATGAATTTGTACTGGCACTGAATTCTGCTGATGTAAGTAGAGGGGTTATCTCATGTGCATGTGAATAGTAACAATTCCATTGACATCAGATGGCCCGAGGACCTTGCATGTTATCAGTTGATCATTGATGACAATAGTCCTTATCGGTATGTTTGCAGAGAATTCATCACTTCTGTATCTTTGACTCAAAGCAGAACTACAGGTCTAATGACCCCTCTGTTGTTGTAACCTTAATATATTCAACATGTCCTGTTTCAGTATCTGAGAAAATGTTTCTCTTTTTTCCTCCTTAAATTACAAATCTTCTTCTTACTTGTTTAGAACAAGGAAAACTCTGTTTCATGTGCTTTACTTAAAGGCAAGTGTTGATGCAAGGAAATTTGGAGAGGATGGCTTGCAGTTAATTGTTTTATTTGGCAAAGGATTTTATTACAACAGTGCTCAAAGACCACAGTTGGAATCGGGACCCTCTTGTTACAGATACAGGATGGTTTCAACCTCTGATGTTGTCCGCAGATGTCAGGTGCAAAAGGCAGATCATTTCTGGAGCCGGAGGCCCTGTGAAGGTTCACTGAGGTCTACCTGTTATCTAACCCTTTAGCTGCCTGAAAACCAGCCGAGTCAATCCACCAGCTCCACAAAACAGGAATAAATGCTAGAATCAGTAACCTTCTCAGATCGGTGGAGTCTGTGAATGAAGCACTGTCTGGTTAAGGCTGTATGCCCCCAAATCGCTGGGTGGAAGTGAGAACGCTGCTGGCAGTGCTTGCTAAGTCTGGTTTGTAAATGAAGCTGGGATCTTCTTAAGAAGCCTCTCTTTGAAATGCTGGGGAGAGCTCCAAACCAAGAGGTGCTTCTTGGATGGAAGGAGAGAGCTGGTGGGCCATACGCTTCAGTTTTTACTGTTGTAGCCCCAGCCGTTTCCCTTCTAGTCTCCTCTCCCCCATTACAGCAACCTATGGAGCAGAAAGGGTTATGCTGTTCTGAAAACAGTGGAACAAGATTTATACCCATGAGGCAGAAAAGGACTGTAACGAAACGACGCCTGCTGTTCTAATGCAATCAATTAGAGCTGTAGTTTTGAAATGCCCACACACCAGATAACTTACTTGAAAATGTTTGGATTCCCCTTTCACGCATCTTTTTTGTCTGTAGGAACTGACGACTGCAACACCGTGGTCCACTTGTTCGTGGGACTTGTTGGCTCTATCCTTCTTAAGCAGGAGGGCTTAGACCTGGCTTTGGGGCTCTGATTGTTTCAGGGAGAGGGTAGATGGACCCTCTATCCCTCGCTTGTCGTCTTTGCTTGATATAAGAAGTGCTCTGTAAGGCTTTCTTTTACTCATCATATAGAACAAACTAGTCCATGTCATTTTCCACTTTTAGCAAATATCTTTGTGGAGTGAGTTGGTCAGCAATGCTTCAGAAGATACTTGATACCCCAGGTACAGTCTGATACCTGTAGCTGAAGGTGCACTTTTCTTCTTCCATGTTCCTGAAATTCTTGCAATTCAGTGAAATACAAGACTTTTGCCAGCCTCCTATTCCAATGACAGTCCTTTAATTCTGTTTCACTCTACATGCTTTCATTCGTGCTTCTGTTTATCAGTTAAGCTATGTTTGGATGGTTTATTATTGATCTTTATATAAAGCCAAATGTTAGCTGACTTGGGTCAGTTGGTGGAGGGTTTACATGGCATGGGGCGAAACATGCAGGACCCCAGCTCACTTGCTCCAAGATGCAGAAGGAAGTGCATGGTGGTTGTATGGGATAAATGGGAAGTCCTTAAACCATGTTTGTCTCCTTTGTTGCAGATTGGCCACATCGAAGGACAGCCGGAGAGGAAAGGAGTCTTCCCTGTGTCCTTTGTGCACATTCTGTCAGACTAATAAACATACAAAACTTGAGCATTGCACATCCTTCATGCAAGACGGGCTTTTTAGCAAAAGCGAACAGCTGCTGCCTCCCTGTAATCCTGTGCACAATTGTATATATAGCTGCTGTTACAAAATAAGAATTCATTTAAGGTCAACCTCATGAGGTGAATTATATCTGCATTGTAAATATACTGTGTTATTCTGCCTTTGCCAGTATTATGGTAGCCTTGGAACCTGGCACGCCTTATTGGGTTTGTTGAAGCCATCCTTGGCATCTAGCACTTACATCTCTGTCCATGCTGTTAAAATTGTGTACGAACTGCCAGCTTTCCAAATATAGGTGGTTTCAATCACCCATGTAACTGTATAGAAATGACTGTTCCTAACAAACTCCGTATTTTCAATTATATGATTAGAAAGTTAGATTCTGTTTTCAAAGTGAATGGTTTGGGCCCTTTAAAGACCAGTCTAGAGTTTTTAAGTGTACACCGTTTACAGCTATGAAACCCACTTTGGTATTTATTAAATGAAGTGTTCAGTTAAGTGTTATTATAAAAACAGCAACAGAAATATTCACTGACTTTACAGACAGCAGTAGCATTTCTGGGTGCGCATCCAGCATTTCATGTTTCTGTTCTGTGCACTGTGAGTGCGGTTTCCCTGTGATCTTACCTCACTGTAAGAAGGTTACAAATTACTTCCCTCTGAGAACTTTTTTATTAAACATCAGTCAGACTGTCCTGCATTAGAAAGATGTGGAATTTGGTAAACCTTCTTTCATTTAACTTCTAGAAAGTATTACTCTTGGCATTATGCATGCATTTAGAAGCTTACTTAAAACCTGCCTTTGTACATGAATAGTACTGTAGTCACATAGTTAAGTTTGAACAAGAGAGCATTTCAATTTTATCACTGTTCACATTGAAATGCGAGCCTGCAACAGTATTAGTTTATAGCTAATTGGCTGTCTGAACATTGTCATTTTAAAAATGGCTTCAACATTGTTGAAGGTTATAATTAGCTAATGTAAAACTTTGTAAGTGGTGTGTTATTTGGCAAACTCAGTGTTGTAGATATTTTTTTTCAAAAAAAATCAAGAGTGAAAATTGCCCTTTTTCTGCTATTGATGAGAGAAACCCAAATCACCAATATCAAGTTGTTTTAATAGTCTTCATTAAACCAAAATTGTGGTCTTACCTCCAGGCATCAGCCAGCAAACACATTATTATAATGTTAAAGTTCTAATAGTCTTTTGAGGGTTGCATTTGACCCCTGGTAGCTTCAGAAGTATGAAACTGCATTGCCTGAAAACACATTCCTTGCACTTAATTAAGGCTCTCATTTTTTTTCTCTATTCAAAGCATCTAACACACTATTAAAATACAACTCCATTAATTTTTCTCATTTTCTACGGTATGTTACGTTTTAACACACAATTGTTTTTCTTCATAAACGGTTTTTGTCAGGTTCCATGCTTTTCATATATAGGCCTGGTACATTTCTTAAGATGGATGTCACTTCGGCACAATAACAGATATAACTTGCGTTATTTCGTAGATCATCTTGGCTACCCAGGAGACTCTCTCATTCCATAAAAGCACAATGCACATTTTCTGAAAGCTTTCATTTTTAGAGCAGTTTGACAAAGCTGTAGTCAGTGAATATTTAATCTTATTGATATGGCTAATATGGAAAATTTAAGTATCAGACTAATAAAACCTGCATGATAATTGCAAAATATTGAAACCTTTATTGGAAAGTGGCTTTTAAACAACTGCTTATTCATCTATGACAAAAACAAGTTTATTCTTAAAAAAAACAAGAAAAGGAAAAAAAAAAAACAACAGGGCATAGTGCAACCATGCTTGCTGGCATTTCCCCCACAGCATTACCCACAGTATTTCAGACTCATACTTTTTCTGGAAGGAAGTCAGGCCCGGAGTTTATTTTGCATTCCATTTTATGCATTCATACAATGTTTTAAGTTGCATTAAAGAACAAAAACTATTTACTTTTTGTGGTCAAGTGTATTTTTAAGTGATCTCAAAATGAGCTGGTAAAAGCAAAATGTATAAAGAAACTTGGACATGTAAAATGATGTTGAGTCAAATGCTATTCTTTTCTACACTCTTTGCAGTAGTATACATGCATTTTTTTAAACTGAAATTGAGTTCCATCAGGAACAAGAGTTCTGTTTATTCTGGCTTATCGTGGGTCATAGGAAACCTGAAAAACACGTTGTATGATATTGATTGAGTTTAAGTACGGTATTATTTAAACTCAATGAGCCACTCTGCAATTTTGTACATGACATGGTATTGGAGAAAGTCTAGATCTTTATGGACAAATAGCTAATTAGTTTTTTTGCCCCAGGAGGGGGAAGTATGTTCTGCAAATGATGTCTTATTTACTGTTGAACAGCAGTTGCTATTTATTTTTTTATTACATAGTACATTGATGTGTTGTATAGAAATCAGCTCTGGTAGTGCCACTAGTTAAAATCTTGACTTCTTATTTGAATGTTAAGGTCAAACATCAGTACACTTGTCTCTTCACATGTATTTAATGTGAGTTTGAGTACTGTATGTGTTAATTTCTACTTTTTTAATATTTAAAGTCGCTTTTAAATAAATGTATTCAGTTGATCCCAGACATTTGAACCAAGGCCCTTTTGTCAACTGGAATATCCTTGAGGTGAAAAAGTCAGTGTACTTCAGTGGTGTGCAAGAGACCATCCTAAGTACTTGGATATAGCACACACCTTGCCTGGTCCCCATCAATATATCTGTTATGTACAGAAGCATTTTCCTGTAGTTAGTGTTTTAATCCAACCCATGGAGTAACGAGTGCATTTTGCTGTGAAGCTTTCTCCAGTGGGCTTATCTAAATTCAAAGTGCATTTCTGTTCGGGAAGAAACGTTTGCAATTTTGGTCATCTTCCTCTCTCTCCAGAAGGGCGAACAGAGCATCTCAAACAGCTGTAGTGCAAAACAGTTCTTCAATATCCATGGATGTGATCTCTGGGGCTGAGTGCCTGTCTAAGTTGCTACCTACCCCGGTGGTTCTCAATCTTTTTAGACTCCAGCCATCCCTTCATAACTTGTGAACTGAACAGCACCCCATTTAAAAAAACAAACCAAAAAAAAAACATATTTATTACAGTTCTGCCTGGCCCTTCTGCAAGGAGGTAAGGGGCTGCTGTGCAGGGAGAGCTTGCTCTTATTTACTTAACTCCTCACACTTCCTGTGGCACCCCAGCCCCCACAGTGAGAAATAATGATCTAGCTTTCACCAGAGAAAGTAAACTCATTTGAAGTTGTAGAGCCTTTTTTTAGGCTTTTGAATGCTTTCAGTACAGACTCTTCTACTTGAAGGAGGGCCCCAACTCCTTCCTTTCTGACTTACTAGGTTTACTCTTTCACTATTTAAAAGCAACTTACACAAACTTTTTAGTTTTTGTCCTGCCCCAAGTGCTGCTGAAGGATGAGTTTCCCAGGCAGCTTGACTGGCAGGAAGTGGTGAGTGAACAGAGCTAGCTCATGAACCAGCAGCAGTGCTGTAGTCTCCCAGTGCTCTAACTCAGTAACTTTGTGAGCTACAGTTAGACCACGGCCACCACCACCAACAGTCCTATGAGCTAACTCTGGTAACTCCTCATTACACTAAAGTCTGCAATATATCCCATAGCCTGGGCCCTCCACCAAGAGCTTCTCTCGCTAGTAGTTTGGGGTTTGCATGCTGAATGTGAGAAGCACTGAAAATGTTTCTCTGGCCAAGACATGATCCATCCATTTCTCTGGCCAAGTCATTCCATCATTGCTCTTTTCTCTTCCCTCTTCTCAGTGACCTGTTTTTCCCTTCTGTACTGGAGCAAGACCCTTATTTTTGCATATCATTTAGAGGGTCTTAGTTTTTCCTAAATCACAGTAAGAGGGAAAAGTATTTTCCACTTCAAATTGAAGGAAGGCTGACTTGTTGCCACAAGAAAAATTTTGAAAGCTGCAGCTATAACTAGTCACTCCACTCATTCAAGTTACTCTGTTTGCTACATAGATGGGAGACAACCACTGGAACTGCATCTGAAAGCTGAAACTCCACTGTGATAGAGAGACCATTCAGACTGGTTTGCTGTAGGTCTGGAATGACTTCATCTGGCCCTTCATGCAGGAGGTATTCAGCTGAAGCCTTATAGAAAACAAAATTTAAACTATGCTGCCCTGTTCCTTCCCCTTTTTAAGCTTCCACTCAGGTGGCTCAGCCAAATAGAACAGGAGGAAGTTGTCTTGGGCTTGTAAAAACACAAGAGTGAGGGTCAGGTGCTCCTGCTCAGAGTGCAGCAATCATCTTAGTTTCAGGAACCTGGTATACCCCTTAGAATAGCTGGTAGACAAATCTGAACCCTAATGTGAATGCCTACTGGGTACTGCCTGAAGTAGCAGACAGTTGAGCTAGTTAAGACTACAATTTCTGATATCTTAGAGTATTTTGGAGGTTCTCCAGACCTTGAATGCTCCCTTAAAGAGAGATTTGTTCTACAAGGTAGGGTCTATTAAAAACTCATTTATACAGGTTGGTAAAGAGTCAATTATGGACCTTACTAGTTTGCAATTTAGCACAAGCCATTGTTTCCAGATTTATACCCTAGGACTAAAAGTAGAAGCTTGCACCCTTTTGTTTTGCTGGTCCCTTAAAAGCTTAAACTAGCATTTGGGTGTACAGCTTTATTGACATCAAGCTAGAGCACCCAGAGACTAAAGGGAGGTGCCAATTAAATGTGTTAACAATATAGGCTACAGCTGCTACTAGTTAGCATGAGAACTACATTCCCCATGCTTACTGAAAAAGCAAGCTCAATCTGTTGACAAGTGTAGTCTGTAAGGCCTCTAGGACAGGAAAACTACTATCAATAAAAAGCTTAGCTAGGGATCACTTTTTAGGCTGTTTCTACTGCTTTCATAGTTCAGTATGAAGTGTTTGGCTATGAGTACTTTTAGGTCCAAAAGAAGAAGTCAGCTTTGGGTGGGGATGTCACTACTTGCATAAAATGCTCTTTTTAGTGTCACTATTTGCATTGCCCATTTTGCCACAATTTAGCGGAGGTTACAAGATTTAAGCATCTCTTCCTCCAATAGCATAGACTTGCTACATGCTTCAGTATGGATTTACATTTTAAGATCTGGCCATGTTAAGAGGTAGATTACTCCCAATATCAAATAACTCAACCTTTGGCTTTCCAACCTGCATTCTCCTGAAGGGAACAGGAAAAAAAAAAGAGGGAGAGAGAGAGACAAAAATGCAAAAAGAAGAGAGCCTAGGTAAGCAGTCAGCAAACAGTGCTTCCACAAACTAGCTGCAGCCTAGGCTTTGTTACAGCTTCCTCTAGACACAATGCACTTCCTCATTCAAAAGGCGTCTTTTGGAAGCTTACTATGGAACATTACATTCAGTCACTTAAGCAGAAGTAGAGGCCATGTGCAGTTATAGCTAAAATTTGTCAAGCTTGCTTTAAGAAAGGTGCAGGTTCCAGCCTGTGCCACAGTTGTTGCATGAAGCTGTCCTTGGGATTTTATTCAAAAGGGCTGAAGGTCTCTACAGATGGGACTGAGAGGCCAGGCCCAGCCCTTTTCAAGGGTGTAGAGTAAGGATATTATGTCCAAGGTGGCTTTTGTAACAAATGCAAATAAGGCTGATCTGATGAGACTTTTAATTGTTCAAACACTGAATAATCCCACTGCATTAAACATAAAAAGATCCTCAACTTGAGGTTAAGCAAAAAACCCAAAACCAATCCCACAAGCCATGAACATTTCTCTATGAAGGTAGCTTGCAAAAAACTTAACCTCTCACATAGCTGGCAGCACTCCACTAGATAAGCAGAGCTTTCTGCACTTGTTTTCTAGTAGAGCCTGTGGATCTCTTTTCCACTGATTTGATGACTCCAACCGCAACAGTCTGCTTCAAATCCCGAGCTGCAAAGCGACCTGAAATGAAAAAAACAAACTAAGCCAAAACTAGGTTTAACTATTATTTGACTCCATTAGGCAAGACAGTCTCTATTCCTGCAGATAGATGCCAGGGTTCCTTTAGTCCAGAAATAGCCATTTAGTGAAGTTAAGCTGTGGATCCTCCTGGGAGTAGAGAGCAGTTCAAGTGGATCCTAGTCAGGGACTAGGTACTTCAATTTACATTTTCACTACGAAGGCAAAAGGAGAAAGCACTAGCAGCTAGTAGGCAGCACTGTCATGACTTCAGATACTTACCCAAGGACGGAAAGTCGAAAAACCTTTCCACACACATGGGCTTCCTAGGTATAAGCCTAATGAGAGCAGAGTCCCCAGACTTCAGCATAGATGGACTGTCCTCCAGCTTCTGCCCAGAGCGACGGTCAATCTTCTCATAGAGTTCAGCGAACTGGCAAGTGACATGAGCTGTGTGGCAGTCTATCACTGGGGAGTAGCCAGCCCTGATGAAGCCAGGGTGGTTCAGGATAATCACCTAGGATCCAGAAACATCCCAGGAATAAGTGGAGGGCTTTTCACCTCTGCTGTTTAGGGGAGAATGCCCAAGATGTCTTGACACTATTAAGCTGCTTCAATTGGCAACCATCTGAATCATCAGCTTTAGCACTTACACATCCAGCATTTACTCTACAAATAGATTTTAAAAACACCTCTCCATCCCCTACTTTAGGCCTCCTGGAAGTACTGTTTCAGAAGACACCCTCCAAGAACTGCAGCTTCCTCATTGCTCATCCCAAATACCCATCTGCCCTTCATGGGAGGCCTCCAGAACAGCAGACAAACCAACCTTACTCTGCCTGCAAATGCATCTCAGTACCTGGGCTATGAAGTGAGCTGCTGCTGCTGGAGGATCATTCCTGGAGTTACCAGCTACATGGCCCCGTCTCAGGTTCTTGACTGCAATGTTTTTTACGTTGAAGCCTATGTTATAACCAGGAAAAGCCACTTCCAGTGGCTCATGGTGCATTTCAATGGATCTGACCTCTGCCGATAGGTTTGTGGGGGCAAAAGAGACAGTCATGCCTGGTTTGAGAATGCCAGTCTCTATCTTCCCCACAGGTACAGTACCAACTCCTAGGGAAAAAAACAAAAGCACACACATTAAATGCGTTTGTCAGAGCTGACTATACAAAGCGCAGGTAGTGCAGCAAAATAAGCTCTCCTGGCCAGGACAGGGCAGGTAGGTAACTTCAGAGTTTTCTCCTTCAAAAGGAGAAAGTTGACCCTCCAAGGGCCAGAAAGGCATCCATGGCTATGCAGCTACAAGAAGTGCAACTGGGAATTTGGTATCTTCCAAAACAAGCAGGTATGAAGTTCCAGATTGGGCAAGTAGCTTCATTGCTAACAAGGAGATCCAAGCTGGTAGTCTCTAGTGTCAGCAAGAAGCACTGGTGCTATGGCAGGCACGCACTCTGGAGAGCTCCACAGGGACTCCTTATGAAGAAGTCACCCGGTGGAAGTCAGCTTGTGCAAAGAGGCGAGGACATCTCTGATGCCACTTTTACCAGGAAGGCAACACAGTTGATAGCTACTGTAGAGCAGATGAAACAGCAAAGTGAGAGCATGCGTCGCTGCCACACAAGGCATAAGCCAAGGTTACTGGGCCAAACCAGTGCCCAGGTTGGTGCTGTCACTTATTTCCAGATGTGACAGGGCTAGGAGCAAGCAGAGCCTTCTCTTCATGAAGGCCATTTGTGAGGGGCACAAGCAAAAAACCTCTGATCTACTCAGGTTCATGCCTTCTCCCCCTTCTTCCCCCAGGAGTCCCATAGGAAAATCCCAGCCCCTTCCCGAGACCAACCTCCAATCTTGTAGACATCCTGCAGAGGCAGCCTCAAGGGCTTATTACTCAAACGCACGGGAGGCAGAAGAGAGTCTAGCACTTCCAGGAGAGTTTGTCCCTTCCCATAACCTTCCTTCCGTTTGACCTGCCAGCCTTTGAACCAGCTCATCTGCAGGGGAAGAGGCCAGATGCATCACGCCGACAGCTAGGACAGACCAAGAGCTCCCAGAGCCAAGCCGCTTCCCAGCAAGCACCAGCTCCTTTCCCCACTATCTAACCTGGACTAGACTGGTGCCTCCCAAGCTCTGGTCCTGGGGACTGCGCTCCCAGCATGCAGATGCCAGAGGCCATGCAAGGCCTGCCCAGCTTGTCTGTGCCCACCAGCCGTTACCCCCACCCCAGAGGGGATGCTTGGGAGGGAAACGGGGCAGCCATGCAACAGCCCACATGGAGCAGTGCTGGGGGAAGCCCACCAGCAGCTCCTGCCCCAGGTGAGCTCCCTCGGCCCCCCGTTGCTGGGGAACCTTCGCCTTGCGCAGCCAGGGGCGTCTCACCGGCTGCCATGAGCACAGGCCTCCCCCCTCACAGCCGCCGCTACCTTCTGGCTCGGCAGGGTGAGGTTGTCGCCGGTCCAGCCGGACACGGGCACGCAGGGCACGGCGGCCAGGTTGTAGCCGATCCTGCGCAGGTAGAGGCCGACGGCCCGCACGGCCTCCTCGAAGCGCCGCTGGCTGTAGGGCGGCTCCGCCAGGTCCATCTTGTTGACGCACACCACCAGCTGCTTGACGCCCAGCGTGTAGGCCAGCAGCGCGTGCTCCCGCGTCTGGCCCTGCCGCGACACGCCCGCCTCCAGCTCCCCCGGCGCCGCCGACACCATC
>NW_017728886.1:256105223-256109837 GCF_001723895.1 Crocodylus porosus | reverse complement strand
GAGCCGCCTTTATCCCCGCACCTGCCCCGCCCGCGCCGCCCCGCGCCGCGCCGCGCCGCGCCGCCCGGGGCTCCTCCTGCCCCTCTGCCTCGGGCTGGCGCCTGCCGTGGGGGAGGCCGGGTGCATTGGGAGGAAGGGAAGGGACACTGCGCACCGGTGCTGCGGCCGCACCCCAGCCATGGCCCACGCGAGGTCCTGGGAAACGGGGACTGTCATTTGCACCCAGGAGGAATGTCAGATCTTGGCACTCCCCGATGCCGAAGGAGGGCGAGTGTGCCTGAAAGCTTGCAAGCAAAGACGTGTTTTTGCAAATATCTCATAAAAGATACCCTCTGCCCGAGTCCTGGGGGCGGGTGAGGTCGGGCTGCTGCCGGGGCCTTTGCCCTTGTTGCCTTGCCTGTGTCCCTTGCCCGGCGGTTCCTTTCTCGTTCCCCCCGATGCCGCCCAGGCCCCCCAGAGAATTCAGACTGCGGGTGTCCCGGCCAGGACTGTACCCGTCTTTGTGCTTGCTCAGTTAAAGCTGGAAAGCTTCTGAGGCCCTCCTGCAGGCCCTGCTCCTCTGGGGACGGAAGGACAGTCCGCGTGGGCCCGGGTGTGAGTTAGGGGCTACGAGAAGGGCAGCTGCCTCGGTTGGGGTCTTGCACGCGGTGCCCAGGGAAAAGCCAGTATGAAATAAAGCAGGGGGACCCCTTCCAAACCCTGTTACAACATGCAGGGGGGTCAGGGATTTCTTAAAATGGGGGACCAGATCTGCAGGAAATGGTTTTTCCAGGGAATCTGCTGCTAGGGGTGATTTATTTATGTGGATTGCAAACCCTTTGGGGCAGAGACCATGTTTTTCATCTGTGGATATACTGTGCCGGGGCTCTGGTCCCTGACTGGTCTTTGTAGAGCCCGGTTTGCACAATACAATGCTAATTAAAGCCATCACTTGAATGGAAGGTAACAGAGCAAGCAAAGGAAACATCCAGACCAGTTCATCTGTTCACCTTTAACGCTCATAGCCACAGGCCTGATCTGCAGGCTGCACCGTGTGGGTTTGCCGTGGGCATTCGCCCCTGCGGCTGCAGAGAGATAGTGTCAGGCAGATGCCTGCGCCTGGGCAGAGCCTGGCTGGAGGTCTGCAAGGGCACAAAGGCCAGTCCAGCTGCTGGCGGTGTGAGCTCCTGATATTATTAGAGCTGAGCAGTATTTTCCAATGGAAAAAAAAAATCGTCTGGGACTGATGAAGCTACTCACAAATCCAGACTTGCTGATTAGGTTTGTCTGGGGGGGAAAAAAAAAAGCTGGGGGGACAGGCGTGCCTTTTTCTTTGTCCAGCGCTGGTCCAGGATGTGGGGTGGTCAGGCTGAATACCCTGCTCTGCCTGATGAGGGAGTTTGAAGCCACAGCATCCACCCAGGAGACTGCTCTACCCCGCAGTGCTTTGAGGTGAGTCTCCTGCTGATGCTGTTGCACTTCTACTCCCTGCTCACACAAGTAGGGACCTGAACCCAGGCATCCCATTTGCTCCAGCCACCAGGCTAAAGACCTACGCTCTTGGTTCACCTCCTGTGCTCTTTCATTCTTTGCCTCTTGACTATTTATATACTTCAGACAAAGCGGGACATCATCCACAGATAAACAGAGCCACCCAGCTCCAAATACCGCTCAGCGCTCTCGTCCCTGGGCTGCCAGCTAAAACCGGCGCTGACTCCTGTGTGAGGTTTGCCGTGTGAAATCTTTGCTAGTATTAATCGTGCCCAAAAATGAAAGTTTGTGTTTCAAGCCAAATAAACACTGATCAACTCAAAATACAAAGCGTCTTCTATATTTTGGCAATGGCAGAAAAAAATATCCAGGGTCTATTTGAAGCCATTTTTATTCTGAATGTCTTGGTTTGGATGCCAGACCGAAAACCCTGCCCAGCAATTTGCAGAGGCCTAATTATTGGAGGTTGGTCTGGTAACTACCTGGAGTGACTCTTTGTTACCACTTTTCATTCTCAAACTGTCTCTTCAGTTGTGCATCACTTTGCCAAACCTTAACCACTCAGGCCAAAATTTCCAGGCTAACTTTCCCCACTCCCCCAGTTAATTAGTTCCAGGATGGGGGTCAGTTCATCCAACTCCAGGAACAATACTGAGGGGGAGGGAGAACGTGGGGGTTTTCCTACGTTAAAATAATCTTATATTATTTCTATAGCCCCAACCGTCTACCTGGCATTTCACAGACCTGGAGGAAGACCGCTCTGGACCTCAAAGGGTGTTCGATTTGAGGATTCCTTAGTGCTGTTATTTTTGGCTCATTTATAGATCATGTTTCCTGACTATCTTTTGAATGACTTGACACAACTGCACTGTGCAGGCAGCTAGTGTGTGTAACCGCACGCTCTCCTCTCTAAGCCTGGCCTCCCTCAATCGTTCTGTTCGTTTCATACAGTCCTTGGACCTTTGCTTTTAATCAGGAGCCAGCCCTACATTTAATCATGTCTGTAAAGTGACTCCCTGCGTGGAGATTCGCTAGCGCAATACCTAACATAATCAGCTGTTCAGAGCAGGGACTCTTCTTCGCCATATGTTCATGCAGTGCCTACTACAACAGTATCCCACTCCTGATTAGCACCTTGGTGTACTACTATGTTAGAAATAAAAATAAATTGGAATGTAGGCACCGCACAGGGGCTGACGCCCTGTTCTTGACTAGGGGAGGAAAAGAAATGGCCGTTGGTTTGGATTTACCACCGGAAATCGGCCTTGGTCTTATTTTGATTAGAGAAAAGCGTCTGTTCTCCATAGCCCCAATCCTACAGATACAGATGAGTTTCAGCGCCCAGTCATTCTGCCGAGATGAATGGGACTGCATGTGCGCACGGATACACAGTGCTGTTTGCAGAAGACAGAAGCCGTTTGGGTGGAAGATTTTTGATTTGGTCTTGGCACACATGAGGAATTTGGCCTTCAAGGGCTCCTGGCTCCTGCTGCCAAAAGGAAGGAGAAAAGACACAGGGGCGATCAATATTTCCTTAATGGAAAAGCTTTCAAGAGGAGATCGCAAACCCTGGCAAGTCCGAAGAAAAATTGAAAATCTATATGCTGCCGTTGATAGTGTCTTATCACTGAGCGTGTGTGATTACAGCCCTAACCTCTCGGTGTGCTGGCCTGTTTTAGAGTAGCGTGCCCCTTCCTAGTCAGCCGTGTGTTTCATTCAATAGCTCTTTACCCTGGAGTGGTGCTCTGGCCTGACGCTCAGGCAGCAACGTTCAGTCATTCCCAAAAGACTGGATGGTAGCACTCACGCTATAAAGCAACAGCAGTCGGTCCAAATCATCTCCTAGCGCAGTGAGTTAAGCCCACAGGAGAACCTCCTGATTGCTGCAAATGCTTGCACCTGGGTCCAATTTCATGCAGGGGAGTTGTCCCACCCAGTGCAAGAGAATCGCCCTCGGTTTTGCTCTAGGAAGCTTTCCCTATTCTCTACTGTAGGCATTTGTTTTAGTGGGACTTCGCCTTGTTCTTCTCTTTTTGAGAAGATGCATACGTGCTTTGGGGGAATAGAGATGGACTTCAGGACCTGCCAGGTGCTCTTCTGGCTTGAAGGATGTGTCCACAGAGTTGCATGTGGAGCTGTTTGAAGGCGAGGACGGTCGCTGTTGCAGATCCGTCCCTTGTATTTGGGGCTTGACTAGGGAGCCGTTAGCCCCACTTGCTTGCCAGTTGTTTGTCCCTGCAGGCCTGTCGTCTGTGCCCTGACCTGGTAAGATGATTCACGTTCAATGTGCAAACTGCATTTATCCACCCTGATAATGTTTATCACAAAGTAAAGTTGCTAAAACCACAACTGTGTGAATTGTACTAGGGGAAGTTCAGTCGTAGCAGATTTAACCACTGGCACATGGAGCCAGCATGGGTTGTTTTTCTTATTTACCAGAAGGTAAAAACCTTCATGTAGTGGGAATAGGGATAGACCGGGTGGCTCTCAGGGGGCATTTGAAGAGGTGTGACAGGCATTGCTCCCCTCTCAGCTTCCTGTGAGTGGTGATGTGGTTGGTGGTCTCCATGCACTGGGCACCTTACCTAACAGCTGGCGTGGGCCTGATTTTTCAGAAGCTGCCAAGCAGCCTTTGCCTCCTGCCGCTTCCTTGGTCTGACCCCCCTCCCCCAGGGTGGAGCAGGATCCAGGCCACTAAAGGCAGTGGCTTGATATCAGCCTAACACGTGTGTTAGATAGGAACCAGGCCCTGTGGTTTAGCTGAGGTTGTGCATGTGCAACAATTTTTTTTATTTAAATTTTCCAAGCAGTGGTGTAGTGTGCATCACCCAACGTTTCCATTTGTGTCCCTCCCCCGTCCGCGGCCCGTTGCTGAGCGGGGGGGCGGGTCCCCCGGCAGCTCCTCACCGAGCCTGCAAACTGCAAGTGCTGCCAGGGGAGCGAGTATCCCCGGAGGGCCCGGCCCCCCGCTCCCCCCAGCGCTCCGCTACTGATTACAAGCCACGCTTGCCAAATCCATGCGTCTGTCCAGAACCCCCAGCAAACACCCTGCGCCCACCCCGGGCTTCAGATGGTCCCAAATGCTTTGGCGGGCGCCCTACGTGCAGGCCCGGCCCCGGAGGCTTGGGGCGAGCCTCGGGCGCG
>NW_017728886.1:256079497-256104976 GCF_001723895.1 Crocodylus porosus | reverse complement strand
GGCGGCCTGCCCCGGCCCGGCCGGCACGTGCGGCCGCAGGGTGGCCCCGCTCGGGCCACCTGCCCAGGGCTTCCCGTGTGGAGGCGGCGGGCAAAGGGGACCTGGCGGCAATAGGTAGTGGAGTTGGGGGGCAGGCGGGGGTCCCTTGCTCGGCCTGCGCCTGGGGTTGTCTCGGGCAGCGGGGAGGGGAAGAAGTTTTGCGGGTGTTAGAAGGGTGGAAACGCCGCACGGGGAAAAATCGAGACGTTTCTGGGCGCCGCGGCTGGCCTGGCGTGGAAAGAGCGTTATGGCGCGGTGGCTTCTTCACCCTCTGAAAAGAAACAGAGGCAGGCAGCACCTGCTTTTCGTCGCAGAGCAGGTGCTTCTATCTTCTTCTCTCCCGCTCAGAGCTGAAGTTCAAAACGTCTCAGACCGGGGCGCTTGTACGGAGATTTATTCAGGACTCCTGGATTTTGTTCCTGACTTGCCGGGGCCCAGCAAAGAGGAGAACAAGTTGCCTTGCTCCCTTCTTCCCAGCCACAGGAGGAGGGACGATAGTCGCTCCCTGCCTCCCGAGTGCCGCGCTTAAGTACCGCGGCCCGGCGGCCTCGCAGGAAAGATGCTAGAAAATTGTCAAGTGTTCGTTTGCTGTGGGGCAGGGGCGAGGGGGAGGCTGGGAACCTGTTAAAATTTCTGTGTGTGACTTTTGCTATGGAAAACGAAGCTCTCCTCCAAGCGTTGGTGACACGGGGAGCTTATGTAATAGCCAAATGTTATCTGAGCCTCAATAATCAGAGGCCAAACGCTTGAGGCTGCTTCTGTTGAAAGAGGCCCAGCTAGCTGTGCCCAACAGGGGCTTTGGTAAGAAAAGGTGCCTCATTCGGGGCTTTGGCAACGTGATCTCTCCGAACTAGCCTGGTTTCAAGCCTTTATATGAAGCTCTCCAACTGGCTGGAGAAGAATAGGACGATTATTGCTGAGGAGGTTTTTCAACCGAATTAAATTGGCAGCGTCAGAGCAAAGGCAGCGTTCTCCGTTCCCTTGGATTGATTTTTGTGGAGCCTCTTTACCAACTGCTCAGCCTTTGCCATCTGCACTAAGTGGAAGTGGCAACAAAGCAAGTTCATAAATACACAAATAATCCAGCTCTGATCCAAAGGCTTGTTCGCGAGAGGGCTTTTCTTCTCCCCGGCCATTTAGCATCGATGTACAAATCGATATCCTGAATGAGCTTGTCAGTCAAGGGTGTGTTGGGTACCGCGGAGAACGTGCTCCCCCGTCCACCGGCATGAGGGTGCCCAGCACCAGAGGGAGAGAGTTATGCAGGCAATATTGACTGGACCTACGCACCTGCGGGGGCTCGACCCTCCTCTCATTTTCCTCTGTTTTATCTGAATTGATGCTAGGGGAATTGTCGTGAGGGACATGAGAATTGAGTTGACAGATCGTTGTCTGAGACATGGAGGTGAAAGCATAGGACTGGGAGTCAGGAATCGGTGCTTTGCTGTTATCCCTGGCCCCGACTCCCTCTGTGACCTTGACCTCTAGGTCTGGGAGGGAGATTAATAGAAGTGACCCACCTCCTGGGGGCAGTTACCGCCGCACTAAGACCAGAACATGCAATATTCAGATTTCTGCTGTGTCGCAGGGCAGTGTAGAGCAGGTTGCAAGCAGCAATGTTCTTGCTTTCTCAGTAAGGGCTCTTGGAAAACATCAGATGCGAGGAAATGCTGATCGAGAACGATGCCCCCAACAATGATCATGGCAGCATCAAGTCAGTCCCGGTTGGAAGCCCAGGCCTGTTAACTGATGATACAGGAGCGCCCGTCAGAAGGAGTTGCCATTGAGCATCCGTGCACGTGGGTGTTTGTTTGCTTCTCGGAGGTTGTTTGCGGTTATCCAAGCGTTAGACAGCCATGTTTGTGGGCCACTTATTACCGACGGCTCTGGATACATTTGATTTGAATGAGAGCAGATTATGTTATATTGGAACAGATGCCAGGCTTGAGACTTTTCAGTCTTCGTTGTTATTTATGCAAATCTTGCACCTACTGTTGACTAACACATCTCAGAGTTTGTCCCAGGAGCCAAAAATGTACGGGGCTGGCCTGTAAGAAGGGAGGGGCTTCTGGTCTGGGGGCGCTATACTTCCCTGTCTGGAGATCAGCAGCATCAAGTGCACAAGCGGATGCTGTTTCTGGGTGCAAACGCCACCTCCTTAAGCAAGAAGTTGTTTCGAAAGGTTTGATGGTGCAATGCAGAGGAACACCAAAACCCCATGCAAATTAGTCGGCTCTGTTCAGAGCTTCATATCCTAACACCCAGTTTGTCCACTGGTTAAAAAAGTGAGCTGTAACTTCCGCTCTTCAAAATTGGTGCCTTGAAGCTGACAAAAAATATTGCGTTTGCTCTTTGATCAGTTGTTTAGTAAAACTGGGCATCTGCTTTATTAGCCCTCTATTATTTTGTTGTTGTTGTTGTTGCAAGAGGAAATGAGTTCTGAAAAGAATCGAACTTTCATAGCAGGTGCCGGGCTGGGTCAGAGCGGTGGGTCCCGCTAGTGCAGCGTCCCTGGCAGTTGGTAGCGCTGGGTTTTTAAGAGGCAGGGCAAGAAACCTTGTGGCACGTAGCTGTTCAAGAGGAACAGTAAAATGTCAATGAGGCAGCAGCTTCCGGTCTCAGGAGACGAAAGCAGTTGCTACTTGTGGTTAGTTGAGCAGACTGAGGGTATGATCTTATTCTCAGAAACCAGTGAGTGCTCTGGCTTCGGTAAGAAGAGATGCAAGCTCATGAACAGTGAGTACCTTTTAAAACACTAAAGATAATGTCTAGAGCAGAGATGTTTTCAAATGGTCAGGAGTAAGCTGTATAATGGGTATTCAGTAATATGTAAGTATAGCTGATGGGGCTTAGGCCTAGCAAAGCAATCGGGCCTTGCGACTGAGCCTCTAAATATGAACAGGCCAGATAGCAGGGTGGCGTTAGCAGAGGTTTAGGTGCTGAAGCTGGCGAGAAGCTGAGTGCAGGTCGCAGAGTGTAGGAGGACTGTGGTCACTCTCACTGAGAATAAACAGCAGTTTAAAGTTATTGAAAGCAAAATAGCAGCTCCCAGGGCTTAGGGCAGAGGCCCTGGCAAGGCATTTTTCAGGCTTGTTTTTGAGAGAGCCTGGCAGGTTAACGTTGAAAGCAAAAGCTCATTTCCTGCTCGAAAGTCCTGCTAAAGTGAATGAAGCTCTCAGGGCCAGATCTGCAGCTGGCTAAGGCAAATGTTTCCACTCAATGGGGCTGTCTCTGCCTGTAGCCCAGACTCCCAAAGACGCGGTGACAGGTAGTTAGCACTTTGCAGAATAATGCCCAACACTGCAGAGGTGACTGGTACGTGCTTTTCTTGTTCTGCTTCACCAGTGGCAAGAGCGTGGTTTCCATCTGTCCACAGGATCCAGTCACGTTCTCCGTGGTGCCTCAGTAGGGGCGATGGTGGCCGAGCTTCCCAGAGAGGCAACTTGGGCCCCTTCGCTGCTGAAATACCACCAGGCACTGCATGTGTGCAGCTAGGCTGGCTTACACGAGCTGAGGATCTTTCCTGTTGTGCTCTATTGCTGTGTCTCAGTCTTGATGTACAAGGCCCCGTGTTAGACGTGCCAAGTTAATGAGCCTGTAGCCCAGTGATTAGAGGCACGAGGGTGCCTGGCGTATCTGGGCTCTCCTTGCCCACCTGCCCCCTCTGCATGCCTGGCATCCTGCACCTGTCTTAGCTGCTCTTGCAGAGCCTGTAGCAGCTTTGCTGGGGGCTGTCTCTGCGGCCCCCTGCGAACACCTGACAGCCTGCGTGCTGGCCGCTCCCAGCAGCATGCTCTGCTGCGGGCAGGCAGGTGGATGCGGGTCTGGAGCCATGCTTTGCAGCCGACATCATCCCAATCACTCCTCCCCTGCCTTTACCTAGCCCCAGCTATACCTTTCTGGTCTCAAAGGGGCTTCCATCTCTTTTACAAATTTAAATTCTAGGTCAGTGATTCTCGATTGGGGTGATGGGAAATTCAGAAAAGTCATGGGGGGGGCCTTGAGGCTAACAAGGTTGAGACCCACGATTATAGGCCCTCACCATTCAGTAACCTTTCTAGCACAGCGTGCAAGCTGAGCCCTTTGCTTGTCTGCTCAGAAAGTGCCAAATGTAGACAAAGATCCAGCAGGATCCACCTGAACCAACCAATTCCTAGATGCCGACTTCCCGGCTGTCATCTTTTATTTGTTCATTCCCTTGCATTTCGTTTCTGGCCTTTGAGACTGCTATAGTATGCTGGAAAACAGGGGTGATGACGATATAAAATTACTGGAGTGAAATTTGGATTCGGGTACGTGGGCCGTGGCTTCCCAAAGAGTAGTCTGTATGTCTGCGTGAAGCGAATTTCTAAAATGAGTCAGTTAGTTCAAACCTCTGT
Organism: Crocodylus porosus; assembly: GCF_001723895.1. Lineage (NCBI taxonomy): Eukaryota > Metazoa > Chordata > Crocodylia > Crocodylidae > Crocodylus > Crocodylus porosus. Next base: position 256,100,558 of record NW_017728886.1, on the reverse strand, counting down.
TTTAACCTTCTCTCGCCTCAAAGTCTTTCTGAGGCCGTATATAATCTAGTTATGCTTTTAGTGTCCCAATTTCTCAGGCTGTCCTCGCTGCAGACGCTCTTGAAATAATCCTGTGGTTTTTTTATTATTAAAATCCTCATTCTTACAGGATCCTACTATTCAAGAGGTTAGAAGTTGAGGGTATCCAAGTTCTTACAGGATCAGGCCATAAATTTAACATATTTGGCTTCTACTCCCCTTATTTCCTTTGTTCTGATGACGGCTGTGTTAAATTGTGCTGCACTTCTAGCAACGAAAATGTTGTTTTGAGTCAGTTCAACCCGCTGTGTAAAAGCGCTGCAGTGTCTCTCCCTATCGTGTGTGATTTACAAGCTCTCCTTTATTTGCCAAATGCTTCCTGCCCAGGAAAAGGAGGCTGTAAAACCTACTGGTTAGGATGGAGGACTAGAAATCAGGACTCCTAGGTTTTCTTTCCTGGATCTTATTGAATTAGCTGCTATTTCATCCAGAATTTGAAATATGATTTAACCTACTTCCTAGTCCTGTGCTCAAACCACTAGGCTGCAGTCTCTCTATTTAAGGAATAATATAGATGCTACTGATAGTCTCTTCCATGAAAATCTAATCTGTGACCTAATTTGTTGCGATACCATGAAGAACCTGTCATTGAGAATTACTATAACCCCCGAGTCTAACATCGCCTGCCTTCCAAGCGTGTTTGCATTGCAGTAGCTTCACTAGGTGCAGTGTTTCTTCAAGGGTGTCTCTGGGAATCCTCCGCTGCCGGATTTGGGGGCTGCTCTACAAACAGCTCTGATCGTTGTGGCCAGAATGTGTAAAACTACTTTCACGGCAAATGTTTCTTGCAAATGTAAAGAGGCACTGTTCATGATAGAAATAAAACTTAACCCCGCTTTCCAGCTTTCCCTGGAGAGAGGTCGTGTTAGAAACAATTAAAAGAGCAGGGGTGCTCAGCTCCCATCTCACAGGGCACATTGGGATGCAGAGCCATGTCGCCCGGCCTGTGGGGCTCCCCATGGGTTCAAACATCTGGCAGCCGAGAAGCCGTGGCAGTGTTAATCCAGACCTGTGGGGAACCCTGTGGTCTCCCCTAGGGTGCCACTGCCCTAGAGCCTAAGGCAACGTTTTTTAGCCGTTCGGGAGTGCCAAAAAAAACAATATCTACCTTGAAAGGTGCTGGAGTGCCGACATGTCGGAGCCCGGAGCAGGTGTTTGCAGCCTCCTAGCTGCAGCCGGCCCATGAAGCCCAGTCTGCTTGCAGCAGGCCTTGCAGCCTCCCAGCCGCCTGCTGGGAGCAGCCTGGGCTTGGCGGCAGGCAGCAGCTGCTTAGTGCCCGGGCTGGCGATGGTCTGCAGAGCAAAACAGCCTTGCGTGCTGTGCTCGGCACAGGGTTGCTGACCCCTGGTCTGAGGGCTACTAATGTGCTAATGTGTTGACTCTACTGTTCATGTACCTTGTCTGCAGCAGGAAAATGCAGTGGACTGAATGAATCCTTTACCCACAGCAGTGAGCAGTTAATGACGGTAGGCATCCCATTGATCTTAGCTGGAGGACTTTGGTGCGTAATGGCTCACCAAGTACAAGTTAGGGTTTCATAGACCCTTCTGGCTGTCAACTTGGGCAGCAGCTCTTTAAAGAACAAAAAAAAAAAAGCCCATCGGTTTTGTCAGCCTATAACGAATCTTACAGCTGCAAACCCCGTTCAGTCAACGCGCTGCAGAACAAGTTGGATAATGAAGGTTTTTAGTGACTAGAAATGCTATCGAGTCCTGCTCCAAGTTCCTAGCGCTGCAATGTCCCCAGGTCAGAAATCTCAATGGAGGAACTACGGCTGTATCAAAACTTGACAGCGGAGCTGAGTTTCCTGTTTGACTGGTCTAGAAATAACAGTTCCTCTTTCCCCCCCCTTCTTACTTTAGTGCTTAAGTTAAAACGACTAACTCATGGGGTGGGGGAGCACGCCATGCCAAACAACTGTGTCCATATTTAGGGTGTGGAGAGACAAAATAACAGAGTGAAGAGAGGGGAGGAGGGAGGGGTGCCGTGCGCCAGCTGATCTGCAGGAACTGTTTTGCATGTTTTTGTGGTAAGTGAAATCTAAACTGGGGCAGTTTACCTCTGAATGAAACAGCTGCTCGGTCACCACAGTCTAACTTCTGCTGACCTTGGGATAGACCCGGCCCGACGGGCTCCCGTGCACAAGCAGCCGAGGTTGCTCTAGCCTGCTGTCATTCCAGCGCGTCGGAGCAGACTCAGTCACTCGCAGAGCGGGGTCATTACCGTGCTCCAGCAGACTCCCGCGGCCCGTGTATCGGCGTCTGCGCTGAAACATGGTGGCAGGGGTGCTTTAACTAAAGCTCGTTGAAGCGCCCCTGCCATCATTTTTCAGCATGGGTGCTGATATACCAGACGCTAATTAAAGTGCCCCTCTCCCGCGCACTCCCAGAGCACGTGTATAAACACCCCAAAGTATGACATGAAAGCCAATGACCACCTCTGTATAATTTGCTCATCTACCCACGCCTTTAGTTAGAGACTGATAATAGTTCCTTTGAATGCTAAGGGGCTCACTGTTAATGCCTCGACAACTAGAATCCAGCAACAGATATATATTTGGAGAAGGATGTCCAGGCCACAGGCGGTCTAGCTTTATCTCCCTCCACCTTGTTTCTTCAGGGGAGGTCATTCCCCTTCCTCCTTTCAGACACGTGCAACCATCCCTCTTTTTATCTCGCCCCAGGCCCCATGGCTTCTCACATCCCTCCATCTGGGATCTGACCTTAACTCCCTTCGGGTTCCCACTATTGCTCCCTTAGCTCTCACAGAAGAATCGGGAGCCGTGGCCAGACCCCAGGCTCCAGGCAGAGCTCTGTAGCTAAACCCACTGGCTGCCCGCGGTAAGAGGCAGAGATCCCTCAAGTCGTGTTGACTCGCGTTGCAAAGGGAGCTCCACAAGCTGGACTCCCAGCATGAGCAGCTGCCTGGCAGTGGGTCGAAAATGAGCAAGGACTGGTAATGTAACACAGACCTCATCATCGTGGCCATGCAGATAATCCCTGGGTGTGGATGTGTGTACAGCCCCAGCCTGCTCATAGGAGTTTTGAGGTCAGCTGGAGATCAAGTTAGACCATGTCTTGCTGCGCTTTTAAAAAGTTTATTCCAAGGCCTGGGTTTCTGCGGTGAAGTTTGAATGGGTAACCCTTCTCACATACTGATGTGAGCCAGAGGACTTCACCATTCATGTGCAGATGCAGAGCTTGATGTCACTGCCAAGGATAACTGCTGGATGAAATACGCTGGAGCCAGAATCCAGCCCCTGCGCAGCTGATTCAGCAGCCTGCGGGGGTGATAAATTCACTGCAGCCACCAGAGGGGGAATTTAGAAGAGCAGCGCAGGGCTGGCCTGCTGGCGGCATTGGTTGGAAAGGTCATGCTAATGACTAGTTAAACACCACAGAAGTGTTGGGGTGCAGTCTGCAGTCAGCTCTGGAGCTGCCATAATTAGAGCAGTCTCTTGGGTTTATGCAGGTGCTCTTTCTGCTGGGAGCTCCCGCCAGCTTAGACCTGGGGACGTGCGGAGGAGGAGGACAGGCTGTCTGTGCACTGCCCCTCCAAGATGCAGTGTCAAAATCCATCCCTCTACCCCCAGACAACGTGTGGCAGAGCTCTCTTTTGCACTCCTATAGAGGCAGAGTCAGTGTAATTGCACCAGAACCGATTTTTGTCCCACATGTCATGAGGTCAGGGTCAACACGTGATGGCCAGGAGCTATGTGGAAAGGCTTCCTCTGCCCAAATAGTGTCATTTCTGTGGATAAATAAGGAGTGCAGTTGTCGCTGTGGTGGGTCTGGAACCGTTCAAGGAAAGAAAATAATGCGAACAAGCTTATGTACTAAAATCTGCTACCACAAACATAATGGAATTGGGCAGAAGTTGCTTTCCAGTGCATGCAGATAACTCGCAGAGGCAGCTTGCTCCTTTTTGGGGCCTGACCACATCGCAAAATATGATCTATTGTGCATTAGTTGGTTCGTCTGGCATTCTGTTCGTGAAGTCCGAAGAAATGTTTACTGTAAGGAACAACGCGCTGTCTTGGATAGGCCCCATATATCATGAATATCCACTGGCACACGCCTAAGACAATTTATCAAATTGGGATGTTGGTAGGATTCCCTATGCGGTTATAAGCTCTTCAGATATCTATTTAAGGTTTGGAACAGAGTCTCTCTGCTTCAGTAACTGCCTTGAAATGAGGTTGCGCTCTGTGTGGCTTCAAGTTGTAAAACTAGGAGTTGGATTGCAAATCTTGTGAAACTACAAACTTGAAGAATGGAAGGAGAAACAGAGGGTTTTTTTCCTGGTAGAGGAATAGTTCGGTCCATCTCCAGTTTCTAAGTGTGCTCGGTGTTTTGGCTTTTCCCCTCCTCTGTGTGTGCACGTGTATTTGTGCACCCATGATTGTAAAATCTCAGCACCCCTAAAATGGTATGTGTTTATTTGTATGGCGGTCAATCCTAAGTCAGTTCATGGCTTTGGGCCCTACTGTGTTAGGTGCTGTACAAACACATACACAGCGAGTTCTTTCCCAGTCTAGTTGCGCGGTATAATCACACCTAGCTGTCCACAGCAGTCTGCATTTTTCCGCTTCTGTTCTGAGTAAAGTGCGCAGCCATGGCTGAGGTTCCTGGGTCACGCCTGCTTCGCTGTTGGGCTCCTGTAGTTTCATGCAAACAGTGTCGTTGTTTTTCTTCAGGCGGTTCTAAGGGATGCAGGGGAGGGAGGAGATCAGGAGGAGAAAGACCTTGATCCAGCTACCACATCCCACCCACATAATATGATTGATTCTGTGACTCGTTGATATGCTTTGATCTCGCAGAGGTTTTGATCGAGTGCCCCAGGGCTGCCGGGTCCTGCCCCAAGTCCTCTTCTGACTTAAAGCTTTTGGAGAACGTGCATTGTTACGAGAGGCAGCAAGAGGAACGTTGGTTTGCACCACCGGGGTAGATCATTGCCCAATGTTTCACTAACCTTGTGGTGTTTCTAAGGGCTAAGTCTCACACGAGTGAGCTGCCCTTGCAGCGTTTGCATATTGCATAGGTTTCTGGGTCTTCCCCTTCCACTTATCTTCAGCAGGCACAATAGTATGTATGCAGTGCGTGGAAAGTACCGTTTTCAGTCAATGCCTGAGTTCATGCAACTTCCTCTTGTGAGCCCAAGCAATGCGAATCCTTCTTACAAATTCCTGTTGAGGAAGAGGAAGGGCAGATCATTCGTAGCTGGGTTGGCCAGAGGGGAACTTGCAGGTTCTTCTTCCCCAGCTCTCAAGGAGTGCTTCTGAGTAATGTCCAGGCAGAGCAGAGTGCATTGGCACCAGCTGCACTGTCTAGAGCGGAGCAGGCTGATTTGTTTCCTGCACTGTTCCCATGTGTGCCCTTCTTAGTGGCAGAGCAGCTTGCTGAACATGCTAAGACTGCTGGCATGGTTCCTGATGGCCCTTTTGTTTCCTGTGGGGCAGGCAATGGGTCGGCCAGCATCCTTCTGCTGGGCAGATGCAATGTAGAGGAAAAGATGTGGGCAGCATCTCTAGGCTCGACAGTGCCCCTTGGCTTGTCCTGTGTGCCAGCATGCAGTATTTCAAGGCTCCTGAAACAGCCCTTCAGTCTCTTGCACTGAGTCTAGTTGACTAGACCAGTGGTTAGCAACCTTTAAGAAACTCTGGGCTGGTCCAGCACAGGCCGGGTAGCATCGGTGGCACATCAGAGATGGGGGAGAATGTACCTGCACCTCTGAGGCCCAGACACCTGGGAGCTGTACCCGTGCCACAGCTACTTCTCCCTGCCACAGTCTGCTCCGTGACTGCAGCGCAGGCACCGCTTCCAGCCCATAGGGAGCTGCACTGGGGCTGGGCAGTCTCCAGCTGTGCCCGTGCCGTAGCTGGTAGGCGAAGGGTGGGGAGCAAAAAGAAACATGAACCCTGCGGTGCGGACTCGGTTTGCAGGCCCCCAGCCCGTGTGTAGCCCCCACCAGCTGGAATCTGAGCCTGCGCACAGCCGGGCAGGTAAGAGAAGCAGCAGTGGTGCAGGCACAGACGAAGCCTTACAGCTCTTGAGTGGCTCCATGGACCAGATACTGGCAACCCCTAAACTCGAGCAAAAACAAGTTCCACAAAGTTTCCACCACCTTCATACAAGGGGGGCACAGAAATAAGTAGAGCCTTGATTCTCTCTGTGACTCCCCCAAATCTGCCTACTGGCAAGGACAGGCCAGCAGCAAGCATTGTCCTGTCACAGTTGAAGCTGTTCTTGCAACAGCAGGGAGAATCTGGCTCCTGGCCTGCTCCAAGGATGGCACAGCACAGCCCTGCCCTTTGCTCTGAGCTAGAGCTCAAATGGAGCCTGTGGCCTATACGGCTCGTCTGGTTCAGAGCGGCTAGGAATGAATTAGATCTCTGGCAACATTTAATACGCTGGGACCATACATCACGATTGGTCCTGTGCTAAATGCTTTCTGAAAAGAAGAGGTTGCATGGCCCTGCCCTTCTTAAACAAGTCCTCTCCTCGTCATCCAATACTGCTTTAGTTAGTTATTAGGTCTCATCCTGCAGAGCAGAATGGGTGCAAGTACCACTGACCTCGTGCAGACACTTACACATCTGGATGGGATCAGGCTTTTCATTCGGCAAAGTATCAACCGGAAAAAGATTCTCTTCCCAAAGATCAATGCAAAGAGCGTTCAGAGGCAGACTGGCACCTGCAAAGTTTGCCTTTGCCCCATAGATTTCTACCACAAATATAATGGAAAGGTTCAGGCTCTAAATGCATAGTAAGGTGTTCTCCATTTTAATGGCTTTATAATAGATTGACTCGGTGTTTTTATGGAGCCCCTTTCATCCTTTGAGCTTGGAGAGATTAAAAATAGAGAAACGTCCTAAGCATTTCTCACCCATTTCTCTTGCCCTTTCCAGTTCCTCTCCAGTGCTAAAATTAAGTGAAACCTGTATTTGATTCACAAAAATGGGCAGGAACAAAATGTCAACACATCTTTAAAATAGTCAAGCCGGCAAGTATTGTGTCTGAGTTTAAATTGCCAGATCAATTTCCCATTAATACTGAGGATGTTTAAAGGACAAACTCCCTGCCTCCCACAGTGTAACTTTACCTGGAGGTGTGACATTTCCACTGCTTTTGAGTGCAATATGGGAGAATATAATGGACTGGAACAGCTAAACGTGCACATCCCTGTACGAGGAAGGAGTAACCAGAGGATTGTGTTGCATTTAAACCTTGCCTGCCCTCATCTCTCTTGTCCTTTGCTTGTTTCTCTCCCTTTGCACTGCTAGATTGTAAATTCTGGGCTCTTTGAATTAATTGATTGCTCTGAGGCCTCAGCCAAGTTTCAGGCCTGCCTTTGCCATGTGCTTTAAGGCATGAGGGGGTGGGAGAGACCCTGTCCTGAAGAGTTTGCGCTGGACAAGGGCCACAAAGATGTGTAGTGATCTGCCCGTGATTTCACAGGCCGGTGTAGAGGATGGTTATAGAGCCCAGCTCTCTTGATTTGTAGTGCAGCACCCCTCCCTGGACCAGAGCACCCAAAGCGGTGCATCTTCAACAACTTGTTCAAATAATGGAGAGATTACCTGCATGCCTTTTTTTCGGGGGGGGGGGCAGGATCAGTTATAAAGTGGGGTGTTTTTGAGGGATCTCTGAATGACTCTGCGCAGCAGTTGTGCGCAATAATACTGAAAGCAGCTTTTCACTGTTGCAACAGCAACCTCTGTGGCTGGATAATGCTTTCCTGTTCTTCTCAAAGATGATGTTTAACATCTAATGACAAGTACTGTGCAAGATCAAACCCCCCTCCCCTGAAACCGTGATTGATTTTCAACACCCCCTCCAGCCCTGAGCAGCATTCTCATGATGCAGATCCAAGAATCATGTGCTTAGCAGGGCAGGATTAAATGCACATTTCAATCCCTGTCTAAAATCAAGTAGGAAAATGATTCCAATGATGGTAAATGACTCCAGCTTTAGGAACCTTCTGCCCTTGATATCTTGGCCGTGCACCTAAGTCCACTGTATTGAGAACCAACCAGCTTGGTAAGACTCATCTTTGCAAGCTATTGATCACGCTCAGCCTTCCTATAGTCAGTGAAAGTAAAGGAAGGCTCAGCATGTTGTGGGATCTGATGTCAAAGAGAGTATATAGTAGAGCTAGGCTACACCACTGTTTTGAGCTAGGCCTAAGCAGTGGCATGCCCTTCCAAACCTGGTAATGTGCCAATGAGACTGCTTTGAGGTTGTCTCCAGAGACTGCTAGCAGGCATCCTGGAGAGCAACTCTGGGGGACTATCTCCAGGGCTGCTTCTCTGGCATATGGCTGGGGTTGGAGTGCGTGAGCTTGAGCAGGATGTGCTTGGTAGTGTCCCTGCTGAAACACTACCAAGACAAGCTCCCCATCAGCACACAGAAGGGAGGGTCTGTCACTGGGATGCAAACATGGAAATCTACCTGAGATCAGAGCTAGCAACAGCCAATTCCTTAGAAGCTATGGCCCTTCCTTCACCTCCCACATACTGAAGGGAGCTGAGGTCCAGAGAGAAAAGTGCAGTGGACTGTGTTTATTTTCTGGCATTTTCCCATAGTGATCTCCTTGCATCTAACCGAGGCCTCTCAGAACCGGTCTTCCAGCATCTGGGGGCTCAGGATTCCATGAAATGGCTTTAACCTGCATTATTTTCCCTTGTTTTGCAGCCCAGATCCCGCATCCTTCATCTGCCCCAAGCCTTTTTGAGATGGACTGAGTGGTTGTGAGCCTACATGCCACTTGTGGAGAGGCACTCTTTTTTTCAGGTTCTTCATGTTTCCCAAAGGGAGGCACCGAAGAAGGGTTGCAGAGGAGTGCTTGAACATGTAAAATTATTTTAAAATACAGCTCTGGTCAGAAATTTGAAGTCAGTTGGCAGTCCTAGAGATTGCAGCCTTCTGGCCACACCTCGCTAGGCCTACCCAGATTGCTTTTTGAGTTGCCCAACAAGGAATGGTGGCTTTGTGTTGTGAATGTCTGTTCTTTGGGTTGAGTCTGTCCAACTCATTTCACATAGACTGCCCTATAGGCGCCATTCTGTACCAGTCGGGCATCTAAAGGGTATTTAGCTGTCTCTGGCAGGCTGTGCAGCATCCCTTGAGCTCTTGAAGAGTGCCTCTTGAGCATATCCCACCCACCCACTCCTGCTGGCCTCTGCCAGACTAGGAAATGAGGTGGTGAAACTGTGTTGAGAATACCCCTGCTACCACCTGAGTGGGTTGCCTGAGTGGGCTTCAGGGCACAGGAAGGGGCCACCCGTGGAGCCTCATGCTCAAGTTGCAAGGAATAGGAAGGAAGAGGATGCACCCATTTTTTACATGGTTTCAGGATCTCCAGCAATGAGAAATAGGTTCCCACTTAGAAAATAGCTAGAAAAGCCCTGTGTGTTCAATGGCTTCCAGTCCAAGTTGCACTGAAGGAGATATGAACTGATGGCCCAGAGGAGAAAGGTTGCGTGTCACATTGCTGGTCTCCAGACAGATGTGTCATTTCCCTAAACCATGGAGGACCTGCACTGACATTATTCTTTCATTCCCTTAGAAAACCCCTTGGGTGGATATCAAATAAAGAGTTATTTTTGGGTTCTTTCCCAGAGAGTAGTGTTTTGGATGACCCTGATCCTCATACATCAATATATATATCATCAGGCTATAATAAAGATTCAAAAAGCTTTATTGAAGGGGAAATAGATTATTAATAATTAAGAACAGTTCATTGTATTGTTCTTAGGCCAAGGAAAGCTAATAGAGCTCTTTTTTTTTTTTTTAGTAGATAAAAGTGTAGAACATTGAGAAGGGATTGATTGCAACAGTCAACGGCTACAAAATCAGTTAATGAATTGCAATGGTTAACTCTGCATTAAAGTGAAAAATGCAGCTCCCAAGCTGTGTATTAAGGCATCTAAAGATAACAAAAAACAAACACAAAAAAATCCTTATTACTTGCTGAGGGCTGATATTATATTTGTCCTCTGTTGTGGGATAGAAACGTTTATCCACATAACTAATTATGAATGCATTTATTCTAAAGCACTGCATGCATTTTTACTCCCCCTGCCCTCCTTAATCTTTAGAAAGCAAAGAAAAACTTTCCAAAGTGATTACTTCTTGCAGAATTTCCGAAGTGCCGTTCCAAAATATTCGCTACTGCAGGCAAGAGTCTAGGAACAGAATATATGGAATAGGACGTGATTATGGATTTTTTTAGAATAAAAAGTACACAAGGAGAGAATTGCAAACTCTTAGGCGTTTGAATTTTCCTTTGTCCCTTTCCCCTGTCCCTTTGTGTTCATCTACTGATTTAAAATTTTTCCAAAGCTTTTAGTTTTTCCCTACTCTCTTACAATGCAAAAAATTATACAAGACATAGGCCAGACGATCATTAATCAGCGGAGAGCTTAACTTTGGCTTTGGTGGACGGAGACACGTTTAAAAATATTCACATGTGCAATAAGCAAAGAGGTTATCTGTAGAGTAACCTGCTGGTCTGGGACGTACCCTTCTAGTACACTGTTTAAGTTCTGCAGGCTTTTCCTCTGCAGTTTGCAAAATGCATCCATTTCCAGTTCTAACAGCTTTATCGACCTTGTGCCTCTGCTGTTCCTGCCATCTTCTATTCTCTTGCCTTTTTGACAGTAGCTTTCCAACCCAGCCGTGCGGAAAAAAAACATATCCCTTGCCTGCTGGCGTATCCACAGCCAGGTCTTCTTTCAATACCTTCACCTTCTGCAAACAGTCAAGCTCCTCATACCCCTGCTCCCCCAAAACCCTTTGTAAACTTGGAGCCAGACTCTGTGACCCTGCCTTATAAAGTGTCATGCCCGAGTCCTTAAGTGATCCCACTGGGAACAGTGTGCATAAAAAACAGGACGTATTTTAATGGCTTCAGAATCAGTTCTCAGCTAGCTCCGTCCTTGTCTCTTCCTTCCCCCTTTGTCTAAACTCTATACCAGCAGATCTCAAACTTTTTAGACTTGGGGCACCCCTCATTAGACTCAAAGTGCCCCTTGGAAAGTGCCAGCTTTTAGTTTTCACATATTTTTGACTATAGAAAAATAATGAAACAATTTTTCTGTTGCAGAGACCTGAGAGAGGCCCACAACAGGTCAGACATGTTTTTGACAGTATGGATTCCTGTTTGAAATCTCTGGATTTATCTGGTGAATCATGTCTGTATGCCTAACAGTGCTAACATTTCATGGTACCCATGACACTGTTAAAAAGATCTCAAGGCACCCCAGAGTGCTGTGGCACCTTGGTTGAGAATACCATTCATCTAGCCACTCTTTCTTTTCTTTGTCTGCATATGTTTCCTTGCAGCATTCTTCCACCCCTCTTCACATCTTTGTTGGGCTCGTTCTTTTCTAAAGAGACGTATAAACCTCATTTCTCCCCACCTTTTTAAAAATTAAAATGTTACATTTTAATTTTAAATTACTTAAAACCTTTGATAATTAGGATCAAAATACTGGTACGAACAGTAATGAGACCAAGAGAGCACCTTGTCTTCAGACCTGTCCTCCCACATCTTATTTCTGAGACTTGTACTAACGTAAAACGTGTGCCATTCTACGTACACAGTAGTATAGCACGAACTGTGCATTCTTCCGCACCCACATTTACCTTTGCATAATTTCTTTTCCTGCCTGTATAGGAATAAACTGTAAAGGTGGAAACATCCCTTTAAAAATGCTGATACAAACTGGCACAAAAGCTAGGTGTAGGCCAGACATTTGGCATTTGTCAGTGCCTTTTGTTTTTGCTCTAACATTGCAAGCTCTTGCAACTTCATCTATACTTCTTTGCAGCACTATGCACAGCTATAAAACTTAAGATTTCTGTAGGTAATATTACATATTTAAGTTGCAAAATCAGGCACTCAAAAGTTAGCTGATGGCATGCTTAAGGTTGCCTACACAGTCTTAGAGCAGTCAACGTCCACTTAATATCATTTAGGAAATTTGTGGCTAGGAAAAGGCTTGTGTCCCAGGCCTGAAATGCAAGAAAATATTATTTCTTTTCTTCCAGCCTTTGGGATTATTCACTGTGTGCTCTATGCATGGAATGAAACAGGAATCTTGTGGAACAAATAGTGTCTGACCATGTTGTTAAAAACTGCTTCAAAAGGGAAATGCACAGAGCCAGTGAGCGACAGAGGGGAAGCTGCTGGACTCTATTATACCTCCTACGTTGTCAGCAAAATATTCACCACGGCTCTGATCCAGAATGTTTTTTACTGGTGATGTGATGTGAAAATAGAAGGGGGGCAACCTGGTTTTCACGTGGGCTTTATAGCTCTGGGCATTGGACAGAAATTGATTCTGTTTAGCTGAATATGCTTGTAAGCTTTTGAGCACAGGGATTTCGGTTTTTGTCACTTTCCTGAGCACCTCACTTTCTGGATATTTTTACTCTTGTCCCTTTCAAGGGTTACACTTGATGTTAGCTTTAGCTTTCATGCGAAACAGAGATGGCAAAAATGTTAGCCTGCAGTTCTGAAAGAAAAAGAATTGGGAGGGGTTTGGCACGACTCTTCATGCCAGCTTTCTGCTGCTGCCCCTGATCCAGCAAAACGCGTCGAAGCGCTTGCCTCAGTGTTTTGCCGAGTCGGTCCTGAACAAATGTTGTATCTTCTTCCCCAGAACCCTAGCATCGGTCATACAACCCCCAGAGAACCTGGTTCTGTACGTCCGCTGCAGTCGGTGAGTGTTTTGTCTGTGTGTTTGGTGCAGTGAGGTTTTTTCCCAGCCAAGTACTGAATAATAGAACAATACCTGCTTTCTTATTTTCAAATCCAAATATACTTTTCATGTGAAGGTGGCTTGGGATCTCCTTATTTGCAGAAAAGTAATACCGTCTTCTTGATATGTATGAGATTGTTTTGTGTGATGGTAATAAAACAGTACTTTTTCTACAAATGCAATTCCCTACACCCATCAGAGATGTGCTTTAGAAAGTCCTGTGGGAATTGTTGCTTTTAGGAGCATATTGATGTAAACTGCATTGAAGATCATTGTGCGCGTTTCAAAGTATATACCTGAATCGTGACATAAGGATCATCTTCTTTTCCCCGTTTGGGAGCCACATTTTCAACCCTGCTCAGACCATAAAAGGAGAAATGTGGTTGACTGTAATTCCAAGTGAATGTCACAAAACCAGCCCAGTTTGGTGTCATTTTTGCCATATTTTACCTTCCCAAGGGGACAGTTACACATTACAGTGCGGCCATACTAAGAGCACTTAAAACACAGGCCTCTTCATGTTAAAGCTCGTTAACTCGTGCTAAACGCCCTCTGAGTGTCTCAAAACTATGCCACTTCAGGCGAGGGTTTACTTTGGGCCAAGCTACCTACCTCATGTTCGGGTAGCTTCAAGCTGCTCCACAGAGAGAAAACAAGCCATTTGCAGTCCTCCAGCATCCCAGGATGCACTGCTTCCAGTCCCACCCCCCAGCAAGGATACAGCCCAGGAGGCCCTGCTCATCAGCCCTCTAGTGGCAAGTCAGAGCTGTGCAGGCAAGAAGTGGTATTCACTCTTAATGTGCGACTGCTCGTAGCACCATTGGCGATGCATAGGGGGTGCACACGGGTACATGTGCACTACCCGAGATTGGCTGTGCACCCCTTGGAAGCACTAGCCATGAAACTGGAAGTGCACTTCTGGTCTTGCCACGGGCTTGGCAGCCACTGGGGGATCCCTCCCTGGTTGGCGATTGGACGCTGCCACCCCTGTCGGCAGATGCACAGCACGTTCCCAGATTTGGGAAGCACCAGTCGCCCATGCACAGCACGTCCTAACTTTAACACCACTTAACATGCTATAGATTTAATATGGTCTAAGTGTAATGTGTAGCGTTGCCCTTATAAGTGGAACAAAGACTGGAGTAGCTGGATTGCTTCAAATTGGGATTAAGATGCATGAGCAGAACTATGGTAGAAACGAAGCTTCAATCCTGCAAGGGACTGTGCAGCCTCAGCACTTTTTGAAGCTAATAGGAATGGTGGGAACTCAAGACCTTGCAGAATGAAGCCTTAATAGAGTCCATGCTCACGTGATGCTTGGCTTTGCCTGTTACTGTGAAAGTCTGTGTCGCGCGCGTGTAACTGTACTGCCTTTTGGAACTGGCACGTGGGAATACTTTTCCCAAGCATAAAGCTGAGGTGTGTTAATTAAATTACCTGGCTGTTTTACCACTGCATGAGTTTGAGCGCACCTGTCATCTTAACAAGGTACTATGTACAAAACTGTAGCAAAGAAAACAGCTGAGTTGAGATGAAGTGTTCCTTTGATAATGTCCCTGGAGATCAACTAGACACAGGCCAGAAATCATTTATGAACTGAGCGATGCTCTAAGAGTTTTTGTTAATGAATGAAAAACAGAACTTGGTTCTTCCTGGGGGACAAAGCAACAACATAGCAGCAAGGGACATAATCAAATTAAAACCCTGGTTGTGCATTCCTGAAGCAGCCAGAACCCCGCCCCCCGCGAAATAAAAAAAAAGTAAAGGTTGGTTTCTCTTCAAGGAAGTAACGAGATGGTCTAGTCCCCTTAAAGTGATGTCTCTTCTTGTCTGGAACACCAAATCTGTCCTTTAATTGGAAAGCTATTAGGCTGCTCTTTGATACATTAACATTTTAAGAAGGGAGAGAGCTGGCCAGGAAAACTTAACTCAGGTTTGTTATGATGAGCTTTCTTGATGAGGATCTATCTGATAGATAGTTAACTGGTTTCTCCTAGGTATGATGGAGGGGAGAGAAGATTCTTGAGGTCATAGAGTCCTGATTCAGCAGTTCATCCCTAGTAATGTGCTTAAGTATGTGCTTACATCCAGTACTTTTAACGGGAGTTTAATGGTTGAAATTTAAGTGCTTGGCTAAATAGGGGCAGCCATCAGCACATGCTTAAATGCCTTGGTTCCCGATCTCGAATCTGTTGAAGTAACTGGAACTGTTTCCATTAACTGGAATGAGTGTTGGATCAGATTCTTGTTTGTGGAGCAAGCAAGAGTGCAAAATGAATTGCTGAGTTTCAGGTCGATCCAAGGCAGGGCTGCTGCGACTCTTGCAATGCTGAAATGTCTACAGATTGTGGATACTGGCTTATTTGGCTCTCCCACCTGCCCTGTAGACCCCAGCAACACTTCTGTGGAGGGGGGTCTAACTTCTAGAGTAACAATAATCTTGATGTGTAGCTGCTGAAGAAATTCTGCATTCCCCAGTAGTGTCGGGGACAAAGTACAATTAAAGTAAAAGCTGGAACTTTGCCTTTCAGCTTCTGTTGTTCTCCAGTCCTGCCCGCAGAGCAAGTTCAGCACCTAACATCTGCTTCTCTCCCACACCCCAATCGCATATAGGCAGGCAGAAATGCAGAAGAAAGGTAGTGGGGATATCAAAACACAGAAGCATTATGTTATAAAATCAGTATCGTCTCTAATCAGGGTCCAAGATCTAACCCTTCTGCACCTCTTGACTTTGAGAAACTGCATTAGTTGATGTCCTGTAGCTAAGCCATTCCCTGCTAAGGTATTATTCTTGTCATTTGATACATGCAGTTAAATAGAGGAGAAGGAGCTGAAAAATCATCTCAGATTCTGTAATCATAGGAAGAAAAGACTAATGTTATCAGCATTGCCTAGTGATTAGAGCATGGGACTAGGGGTCAAGAGATCTGGGGTGTTTTCCCAAGTGAGCCCTGATTTGCTGAAGTGGATTTCTTAATTGCCAGTGCTTCAGTTTTCCCCATTTATAAATAGAGATGACAATGTTCCCTTTTTGACTAAAAGGCTTTTGAAATCCAGAAAATGAATGGCTCTATACAAGTGTACAGTACTGTTATTACTTGATAGTATTACAATATTAAGAAAACCCTACAGGCATCCTTGTAAGCCTAGAATGATTTGACCTTGGCTTTTGTTTTGTCTGCACATGCTGAAAATATGGAGATCATTTACATTTGTTACAAGTGTTTATATTTTGGAAGAGCAACATTTATATTGCTGGCTTTGTGCTCTCTAAAGCAACTGTAAAGAACAATGTTGTCTAAACGCGACTACTTCTGCTGCCTCCTGTACATTAGATGCCCTAAGTAGAGACATCTGAAAGGTGGGAAAAAATGTAATTCTAGTTTTAGCTGTAGAAAAAAGGTGCTGGGAACTACTCCTGCACAGCAAAGGCTTTCTGCAAGTGCAGCTGCTGTCTTCCATTCTTAAGATTTTACAGTAAGAAAACTGCTGTCTTTAATAATTAAAAGAAAAAAAATCTATGGATATGGAAAGCTTACTTTCCACAGTCAGATGTGTAATGGAAAAATTAATGGGCCCCCTAGATAAACAACTCTATGGTCAATGGACAGTGCACCAGATTGTGACTGTTGTGTACAAATGACAAAAGATAGCTTTTCCCTTATTGCTCACTTTTTCCCTTAAGCTACCATTAAGCTTAAAAGTCAGAGAAGTATTGTAACTGTTTGTGGTGCCTAGGTCCCTTGCACTTAGACTTTCATCGAGTCCTTTTTAAAGGGTGGATATACATTTAGTTCTGGAGAGTATTTCTTGAAAATTAAGGTTAGTAAGACCGCAGATATACTGTCTGACTTGCCTTCTTTCAGACTTTAAGTGGGAAGTCATACTGTGCAATAATAATATAATCTGAAGATGTCCAGCAGTATTTAGTAGTTTGATGTCAGCAACTCTACTACCAGCAACCACTTCTGTATTATGAACTGGTAAATGTCATCTCTGCTTTTGCTGTCTCTTACCATTTTTCTGTCCGGTGGCATTTATATTAGTGTGCATCAACCAGGAAGTGTACAGTTAATAACTAATGGTGATCATGATTTTTCTGTTCCTCAGGAACAAAATTTTCCAAAGCATCCACTGATTTGGGGTTTCTCAAGTTTTTCGTGTCCTTTTGGGGGCACCTTGAGCTTGATTCTCATCCCTCTTGGGAACGTGCAGTTTCGGTAAAAGTCGATGGAAGACGTGGACGTTCAGCACCTGTGTGAATCAGGGTCTGGGTCTCCTGGGGTGGGCACTGAAAATGTGGCATGCTAAACTTGTTCATTTAAAAATGTTGATATAGATGACCAGTAAAAAAGCAAAAGCCAGAGAAAACCCCCCCCACTATAACCACCCCATTGTTTGTCAGCTGCTTCCACAACCCTCAGTCTCCAAGGCTGTCCATCAGTCATGATTATGCAAACTTAACTTTTAGCGGAGCAAAATCCCTGCATCATAAGTATGTGAAATGAGAATCTTCCTAGAGGATGATGCCAGTCAGCCCTGGAACTGCATCCAACCCAAACTGCAAGAGATATTCAGCTTCTCCATGAAATGAATGGCCTGGACATTAGTGGAGGATTAGCTGGTCAATAAACAGAAGTTTTTTACAGGTTGTTCAAGCTGTAGGAGAGAGAGACAGAGTGAGAGTCCCTGAAAACCTTCCCCAGGCAGGATGGATGGCATGCAAAACCCTTGAATCATTTAGCTGGAAATGCTCTGTATGAGGGCAGTTGCGAGACTGGAAGCTAATTGCTGGGTTCAACTGAAGCAAAGGGTGTCTCTTTGTGCTAATCTAGAGCACTTTGACTATTTCCTCTAACTCACACTGGCCTTTAATGGCCACAAGGAGAAACTGCAGGGTTGGTGTTGCAGAGGAACAGCCTGACTACTTCCCCATTTCTGTAATCACACATAAGGAAGCAGGAAATCAGAATACATGGCATAAAAAGTACCATGTCAGTTGTATGCAACAAGAGGCTCACCCTCGCCCTGGACTGAATGTCCCGTGGCTGTTCAGACAGATTTTTTGGCTGAAGGGCGTTGACAGGGTAATACAAACTGGCTGCTTGTTGCCCCAGGGCATAGTTTATATCCTACTTTTGTAACGGGTTTTACTATATTGTGTATGCAATGCTTTTGTAAGGAGTTTTAGTTTCTCCAGTGCTGAGTCCGCTAGCTTTTCGTTCCTAGCTCCTCACAGTTTATAAGAAGTTATGTGGTTTATTGGGTGATGCACAGCAGGCTGGTATATGTACCAGCACCCCCAAGTCCTAAGGCAAAGATAGTAAGCACGCGAGTACTTCATATTCATGTCCTGAGCGGTGAGATGTTTTCTGTTCCTTACTCTGTGTTTCCCAAAGCAGGTTTGAAGGGAAAGCCACATTCACCACTGTTAGTTCCAATAATAAACTGACATTTGACTTTTAAAAGAGAAAGTAGCTGATGCAATTGAATTTCCTGCTGGCACTCCTCCTCTACCTTGTAAATCAAATAATCGCTCTTTGTTGCTGTTCTGTTTTTGAATATCCAAGCAATAAGGCCTTAGAGGCAGCCACCTGCTTTCTCCTCGCCCTTTTTCAGTTTTATTTTCCACCTGTCCCAATTAGACGCCCAGAAATGATCCTTGCTGAAGCCTTGGGCATCAACGGCAGCTTGTTGATTGTATTGTGTGGCCACCAGTATTCAGGGCTGGTGCTAGAGTCTTGCCAGATTTAAACAATAAAAGATTCGTCAGCTCCTGAAGACACAGCCAGTCTAAAGACCAGATAAGGCCTCATGGGAAACGTTGAAAAATGGCCTACTGAGATCTCGGCGGGGAAAAAAGACTAAGCTTTAGTTAGATCTTTCTTCCTCTTTTTATGTGCATGTACGGTCTTGAAAGCGATGCTGGTCTGAAAACAGGATCTTTGTTTGCCGCTCATCTGCTTTGGCAGCTTAGTCTACATGTGCAGTAGGGCTAATCCGTACTGTGTGACATACTACTAATTTCCACTGTATTCGTGTCAAAAACTGAGGAGTAACCGAAGGGAGCAGGTGAACTCCTAAGAAACAGTCCTGATTTCATGCAAATTTCATTCAGAAATAGGCTTGCGTGGGCTCGGCAGGGGACTGTTTTTAAGAATCTTCCTCTGTCACTAAGTTGTTAAAATATTAAAACTTAAAATCAAGTGCCTCTTTTACTACTCTTACTCTCCATACATTTGCATTTTCCTGGAAGTGGCAAGCAGTGCTCGGCTGCTCAGTCTGGCTGCAGTTTGGCAATGGGGCTCTGCGTGTGGGGGATGGTCTGCATAGAGCTCAGAGAAGGATGTGGACATTTTTTCTCACCCAGAGCTTGCAAATTGATCTACTTAGAAAGGAAGTTGGGTGATTTTTTGAACCCTTGAAACTAGCAACCCTGTTTTTAGCTGGGGAGAAGTGGCTCTGTGTTCCCTCCCATCCCCAGATCAGCAGCTGCAGGCATCTTAAAAACCAAGTCAGGGCTGAAAATCAATCATGAGGTTTTATTTTCAAGTTCCTTTTCTTTGACTTTGAGTCAGACGTCCGCTGCTTTGTTTTGACAGCGACAAGGGGAGGAGGCAATGTTTTGTAAATGCCAGTTGGGATCCCCGCAGTAATCCAGTGACTCCAGGATCCAGGTCATTGTAGGAAAAAAAGACAAAACATCAGGAGATTTGGCAGGACTCCTCCCTCCTTGCTGTAGCGCAGTGTTGGGGATTAGAAGCTCCTGTGCCCCTGTGACTGCCTGTTGCATCTGTCTGGGGCTGTTGGTCTAGCTTTGCTGAGGGATGGCAACTTCAGCAATGTTGGTGGCACCAGATCCTTGCAGGTGGGTGACCTCTAGCAGCGCCTGGGGAAGCGGGTGCCTCTGCGTGGCCCTGTGGGGTGCAAACCTGCATGTCCAACCAGGCCTTGGTGCAGGGCCCTGGCCTGGGAGGGGCTGAAACCTGGGGATGGGGCACCCCAGTGCCCACCAGGGAGCTGGGTGTTGCACAGCTGCAAACCCTCCTGGTTCCCTACAATAGCCTGCAAAGCTTGGGACCATTAGGGAGAGCCCAGAGGCGTGAGCCCCCCTGGTGATCACCAGGGATCCTGGTTTTCTCTGATTGGAAAACAAAAAAATCCCCAATTTGCAGATTAAAATTTCAGAGCAAGGGGCTGGACCCAATGATCTCATGAGGTCCCTTTCAGCCCTAAACTTGTGTGAATCTGTATAAAAAAAATCCATTTTTTTTTGGATTGAAATGAAGCACCACTATATATAGATATCTAGGTAGATCACATTCTCTCTCTCTATACAGTATCTAGATATATCTGTATGCATATATAAAATAGAGATATCTATCTAGATATCGCTGTCTCTCATATATAGATATATCTATATACAAGATCTAGATATAATCTCTATAGAGAGGGGGAGATAGATAGCTATATAATATCTAGGTATAGATATGTAGAGATATCTATTACAGATATATATATCTAAATATGAGATAGAACTCTATATAAATCTATTATATAGAGAGAGGTATATAGAGAGAGGTATCTAGAGATCCATCTCTTATATAGATATATATAGCTATATAATATCTAGATATAATATAATCTATAATAGATATCTCTCTACATCTATAGCTATCTATATATCTACATATATCTATAGATGGATATGAGAGATGGAGATCTATATCATATCTATCTATAATACATACAGAGAGAGATCTATATATCTAATATATATATATATTAGTAATGTTTTATTTTAATCAAGGAAAAGTATGGATTTTGGGGTTCCTTCTTTTAAGCCAAAACAGTGGGGACTTTGTTTATTTTTTATCACATAAAACCAGTGTCCCCGGGCTGTTCACAGGGCTTGAGCTTGAGCAGCGGCGGCGCTGCCTCCCAGGGGATTTAGGCACTAGGCCCATGCCACTCCTGCCGGGAGTTTCTCAGCTGCCCCCGGCCCCTTTCAGAAGCGCCCCGCCCGCGTCGCTTTCCGCGCCCGCCAGCTGTCCGAGACACTCAGAGGCTACCCTAGCGCAGGCGCATTGCGGCGCCTCCCCCGCGCAGGCGCGGTCACCTGCTGGCTGCCCCCGCTACATCCGGGTCATTCGCCCGCACGCCCGGGCTCTCTGGTGCTCGCTACCCGTTCCCGGCTCCGGCGCTGCCCGCATCGGT
>NW_017728886.1:256062190-256079062 GCF_001723895.1 Crocodylus porosus | reverse complement strand
GAGAAATTGGATATTGCTTCTGTGAGCAGCCGCATGTGGGTGCCTTGCATTCCCTCCAATAGTAGACCCAGGCAACACTTAGCGGGGGTGCATATCCCCTCGAGATTGGCCGCAGGCAGCATGTGCAGGCAGGTGGTCCCTGCTCACCACCATGGTGCCCCGACACCAATCTTGGGAGGCACCAGTTGTTTGTGGTAGTAGAATTGCTGTGTTGCTTTTTTTTGTAGTAAAAAATATGTAAATACTTATGGCCAGCATTTTCTGAGGAGTGTTTCCAGTCTAACCAAGGGTGCTTGGAGTCTAAAAAGGTGGAGCACCGCTGCTTTATAGTTAAGGACCTACCGAAATTGTGACAGAAGTGCATTTCATGGCAGCTCCTTTAATCTTGCAGTTTTCCCTGTGGCCTCCCTCCCCTTCCCCCCCACCCCACCACTGGTTGGCAGGTGGGCCCTGCCACTTGCTCCTGATCTGCAGTTTTCATCTCCCTGCCATTTTAAATATGATGTGGTTTTTGCTTCCTGGCTGGTCAGCAACAAACAGCAGGGCTGCCAGGGCCCCATGGCCAGACAGTGGCAGGAGGGAGAAATTTAAAATCATAATTTTTGCCTCCCTGTGGATGAGGGGCAAGGGGCAGGCAGCAGGCCCCTCTGCCACTCAGGGAGAAACTGCAAGATTAAAGGAGCCACCAAGCAGCATGCTTCTGCTGCAGTTTTGTTAGGTCCCTACTTGTAGTAGTGGGATGATGGTGTGTGCAGGTGCTGTTGGTCTGTCTTCAGGGTGAAGGAACATTTAGAGCGTTTTAGTTTTTTTGGGGCGGGAGAGGGTTTGTTTTGTTTTATTTTGCTTTTTGTAAACTAACTCATGAGTGTGGTTGCCTGGATAATATTCTGATACTCTGTGAACTATTTGTTCATAGGATAAATAGTAGGCACCTGTGAATGTTGGGTGTTCAGTTGAGTGTATAAACCAGGAGAGGAAAGCACTCATTCACAGTTTGTGTTTTATGTAATAAAGGGAACGGATACAGTCCAGTTGGAAGATGTTAATTTTCTCCTGTGTCACCTTGAAGAGTTCACAGAGCAAATGGAGAGCTGCTTTGCATCTGTTAATTTGCAGAGAAATAAACTTTCTCTTGTATGGTGCTAAAGGACAGTGCAGTATGACTTGTTTGATATTTAAGGTACAGTTTCTGGTTAGAGCCAAGAGACTGCTATTTTAAAGATTTTTTTATTTGGGTAAAATGGGTATTTTTTTCTCCTATTTGTTTACTCTGTGCAACCACATCAGCATCTTAGACTTGGATGGAAACAGTGGTACGTTAGGTGTCTGTGCTTTTGCTGTCATGATGGAGTCTTTCTAATTGCTTAAAATTTCTATACCATTTTGAACACCTCTGGTGAAATGTGATGGATAAGAACAAAATATAGGGCTTATGTTCGTCGATCAAATTACAAAATTATTCTTCCATGTGATTTCAGCCATAATCCATATTTACATCATCTCTTGCTCCTTTCTCTTTTCTGTTGTCAACTGAACCTTTTGACACTTCCTCCCGTTCAACACTTTGTGGTATTGATGTCTAGCTACACAGGACGCTTCATAAGAAGTAATGAACTAAGGTTTAAAATATGTCTGAGAGTTAGGACTGCAGTATTCCTTTTCTTGTCAGTTGGGGTTGATGGGCAGCAGAAGGAATTGGGTGGTTTACCTCTGGTAACACACAAGGTAAATTACCAGCACGGCTAAACCTTGAATTAATTCCCCTCCCCCTCCTTCCCCCCACCCCGGTTTGTGCTCTCCCTGCTAACTGTCTCCAGGATGGACAGATTTAGTTGGTTCTTTAAATGAAGTTCCCTTTTCCTTCAAGTCTTTAATCAAGAACATAAAGCATTCTGCAATCAGATGGTTCCCCTCAACTGAAAAGCAGCCATTTTGGGGGAGCATACAAGCACCATTCCTGTAACAGAAGGTTTTGATAGGTGGATGAATTCCTTTAAGTCAAGCTACCAGGAGGGTGTAAACAGAAAGTTGATATTAATCTATTCCCCTTAATTCTGAAAATATTTGTATTGGTGCTCGGGAGGCTTTTGTTATAGGAGGACCCATTTGCTGGATACTGCACGCTCGTGGTAAGAAATAGTCCTTGCCCCACAAGTTTTCTTCTTCTAAAATATCCCCTTGTATCTTTATATCCCTAACTACTGTATGGCTATAAGGGATGAATTTGACCTCTTCTGTCCTAGAACTGTGCAGTTACTCTCATCAGCTGTTCTGCATTCTTTGCATCAGTTTCCAGTGTAACTGACCCTACCTGAGATGAAACGCATTGAATCTGAAATAAGAGATGTTTCTCTTCTAATATCACCCCCACCCCCAAGGAGTATTTGCCAAAGAGGTGCCTCCTAACTGGCACAGAAGCATTGTCCTTCTGTAATTATGCTCTTGTATGGACAAGCATGCACTTCCTTACCTGTATCGAACACGTGCACAGAAAGAAATGGGAAATCTCTCATCTTGTATTTGAAGTAAATTGATACGTATTTCACTAGAACACTTTTTTCTCTAATTGTATTGTAAAGCAAGCTTATGATACTTGAGGGAAAATCATACGTGTGTGCATCAGGAGAGGTTTTTTTGAGTGAACAGATAGTCCTCCAGTACAATGGGAAAAAGTTCTTCCTATATTCATCAGCTGTGCCTTCATCAGCTCCAGGAAGTGCAGATGCTAGTTCTGTTCTTGGTGTGTTCAACTTCTAGATTAGTTCCATGAGATTCTCTTTAATTTTGAGAGATATTTTAAACTTACTCTGTTTTTATCTGCTGTTTCCCAAGAACCTTCTCAAGAGCTTATACCAGTTAGACCAGCCTACCTACGTAACTGTCTTAGCAATTCAACTAATTTCAAGCTTAAATTGACTTCGCCTGTCATAGTTCACAATCTAACTGCTTTCATGAGTTCCTTCCAATTAAAAATTAACTAGAGATAAATAATGTAGAGCCAGAGGGATCATATGAATCTAGTTAGTTTTAAACTGCTCACTGTATTTTTTTAAAAATTTTACCTCACACTAAGTGTAGCATAACAGCTGCAGGAGCATCAGAAGCAGCTCTTCTAAGTAGCTAATATGTTTGTCTATACTCTTTGTTTCTTGAAAAAATAGCAGGCAAAATAGTTTTCAATACCCATGGAAGTTGAGAGTTTCCCTGTCTCTGATAGAGATAATGGAGAGGACGTTGTTTCTGTGTATAAACTCAGCAGGCTTGATGCCACAATTATTTTGTAAGGAGAACACAGAAAAATATTGTAATCAATGTAAGTTAGTTAACTTTAGCTGGTGTTGCTTAAATTTGTTGTTTTTTTTTTCCCAGGTATCCTTTGGGATTATTAACACTAACTAGTTAATGTTAACTATGAACTTCTCTTGCTCTTGAACATAGTTAACAACAGATGAGTTGTTTTTAAATAAACCACATGAAATCTTCACTGGTAGATGGTGTCTGACTTCTCAGCAGTAAAATAGATATTATCTTAGCTAAATCAAACCCAGTTCCATAAGAATAGCATGGAGATGTTTCATTACTGTCCATCAGCTCAGCAGTGACAACACTGGCCAAATGGTCTTGCTCCTCATTTAGTTTCTGTGGTTTCATTTTCCCAATCAATGTTTGACTTGGCTTTTGGTTATAGCACCTGAGATTCCTAGATGGTCTTCTGTCCAAGACTGGGATGAGTTTAGGTCTGCTTGGCGTCGGAAATCAGATGAAATCGGAAGCATTTAGTGCAATATACAAAAACATCCCTTCTCTCTCTTCCCTTCCCCCTGCCACCCGTTTTGCCAAATGCTGAAGTCTGCTGCTGAAGGCAAATAGCACCTTTTTCTGGAAAGCTAATTTCCATCAGCAACCATTCCCTTACTGCATCAATGTCCATCAGCAAAATGACAGGGCTGTATCATTCATCATTTTTTTTGTATGAAAGTCAATGAAACAATGCTGTCCTCGGGAAAATCATTTAAAACCACTTTTGTTTGCCTAATATATTTCCATTAACAGGAAACCAGTGTTCTGTGAATGAAGTCCATTTAGGTGGCTTTTCTTGAGTAGCTTTTAAAAATTGGCTTTGAAATGCCTGCATTTCTATGTAGAACTGTGCATTGGTGGTAGGAGTTGTCTTTGACTCATTACTTAAGGATTGAGTTGCCTGATCTGTCAGCCTGAACTAGTTTGCTGCTATGTTATGGAGGATTATAAATAATGAGTGATTCCTGAAAGTTGCAATAACAAAGCAGCTGACTCGGTGGAAGCCTTTGGGTTTTTGGGATTAGCTGATTTTAGCAAGGATCTCTGTACCTCCTTGCAGGTTACATTTGTTTTATTCTTGCTGGAGATTCATATAGGAATTACAGCATAAAATGTAAAACTCTTAGTCCTGGTTGTCTGTCCACAGGTCCTACATTGGCTTGTATTTTTACAACTTTAAGATTTAGCAATGTGTATTTTTAAAAAATGGCATTCGTTTTCCATTAGATGAAAATTCCTACTTGGTTCCTGTCATGTGAATTGTTTTTTAAATTCTAGTCTAAAACATGTTAGCTTTTCCAGAGTACTTGTACCTTTCCATGTTTGTGTCTTGGTGTTATGCTTAGATGAAGCAGTTCCTTTCACTCATGGTAACAGATACTTAACTCTTAGTTTTTTCCTTAGCATAACAATACCCTCACTAAGATTTATAGTGCAGAGGTCATGTGGGACAAGCAAAACGTTGTTTCAGGGCTGATTGCAAGAAGTGCTTGGTTCATTGATCTGCAGATTATGCTAGATACTTTGTAAGTGGGTGCTGACTTGTCAGTTAGTCTCTTGAGAATGTGGTGGCATTAGGAATTTCTTGTGGGCATGCATATTGTAAGAGACTGGGTGTTTTTTGTGCCTGGGGAATAATGATACAGGCTGGTTGGTTGATTTCAGAAGCCCATACTTTTTCACCCTTCAGTGATATTGCTGCAAAGGGTGGGGAGTGTGTAGAAGGTCCATAGACTGAAGTATCACTATGGTCTGAGATTCAGTCTAGAAGTAATAGGTACATTTTTGTCAGTTGGACTGGTTCAAGTGAACAGTTATCAAGATGAGTGTTCAAGATGACTGTACTGTTACGTTTTTACACAGTTCCTGCAATATGCAAAGCAACATGGAACACAGTGAACCTTATACATTCTTTGCAACCCAATAGGACAAGAATCCTCTATCCTAAAAAAAATAACAAGTTAGGATTAAGGGTTTACTTTTAAATGGAGAATCTGCCAATAATGTGATAACTGTTTATCATAATGACTTGAGTTTCTTTGTACTGAGCTCAGATGGTTAAGAGCTTGGCGGAAAAATTGTCAAAGGGAAGTGAAGTCCTATGCTTAGTCTTTCAGAATCACTATATATAGTAAATCATGTATCTCCCGTCATTTCAGTGTAATAATTGTGTCTGCATTTTTCCTTATTTCGTTAAAATCAATATGGAGAGCCTGTTGTGGGACATCAAATTTATAATCTTTTTGAAACTGTTTGATTGTTAATGTTTATGAATCTGAATTTGTGTTAGAGGTGATGCGACGGCGGCAGCAGCAATCCCTCAGAGTCAAGGATGATATCCAGACAATGTATTGTTGTGTTTTGTTTTAATCGTGGAAAAATGTGGATTTTTGGTGGGATTTTTTCTTTTAATCAGAGAACTTTGGATTTTTTTTTGTCAGAGAAAACCAGGAGCCCTGGTGATCACCCACACAGGTCAATAAAGAGCCTGTTGATGCAGCTCTAGGGCTGGCTGTCTTAGCCAGGCTCTCTAGCAGATGCCACAGGTAGAGGTTAAAGGGAGGGCTGGACCGTGTATTTCTCAGTCTAATTTCTTTTCCTTCTGTTTGTGTTGTTTTTCTGCCTCCAGGATGAGATGGTTTTCCTCAAAATAAAAGTGTACCTCTTCTCACAAGGTGTTGCCATGTAGCCCTGCCCCAGGCTAGTTTTTTCCCAATTTGTGGTGTCAGTGCACCATGAGGGTGACCTTGCAGTGCTTGCTCTGCATGCCCCCCCCCCGTGTTGTGTGTCCTTTGTCTTTGGCCGAGCTGGAAGTATAGCAGTTGTGGTAAACAGTACACCAGGCATGTGCATGCACTGCTCTGTCCACCACAGCTGATGCTGAACAATCAGCGCTTCCATACTGGTGGTGTTAGCATTGATGAGGACACTGGCATTTGTGCAATGACCCTCCATTTTATGCCAAGGATCTTGTGGAGGTAGTGATAACACAATGCAAGTTTGCAGATGTATCCCAATTACATTTTGGGAGATACTTTCACAGTGGAAAGAGTGGCTTTCAATATGCTGAACTGTAATATTTTTTTAATGTGGGGCAGAGCTCTGCGCTGTGTGGGGATCTATTTTACATGGAACTTTTAGTTTGAGGTTGCAGGACACTTATAAGTAACTAATGCAGGCTCTTCTAATTTTGACAAACATTAACCATTTAAACAAACTTTTTCTTTGTTGGAAATCTGCTTTGGACTGATTCTTAGAAAACTTCTGCCAAAAAAATTCAGTACTAAAAATGGGCAAAAAATTTTCCCTCCAGCCTGGCGAACTGTTCAAAAAAGGATTAAGTTTCTCCATGCCTTGGCACTAGGCTTGAAATTTGACAGATGGGGGGGCTTTTTCAGGAGTGGATCTTATGCATGCACGCGCACACAGACACGTACATGCAGAGGCAGCATGGAGGAGTAGTCAGTCTGATTTGAATGCAGAGTGAATGAAAGTTGAATGGGAGGGAAGGATAGTAGATTACAAGATGTCTTGTGTGGCTTTAAAGCCAGGAGATGGTGGGAGGGGAGGCTGACTGGGGGCAGAGGTAAGGGGCCTGGGACTGGTTTCTACAGAAACTGGGAGTTAGTGGAGTTTGGATTAGGAGCCAGTTGGCACACTTAGATCTGAGACTAGATGAAAAAAGAAGTTGGGAGTAAGTGCATTACAGAACACGTGGCAGAGGAGAGCGAGCCCTTACAAGCAGTTTGGGTGCAGACAGGAGTCTGACTAAGGTGGACAAAAGAAATAGGGCAAGGAACTGGAGTGAGTGCAACTTGGAAGAAAAGCCTGAGTGGAGACTGTGGTTGTGGCACACTGACAGAGAGGCAGGGAGGGGGTAGAGACATGTTTGGGACCGACTGAAGATTATGGATGCTGGAATGAAATATGCAAGTCTTGCTATTCCTTTAATGTCAGCAAATATTAGTTAAATTTGCTAAAACGTCTGTAGTTCAAGTGGCAGAGGTCTGCTCATCGGAGCTAAAGGGTTTGGTGCTGTTGACAAACCACATAAGAGCCTCACAAAATAAACTTGCTGTTTTTTTTATTTACTTTTAAGAACTGGGACACAGACAAGTGGACTCTGTAAACTTAACTTGTCCTGATAAAGACTAGGGTGCGTCAGAGTTAAGTTTTTTTGGACAGTGCTGTCTCTCTTTAAAGACATGGTCACATTCTGTTTCTCCCCCCACAAGACTCCTGCCTTATTCACCTCACTAGGGAGCTGATGCTTACATACTGATCATCCTCTCTGTTCCTTTGTCCTTCTTGTTTAATGCTTGGCCCCACAACTTCCAGCTATCTTGCCCAACGTAGGGGTGTGCTGGCAAACTGGTTGAGGCCCTCAAGGTACAAGTTCAGTCCCTTCCCTACTTCTGTCGGATGCCCCAGCTCTACATGGGTACCTGATCCTTTGAAGGAACTGGAGGAAGCCAAATGTGATCTAGCTATGTCTCTTCCTTATGTGCTGTCAGCTACATAAACTGCTGTGCCTTAACCACATGAGCAAAATGGGCTGGTAGCTCTTGTTGACAGGTGAGCTTCTGACTTGATTCAAACATTGCTCTGAAGACAAAGTTGCAGTTTCCTCTTAGGTTTTTCTGTGGTGCTCATGACAATGGAATCAGTACTGTACAACTGTTAACCTTTTATCTATATGGTTCTGCTCTGAGGTGACCAACTGGTATAATTCCCATGGTGTAGATGGGGAGCGGATGAAGAGGGAATAAGGTTGAGAACTTCTGCTGATTTGGGATGTCTGATTTGAAATGTCTAAACCTGATTTGGGGAGGATGCTTAGCATTGTATCGCTTGACCGTTTAGCTCCAAATGACTTCACTTGCATCTGTGAGTGCTTATCATTTGTGCACGTTAGACCCTGAGCAGCTCAAGTCAGGTATTTGGAAAGTGAGAAACCAATCCTTCGAAAGCCTTGTGTAAAAAAAACGAAACAAAAAGCTTGCTCGGTATCTTGTAAGAGGTGAAGAGATGGGCATAGGATGCATTTCCCCAAGGAAGAATGCAGCCACCCTGGGGGACAACACTATCCTTTCTCCTGTAATCTGCTTTCATTTTCACTTTATTATCCAACTTTCTCAAAGTGAGGAAAGAATACAAGCTTCTTTAATCATGCCTGCCTGCCTGGTCGTTGGACACAAACAGAAAAAAAAATAGCATGATGTGCTTGCACAAGGGGACTGAATTAAGATTAAACAGGAAGCCTTAGTTCTAGCACTTCCTGACTTCTGAGTGTTTGACTTAGCCCGCTCCCCCTTCCCCAAGAGTTAGTAGATGAATTGTGATTCAGTTCCAATCTCTAGCTTTTGTCTAGTCTGACCCACAACTTGATAAAACTTCTGAACAAGAGAGTTCATTCTTTCTTACCCCTTTCCTCCAGCTGGGTGGCTCCTGCCAGGGAGTGGGAAGCTGCATCTCCACCAGTTGTCTTTGATCCATTCCTTATTCTTTTTCTAAAGTGCCAAAGGAAGTAGGGGTAAGAAGTCACTTGTAGCCTCTGCTTTTGGATTGGCCTGTTTTCTTCACAAATAACTTAGTGCCTTCTGTTTCTTCTACTGATCTTTTTTCTTCTTATGTAGAAGCACCCGATTAAAACAGGGATGAGTAACAATTAGGGGTGCACGGATAGAGATTTTTTGGGCGGATACCAATGGCTGATTTATAACTAGCCATATTGGCTAATACCGATATGTGGTGTCAGCATGGAGAGCAGTATCTGGCTAGTAAGTGTGTTGTGGTGGGAAGGAAGAGGTGTGTGGGGGGGGGGGGCACAAATTGAAGCCCCCTCAGTGAGGAAGGGAGTGGGGCAGGGGCAGGCACGGCCTGGGTGGGGTGCTGGACAGAGCTGCGAGAGGCTTGTTCAGGGGGCATGGGAAGTGGTTCCTGCCACTGTACACACCCTCAGGGCAGGCACAGGGGG
The DNA here is from genome assembly GCF_001723895.1 of Crocodylus porosus. Taxonomy (NCBI): domain Eukaryota; kingdom Metazoa; phylum Chordata; order Crocodylia; family Crocodylidae; genus Crocodylus; species Crocodylus porosus. The sequence goes on along the minus strand of NW_017728886.1, from coordinate 256,069,785 downwards.
CACGCGTCCCCTGGGTCTGTGTGTGGGGTGAGGGTGGGCTGCAGCTGTGGGCTGAAGCCTGGGGCGGTGCTGGGCTCTTCCTAGCAGGGGGCTTGGGGCAGCTGGCGACAGCACTGGGAGGGGGGCTGTTGTGAAATTTGGGGTAGCTGTAGACCACCCTGTAGCCCCCCTCCCAGTGTTGCTGCTTTCTGCCCCAATTGCATACACCCCCCCCCCCAGAAGAGTGTTGTGCTGCCCCCAGCCTCAGCCTGCAGTGGCAGCCTGCCCTTGCCCTGCGTCAGACTAGACATGCCCCCCATGTGCCTCCTGGGTGTGCGCAGCAGCAGGAGTTGCCCCCCTCTCCCAGTGTGCCCTGGATGAACTGCCCACAGCTCTGTCCTGTGCCCTGCCCCACCCTGGCTGTGCAGTGCCAGTGCCTGCTCCTGCCTCAACCCCACTCTCTCTTTCACTGTGGGGGCCTTGTAATTCTCCCCATGCCCCTTCCCCCACAACAGATTTACCAGCTGGACACTGCTCTCCATGCTGCCAGGTTGTGCTCCTGGCTACCTATGTATTGCACTATGGCCACATGCATGCACATGGCATTTATCGGTGACATTATCAGGCACATCAGCCAAAAAAAGCCAATTGCCGACAACATCGATTTTCCTTTTATTGGTGCCGATACAATATGGGACCAATGCATCAGTGCACCTCTAGTAACAATTTCATTTTTGTGGTTTGGTTGGTATGCAGCTGACCTGGAGCTTGTGAATTTCAGTCTGTTAAACTGAGTAGAGCTGTGAGCATCAGCATCTGGAGCAGGGGTGGGCAAAACGCAGCCCCCCAGGCCATTCTATCCATCCTGCAGGGCCCCTAAAAAATTCAGAAAATTAATATTCATCCGTCATGGGCTGCCTGTCATATGAGGCCCTCGATGGCTTGCCAAAACTCAGTAAGTGGCCCTCTGCCTTAAATAATTGCCCACCCCTGATCTGGAGACATCTTTAGCACAGCAAAGGCTGTGTTATCTAGCACTTTACCATCCGGAAAGCTCCACTAACAGGCATCTGTCAACACAAATCTTCCTTCCCAGGGATGCGGGGAAGGTGAAACCGGGAGTCCCGTTTCCAGTTTCACTGTTGCGACCCAAGTTGCCGTTGCAAGCTGAGACCCACTTGCTGTGATTCTCCCTTGTGGACCACAGCCTGGGGCAAAGCAGCCTGTGTGGGGGCCCCCCTTCCTGTCATCCGGCACACTGATGCCAGGGAGTGAGGGACCTGGTGCACCGGACCCAGCATATTTGATTAACTGGCATCCCCCGTTCCCAAGGGATGCCAGATACCAGAGCTTTTCCTGTATGTCTCTGGGAAGCAAAGGCAACACTGCATTTGTTTGTGTTCAGTTAATGTTCAGAAGGTTGTCTTTGCAACTAGAGGGGCAAAGTATTTTAAGTGAAAGATTAAATTAGGCAGAAGTTACACCACTAGGCTTTTCAGTGAAAGTTTTCCACTCATTAATTAATGAATTTTCAAACCATATATGTGTGCATACACCTATCATACAAGCACACCTGTTGGAGTGACTGGGGTAATTCTGTTCTGTAAAACTTATTTTGTACTAAGATGGTTAGAGTCTGATGGCTGGCTCTGGGCACATGGAAGACAGTTCAGTATTGTCATATTTTCTTGCATACAGTACACCCCCAAATAAAATACATACCTTGTTTTTGGAAGGCAGAATTTAGGGAGGCAGAATTTTTTCCTGAGTCGTGGTTGACTGACAGAGTAAGTTCTCCTGGAAGCATAGTGTCCAGGAAGTTCCTAGTGCCAGCTGCCTTGCCCAAACTCCTCTGGGATGCCACATTTTTCTGGAAACTTCCTGATTCACGGAAGATTTGCTGTGTGTCACCCAAGATTATGCCCCAGACCCTTGCAAGGTCAGTTGCAAGACTGTTCAGTTTTTAGTTCTTTCTTTCTTTCTTAGTTCTTTAAATAACTTCCCATAAAGAATGTGTTGTTTCCATATCACAAGCCTCATAAAGAGTCTACCAATAGCTCACTTGCTCGGGCAATACCTATAGTTGTGAGAGGGTTAACACAGGCCACTGCCATCTTGGCATCCTTTGTAAGAGCGTCTCCAGAAATGAAGAAAACAGTTTCCCTGCTTAAAACATGCACCGCAACTTTAGGAGGTTCGTTTTTGTAGGGGAGGGAAAGTGTGAGCATGTGAGAAATGTGCTTATTTTTTGAACTGGAGGTACTTCATGCAGAAAGAATTGTATTGGGAAACATTTTTTTAAAAAACAACAACATGAGAGCCTTAGATGCTATCTTCTGGTTTTATCTCGGCTTTTTATGGGTCTCTTATGCTCTGTCGGTTTTCCATTCTTCCAAGTTAGGAAGGCCGAAGAGCAATTGGAGTTGCAGCTAGCAAATGATGTGAAGGGTAACAAGGGTTTCTACAAGTATGTCGGCAACAAGAGGAGGATCAGGGCAAATGTAGGTCCCTTACTGAATGGGGGAGGCAACCTAGCGACAGAGGATGCAGAAAAGACTGAATTGCCTTTTTTGTCTCCGTCTTCACAGGCAAGGTCAGCTCCAAGACTACTGCACCTGGAAGCACAGTATGGGGAGGAGGTGAGCAGCCCTCAGTGGTGAAAGAACAGGTTAGAGACTATTTAGAAAAGCTGGACATATACACGTCCATGGGGCTAGATGGGATGCACCCAAGGGTGCTGAGGGAGTTGGCTAATGTGGTTGCAGAGCCATTGGCCATCATCTTTGAAAACTCACAGTGGTCAGGAGCGGTCCCGGACGATTGGAAAAGGGCAAACATGCTGCCCATATTTAAGGAAGGGAAAAGGAGGATCCAAGGAACTATAGACCAGTCAGCCTCACCTCAGCCCCTGGAAAAATCAAGGAGCATATTCTCAAGGAAGCTATTTCTAAGTGCTTGGAGGAGAAGAAGGTGATTGGGAACAGTCAGCATGGATTCACCGGGACAAATCATGCCTGACTAATCTGAAAGCCTTCTGTGATGAAATGATTGGCTCTGTGGATGTGGGGAGACTGGTGGATGTGGTGTAGCTTGATTTTTAGCAAGGCTTTAGTATGGTCTCCCGCAGTATTCTCATGGGTAAGCTAAGGAAGTATGGGTTGGATGAATGGACTGTAAGGTGGATAGAAAACCGGCTGGAGCATTAGGCTCAGATTGTAGTAATCAATGGCTCAATGTCTAGTTGGCTTCTGGGGCCGGTTTTGTTCAGTGTCCTCATCAACAATTTGGAAGATGGCGTAGAGTGCACCCTCATCAAGTTTGCAGATGACACCAAGCTGTGGGGAGCAGTACATATGCTGGAAGGTAGGGCTAGGATTCAGAGAGAGCTAGACAAATTGGAGGATTGGGCCAAAAAGAATTTCATGAGGTTCAACGAAGACAAGTGCAAAGTCCTGCACTTAGGATGGAACAATCCCATGTACCAGTACAGGCTGGGGGCTGACTAGCTGGACAGCAGCCCTGAAAAAAAGGATGTGGGGTTATGTCCTTAGTTAGTGGACAAGAAGCTGAATATGACCCAGCAGTGCGCCCTTTTTGCCAAGAAGGCTAATGGCATCCTGGGCTGCGTTGGTAGGAGTGTTGTCAGTAGGTCACGGTAAGGGGGTTCAAAAGAAGATGGAGCTGGACTGTTCTCAGTGGTGGCAGATGCCAGAGCAAGGAGCAGTGGTTTCAAGTTGCAGCAAGGGAAGTTTAGGTTAGATAGCAAGAAGAATTTTCTAACTAGGGAGGCAGTAAAACACTAGAACAGATTACCCAGAGGGGTGGTGGACTCTCCATCCTTGGAGGCTTTTAAGACCCAGCTGGACAAAGCCTTGGCTGGGATGATCTAGTTGAGGATGGTCCTGCTTCTAGCAGGGGGTTGGACTAGATGACCTCCTGAGGTCCCTTCCAACCCTGATTTTCTGTGATCTCAGTGTGTGGATTTATGTAATTCTAAATCTATCCAGTGCAGGTGAGAGATTGTAGTGACCAGTTTGTTGAATACAGAAAGCAGTGTGTTGAAAAATACCTGATTTATGGTCAGGTCATTCAAGGGATGAGTCCAGTGAATTAAAGAGGAAACACTGTCATGACAAAATAAAATTAAGCATAATTTTCAAACAAAATAAGTGAAATGGACTGTGGCACTCCTGATAGTCTCAAAACATATAAAGTTGTTCTTCCATACTAGAATACTGGCAGGAGAAAATCTGCTTATGCCAAGTAATGTGAAAAGGACCCAAGTAAAAAGTTACTATTTCTCATACAATAATTTGAGCTTTAATGTAAAGCCTGTAGTTTAAAATGTTCAGTTTCCTGGAAGTGGGTTAAAAATAGCTACTTACCCCAAAGTGCCTGTTTAAATAACTTAAATCTCTTCTAGCAAAGAGGAGTTGCTAAAAATGTAAGACAGATTTTGCTCCCCTTCCCCACTACCCCTGTCATCTAGTTTTATGCATCTTTCTTATAGGGACAATGGTTCTTTCATCAGTTTATATAGTTTTCCAATAATAATATAACAACTATTAGAAAACTTTTTACACTGCTGAAGCTGGCATTCACATTGAGGTTTTATGTGGTATGTTTGGTCACCTTAAATTTTGTGTGTTAGTATTGCGATATGAAAAATGGCTTTGTGGGTTGATACATTTTTGTGTGTAATGTTCAAAAAGGAAAACTAAAAATATCTTGTTTAGAACATGTACTTAACAGTCTTGAAGAGGATTAAACAAGTTTAGTTCAGAATATGTGAAGTGTTCAGGATTTGATTGCCTTAACATGCAAAAAAACAAAAAAACCCGCCCCTTTGAGGGATCAGAAGCTTGCTTTAAAAGGGAAGCATTACATTTTAAAATTAGGGCAACAAATTGTTTCCTGATTCTACATTTGGGCTTTTTTGAAACATTTGTTTTAGTCCTTTATGGCTGCTATGGTCAATGAAGTGTCTGGTTGTAGATCGTGTTGCATTTTTATGATGCATTTTTGTTACGAATGAACAGAAAATTTTGACTTATATTAAGGTACTATAGTACTGTTATCATAATACTTTTGGAAGACAAGATAATCTTAAGTACCGTCATCAAAAACAGAAAAGTAAATATTCCTTTACGGTGTTTTTGTGAGAAAATAGTGTATAGGGAAATAATATTTTTTCCTTCAGTGTATGTAGCAATGTGGTAAACAGTGACAGCTGAATATTTGAACTGTTGTTTTATTCTTTTTATTATTATTATTATTATTATTAAAATGGCTTGCTTTGCAACTTCCTTATCTTGTGTTTCACAGATTTCCTTGTTTTCTTAGTGTGTTTGCACACTTGTGTGGTTTTTTAGGTGAGGAATTCCTTATGCTTTCCCCATAGGTCTTAAAGTGGGTTGTTGTCCAAAAGATGGATGACAAATGGGTGAGGCTATATACACAGCTGGGGTTGTGCCCCAGTTTTATTTTGGGTCACATAATTCAACTCTTCCATTTTACTCTGTCCTTCTCTGACACTTTGGCTTTTATGTAGGACACCTTTCTTGCTTGAGATTTGAACTGACAAGTGGCAAACAAGTGTTTTGGAGTTTCACTTCTGTTGTCTCCATTTTTTCATCTCGAATCTTTGTTTCTCTGTAGCATCAACTAACTATTTTAATACTGTACTACTAGAGGTAATCTTAAATGTTAACAGTTTTGCTTATCACACCTCTGGTGCTTCTGTTGCTTAATGCTGTTAGTATGCCTAGCCATCTCCGTGCAGTCTGGCTTAAATGCAACATTTCTGCTCTACAGGAAGTGTGTGTTCTTTTGAAACACTAATTTTGGACCGTAGGCTTCCAGAACTTGCATCTCCGGGACAGAACTACCATGCTGTTCTCCTGGGGGTGCTGTCCAGGGTCAGTCTGCCAGGAACTTGTATGTGATTCCATTTAAGCTGTGTCTTGAATTTCGCAAAAAGATGTAGGTCACTCAATAGAAAGTTGTCAGTGCTTCAATGGAAAGTTATGGTATACGGTCTGATCACTCTGCATTGTTTTGAAAATCTATCTGACCCGAACAAATATTAAAGGACTTTTTAAATTCCAGTTAAAGTAGTGTTAACTATGCCAGTGTCTCTAACTCATGCGCATAAACGTTGTTGGCTTAACCACACTTGCCATTCATTTATTGTTTTTTGTGGAAGACCTGGGCCCTTACCTAGCAGTAGTAGAGGATTTGGGACTTTGCAGTGCAATTTGATGTCAAATCACAGAGGGTCTGTGATTTAAGCTGGCTGTTCTGTGTTCATTGGCTCTCAGTCCAAGCACCAGATCAGAGGTTAAGAATATAAGAGTTGCTGTTTTGCTAAGTCCATCTTGCCCAGTATCCTGTTGCAGACAGTGGATGCTGCTGAGTGGGAGATCAAACAGGGTATGACCACGGTTTTTGTCACTTCCTCTTCCACTTGTAGCCTCCAGCATTTAGAGTCTAGGAAGCTGTGATTTGGAAATTGTACTCCCAACTCCCGTGCTCAATATCTACTGATGCACTTTTCCTCCAAACATTTGTTCAGTCCTGTTTTGAATCTGGCTAAGCTGTAAGCTTCCACAGCTGCTTGTGTCTGAGTTGATTACATGCTGTGTAGGAAAAGGCTGGAATCCTGTTACAGCCTGCTTGTGACTATTACTACAGCCTCGGTGGAAATCATATTATGAAGAAGTAGGTTTGTCAGAACATGGCAAATCTGGTGTAGATGGGATTATGTTTGTTTATGCTGAAAAAGCTCTCTTGTTTCACAGTTCAGCCATCTCTGTGGCCAGGGCATAAAATCACTTTAATCCTGTCCCCTGATCATTCTGAATAAATATATACAGTATCCTAATCTGGACTTATCTGCCCTGCTCCTCCCCCCCCCGTTTATGATTCTGTTTATGATTCTGGCACTGTTTATGCCTAGGGACAATATTAATTGAACTCAAATTATTGCCTGTCCCTAAAATTCCACATCGAGTGGAAGAAACAAATAAAATGTAAAGTAGGTGTACTTTTTTGGAAGTAGCATCTTGCCCTATTTTGTCAAAATCTGTTGGTAAGAAGTGCTTTGATTCCTCTGAAAGGAGGCTTGCACAGATCCAAGAAGAATGCTATCATCACATCCCTGTAATTGTAATAGAGCCACCTGCCCCACAGCTGCATTTCCCTTCACCAATGGTGCAAACAGGTTTCTTGGAATCAGTGATTTCATATAAAAACTTTGAACCTCTGCTTACCTATAAAAGAGCTTTCATAGATTCTGTCTTCTAAGTCAGTAGTTTTGCCTCCCCTGCCTCTGTTGGAAGAACACTAATTTATGTAACGATGCCCCAGGATTTTTACATGTGTAGGAATTGAGGCTGGGAGTTGTGCTGTGGCCCTTAGTGAGATTTTCACCAGAACACCAGACTCTTTTTAGATGGGTGGGTTCCCGCCCCCACTTTAATGTAGTTTTTATAGCTTTCTATAAAGGAAACTAAACTTAAGGATATGACTCAACTTTTTAGAAGGAAGGAAATGTGAAATGAAGGCATTCTCTTAGTTCTGAGCTTGAGGCAAACTTGCAGAGTTTGCTCAGTGTT
>NW_017728886.1:256056858-256062090 GCF_001723895.1 Crocodylus porosus | reverse complement strand
TTATTTTTTTTTTGGCTTTTTGAAAAGGTCACTACATACAATATTGAAAAGTCAATATGTACTGCTAGCTCCAGTGACTTAAACTGAGTGCAAGACTGCAGAAATACACAACTTCCACAGACCTGGGATTGTGCCTTGCTCAGGAATAGGCACAGGCTTCTAGCAACGGGAATTCAAGTTTGGTGAGAAGGGAACATCCTGCTCAGCTCAAGCTTTGCTGATACCATCTGGACTGGGACAGAAATGTAGGCAGTGGACTTGAGCGGAGGACTACTGTGTGTCATCTCCGCATAGACACTTGAGTCCTTTCACATTTACTTATAGAAAGAAAGTCCTTCCTCTTTTCAGCTAAACCGAAATGATCTAAAAGTCCCATTAATTTTTATGTTGAGCTGTGTGAACAGCAAAATAAGTGACCAGTGCTGTCTTAGTAGATTGGTTTAGTGATTGTTCCTAGTCAGATAGCAAACAATTGTGTGTGCAGTGGCTAAGCAACTTCCTAAGTTTGTGCTTGTTTGCATTAACTAATACAAGTATTGGACTGGCTGCTGCTCGTTCCAAAGGGACATCATTTCCAGTGTGTCAGTACAAGTTTTTGTTGGGGGGGGATGGAGTTGCTGTCTTTCTGCTTTGGGTTTTTCCTTTATATTATGCTCTTGTGAAAGTGTTCTAAAGTACTGTATGTTGAGTTTGGTGTAGAGGTTTATGAAGTTGAAAAGTTATTATCTTTGTATTGGGTTTCTCAATCAAAATTCTACTTTGAAAGCACTTGCAGATCTGATGTGAAAGTCTAATGCTGACCCTGCATGCAAGATTGAAAAGAGGATGCTTACACAATGCATGTGTCTGCCAGGAATTGATTGAGCTGGTGTTGCAGTTTTTGAAATACAGCAAGCCTTGCACTTCACCCTGCAGGGTTTGTGTGAATTTTTGTTAAATGTTACTCAGATCATTAAGTGACCTCAAATATCACCTTTTTAAAAGTGGTACTGTTTGAAATCTGTTGAATCACCCTCTTAGTCTGCTTAAATGTTGAAATAGTAGCCTTTCAGAATCACTCTTCAGCATCGTTAAAGCAAGTTTAGTTACTGAATAAAAGGCTTCTTACATGAACTTTCCCTGGATGAATTCCATCCTAATGGAGACTAAAAAGGAAAAATGAACCAGAATTCATTGCTCCTGTTACCTTTTGGATGGTAAATGGTTATTCCTCCTGACATCTCAGACAAAAGCTTTAAAACTCAAAGTGCAGATAGGTGGTGACTATCTAGATTGGGGTTCTGTTCTTTTTGCTTGCAATCTGCTACATGTATTTATTTGTAGCATGTGGTGCCTCTGAGCTCTAATTGTAGCCTGGTCTCCTGTGCTAAGCAGTTTACATGCACAGAACAAAGCCTACAATCCAAGTACAGGAGAAGAGCCAACAGAAGAAAAGTTCACAGCTGGGAGCATACAAGACGATATTAGTCAACACTATCATTGTTTCAGTACCTCCAGAAGCATGACGGCTGCCCATTTTTTGGTAGGCATCACAGCAGAGAGGTTTCAGGGAGCTGAGAGCTTTGTTTTCTTTTCTGGACCTGTCTTCAGTTTGACCAGTTGCTGTATACATTCCAAAGATTAAAAAAAACAAAAGCATCAGGATGTGTAAAAAAAAAAATTTTTTTTAAATTAAAAATTAAACCATGTGAGGGTAGTTGGGTGATGGGTTCAAATACAAATGTTGCAGGTTCAAGTTTACATTCATAATACCTGTTCATTTTTGGCTTTGTAAATAGTTCATGTACACTTAGTCCTGACATCTCTCCTTGCTCGGTGCTGAAGATCAGTTTAGCTTTTAGAAAAAAATAACTTTACTGGCTCCATACTTTTTGGGGAGACCAACGGTGGTTATTAGTAATTCCTTGGTGAATGCTATCACCAAGTTCATTTGAAAACACTAGATGTCAATTCTAGCTTTTTTCTTTAGACCTGTAGGAATACTTTGAAAAGAATAAAGTTCCTTCAGCAAAGATCAAGATACCTTTGCTGCAGCAGTATGGTTTTGCCTCATTGAGAGAGCTGAATGTTTACTCTTTCATGGTGCAGTTCTGGTTGAAAGGTGAGAACGTAAAATGGTCATGTGCGGCTTCCTTTTTAATCTTTCAGATCTAATTTGACTCAGCCTACTAAAAATCATATTGTTTTTTGTTGTCAGAATAGCAAACCCAAACTTACATTGCTGACTTTGGAGCCTTTGCAAAGTCCTACACCCCTGCCCTGCACCAGATGGGGAGGGGAGTGGAGCAGCTGGGCAATGCCCCCTAGTCTTACCTTCTCTAAATCGGGATGTCTCTCATCTTGGAAAGGCTGGGGGTGGGGGCAGCAGCCACTCTTCTTTTCCCATGGAGGAGTTGATCTGGGGCGAATGCCCTTCCCCCCCTTCCCCCCCCCCCCATACACCTTTACAGACCAGAGTCCTCTGATACTGACCAGATTTCCAATATGCAGCCTGGCGGTTTGGAAAGCCGCATCTGGCTTGTCAGTTTGGGGGAGGTGGGGGACGGCTCAAAACCCCCGGAGGGAGGGAGGGAGTGGGGCTGTGGCAGGGCGTGGGGCACAGCTGTGGGTGGCTCATTCTGGGGTGGGGGGGAGTTCTGCTGCGCACACCCCTGGGGGGAGGCATGGGGGGGGGTATGTACCCCCCTCCCCCTGATTTGTTTGGGGAGCGAGGGCAGGCTGCTCACTACAGGCTCGGGGGTTGTGCTGGCCTCTTCCCAGTGGGGGTGGGGTGGGGCCAGGTGGTGGCAGCACTGGGAGGGGAGGCTACAGGGTGGCCTACAGTCATCCTGAAATTTGATGTAGCCATCCAGTAACCCTCCTCCCAGCACCACCACCGCCTCCTGGCTTGAGTGCAGTCGCAGCCCAGCTCCCCTGCCAGGAAGAGGCCAGCGCAGCCCCCAAGCCCATAGTGGGCAGCCTGCCCTTGCCTCATGCACAAATCCAGGGGGCACATGCCCCCCATGCTTCCCCCTGGGGTTCACATAGCAGTGTGAACTACCCTACCCTGCACCCTAGATGAACTGCCGGCAGCTCTGCCCTGCCCCGCCCCACTTTGGCTGGGCAGTGCCTGCACCTCCCCCAGTCTCCCAACCCCACTCCCTCCCTCACCATGGAGGCCTTAATCTGCCCCCCCATGCCCCTTCCTTCCTTCAAGCCCTTTCCCCCTGCAGACTTACTGGTTGGATGCTGCTCTCTAAGGGGCTGGGCTGCATTCCTGCCCATGTGCATGCTCTGGCTGCATGCATGAACGCAGCGTTTATCGGTGACATTATTGGCCACATCAGGCAAAAAAAGCTGATTGCTGATAATGTCAATTTTCCTTTTATGGGTGCCAATATGATATGGATTAATTCTTCCACATCATGGAGTAATCTACTGGAAGTCTGAGTTTGATCTGCGAGGCAGATCTTTCGGGATTCAAACCTGGAAGCTTTTCTCCAATAGATGATGTGTTTCTTTTTGGAGAAACTGAATGAGCTCTTGCATGCTGACAATTTTTGCCAAAAAAGTGGTTTTTCTCCCTGTAGAAACTTGTATGTGGCATTAAGCTCTGCTTTTGCCCTTGTCTCCTCCCCCCACTCCCCTTCCCCCCACCCCTCCATATCTGGCAATCAGGATTCTGCAAGTGAAACTTAATAACTCTGTGGTACACAAACTGGAGAAAAAAACATTCACTCTCTTATGATTGGCCCTGCAGGGCTAGCAATTGCAATACAGATTTACTGCTCATTGTAATCATTAGTCAGCAAGTAACTCAGCAGAGGACCCTTGCACTTAAAGTACAAGACCAAAGTGTTTAATCTTGATTATCAGTATTTTATGGGAAATACAATTTTGTGTACACAAACCATACCTCAGTTTGTGTGCATGTGCGTGCATCTATGTATGGATTATGTACATATATATGTATGCGTGTACAACTTAAATAAAAACTTGATTGTAACTAATATATATATATTAAATAAAAACTTGATTGCACCTGAATTGCCCAGCTCAATTTTAGGCTTTGTTATGGTAGGTGTTGCACAGCTAGGAAAGGAAGTTTCCACTTAATGTAAGCTATAGCAAGGAAGAGATGTTTAATGTGGTTAAGTTGTTAGTGAATGCTTAATAAAATCTAGGAATTAAGCAAAGAGAATTAATATGGATTAGTGCTGATTTCTTTTTTCTTTCTTTTTTTTTTTTTATTCCTACTGAAATTGAAACTATGCCAAAATATACTGTCAATTAATTGGCTAACTACTGTGTTTTGACTGAATGGCACTACAGAGGACTAACAGCAAATGTTCATATCTTAAAAATGACAGCATTCTGCTTGTCTTACCGATGCTTTTCAGTACAACCACTTTTATGTGGATACAATAAAACTTAGCTCCCATATTTACTTGAATACAAGTTGTTTTCCCCCGTCAGCATGGGGTAGGAGGGGAGTTACTTAAATAGTCTTGGATTTGGGTAACTGCCCAGACCAGGTGGCGACTCGGCTCTGACTTTGGCACCAGGCTTTGCGCTGAAGGTGGAGCAGAGCCACTACCTGCTCAGGCTGGAATGGCTCATTTGGTAGGGGCTAGGGGCATGTGGGGGGTGTGTGTGTGTGGGGGGGACGGACGGACACAACACCTGCAACCTGTCCTCTATGCTCCAGTAGTTCCCGAACTTGGGGTCATGACCCCATTTGGGGTTGCAACTAAAAAAAAAAAAAAAGCGGGGGTTGCAAAGACTATCACAGATTTTCTTTTTTAAATGTCAGGTTCCCCTTGCAGGCTATCAGAGTTCCAGCCTGAAAGGAAGTGCTTGGGGTTGGGGGGAGCAGGAGGAGGGTGATCAGGCTGAGGGGTGCACACACATGGCAGCCAGGCAACATGGAGAGCAGCTCCCATATACTTAGCTGAAGGGAGCTGTGGGAGGGGGGAAGGAAACTATAACAGATGTATAAGATGAACATGAGCCTACAATGCGATGCTGCAGCTAGTAAAGCCACCAAAATGCTGGCTTGCATCCATAGATGCTTCTCAAGCAAATCCCAGGATGTCCTTCTCCCCCCTGTACTTGGTCTTGGTGAGGTTGCAGCTGGAGTACTGCGTCCAGTTTTGGGCTCCACAATTCAAAAAGGATGCGGAGAAGCGCGTGGCTCTTCTCTGGACTCTCTCAAGCATGATCAGAGGTCAGGAAAACAGACCTTACGATGAC
>NW_017728886.1:255963227-256056733 GCF_001723895.1 Crocodylus porosus | reverse complement strand
TTTCAGGCTGGACATAAGGAAGAATTTCTTTACTGTCCGAGCTCCCAAGGTCTGGAACAGCCTGCCATCGGAGGTGGTTCAAACACCTACATTGAACACCTTCAAGAGCACATTGGATGCTTATCTTGCTGGGATCCTATGACCCCAGCTGACTTCCTGCCCTTCGGGCGGGGGGCTGGACTCTGATCTTCCGAGGTCCCTTCCAGCCCTAATGTCTATGAATCTATGAAATTAATTATTGGAGGGGGGTCATCTTAAATTTTAAAGTCAACTTGGATTTGGGTGAGCAAGGTATTAGGGTTATCTGTCAGGAGATTAATATGACAAATCTAAGCACACGTCAAGTTTTCACGTTGCGGTTCAGAGTGGCTATACTTGATTTGAAGCATAGAGGTCTATTTTCGTATAATATGGTTTTGCTTATTTTTTAGTCAGCTCTTTTTGTCTTAAGAAGTTATTATTTAGCTTTATGCTCTGTAGAGGGACCAAGTACAGTTGTGTTTTCCGGCATTAAAGGATGGTTTGAGACCCTGCTTTTTATCTGTTCAAATGGCCTAATTCTAGGTGAGCTAGGCTGTTGATTCAAAGTATGATTTATAAGATGGAAATGTGCAGAGGGTTTTGCTTTTGGTAAATAATTCTTCAATAACAAAAGGAAAATTTGTGAAAACAAACCCAGGTTGTTTTTACCTGTTTGTGTTTGGTCTCTGGTCCCTGACCCTGTAGCAAACATTCTTTTATTTTATTCATATGCTGTTCTTCAGCAGGGCTCAGGTTAACAGACATAAACCACATATAAAAGTAAATGGATACAATATGAAGCAGAAGTTCTTTAAACAGTATCCCAGCCTAGTGGAGCTTGCTAAACATTCGCTCTCTTTGTATTTTTTACAAAGATATATTTAGTTAGATGTTTGAGTTAATTAGCCAAGGTTTGTCATAATGGATGTAGCCCAGGGCAGTTATACTACTTTGACGTAATTAAAATAATCATCACTTTTTAAAAATAGTTTTCCAATTTTTACTTGTAAAGAAATGTGCATTCCAGTTGTTTGACATAAACACAAAAGCCACACAGGTGTACACTTAAATGACTCTTACACTGGATATGGTACATCTTTTTTGCTGTGGGAGGTGGCAGCTGACATGCATTTTGTGCTTATTTAAACAACTATATACACTAATATTTTTAGATTTATTAATTTTTATAATTTTACAATATGGGAAAGGTGGTGATTTAGCTTTCTAGTAAATATCAGTGACCAACTTTTTTCCCCACATTTTCTTTGTCATGTACTGTATTAGGATAACAACTAGAATTTAAAAAAATGCAGAAAAATGCATATAAAATTTCTTTTTGTTAAAACACTCCAAAATGCTTTGAAAACAAAAACCTCCTCCTACATAAGTTTGAAAACTGAACCATTTAAAGCGGTGATAGGGAGCAGTTCTAAAATGGGAGTATCCAACTAATATGCCTTAATGGCAAGTCTTGATGAGATGCGTGATGACGTATCCTGGAGTTGAAGGCTGGGTCCTTTTTGTTTCTGGGGACTTCTGCCAAATTGTTTCATCTGGTATCAAGGTCCCTGGTTTTTCCACATACATTATGTATTAGACCATACTTAAGTTTGATCTCGAGAGTTAAATATTCTTCCCTTGATTCATTTTTTGTGTGTGTGTAGAAAAGCACAAAGCTTGTGATTTTGGCTTTTTTTAATGGAAGTTCATGATTTCAACCTGATCATTTAAATGTATTAAGTTATGTTACGGCTTTATAATTATATTATTTTGCATTAAATCCAGATTTTGTTCTAAACAGGCTTAGTTTTTAAAAACCAACCTTTTTGAATGTTGCATATTTTTGCTTAAAACTTATTTGTATTTTTTTAAAATACATGAAGAGTGAACAATTTTATTCTCAAGTAAAAACATGAAGGTCATTAAGGTTCTTGATGACCTAAAGAATTTAGGGAAGTAGTCAGTCTTTTTTTTTACTCAACATTTTTAATGTTGTGGTTCTTACTTGTGATATTTTGTTAACCTGCCCCAAAATTTACCATTGTAGACTCTTATGCAAAGTCTTTGAATGCAGCTGTGGTATTTGTGGCTGTCTTCATGAAATGTACTGTCAGCTAGCTGTTTAGGTTTCTTAAATGTCCAAAATGCATGTCAGGTTAATTTTCAAATTTGAAAATCTCAGTTTATATGTTGTTTCAAAATAAGGTGTGTTTTGTATAGGAAAGTTCATGCAGATCTTGAATCCTTTGAAATCTGTTCTGTGGGAAACTTTTTCTGCAACCTTTAAGCATTTTATGCGTGTTGTACCTGTTGAGTTGTGACACAAAAGCTCACACTTTAGTGTCTTGGCAGTTCAGTCTCCAAAAACCCTGCAAGGCTTAATAAGGTAGTGAATAGAAAAATGCATAGTTTGCCTCTGCGATGATTTCCGGTGTATATGAAAACAAAGCTGTTTACTGTATCTCTTGGAGGTTACAGATAATATGCTGACACAGTGTATGACAGCCTAATTGCAACTGAGTCGTGAGTGATTTTGGTAGAGAGCCAGCATACTAATAACATCCCCTCTTTCTTCTGTAAATTTAATCTTGGAGGTATAAGGCACCTGGCTCTCTTCCTGCAAGTGGATACAAAGGCAGTGCAGCTTGAACTAATTGTAGTTCTAAACTGTACAGCAGAATGTTGTGATAGATTCCATAAAAATCATTGGCATAGCTTTGTATTCAGTGCTGTGTGGGTTTGAAACAGTGCGTAAGATTCCACACCCCCCCCCCCAGCAAATTATTTTTTGGTACTGTCTCATTTGGATACTGGCAGCCTTATTTTCTGTAATATATCCATTTGATGTTGATCTCCTGCAATGATGCTTGAAGCGATTATTCCAGAAAAGAAAAAACAATCTCCATTTTCTATGCTGGTACTGCACTTGGAGGATTTGTAATATTTTTATCTACTAAAATACTTTATCCTTAAAATTTAAATATTAGATTTGACCACCGTATCAAATTATCTCAGGGGATGTCAAGTTCTGTAATCCTGCCTTTGATTGTATTTATATCCCATGACGTGTGTCCAAAATGGCAAACTTTAATTTCGTATGTCACCTTAATTGTCTAAGTTACTAACTCCTGTGCTTTGTCTTTGCTCTTGTTTTCTATGGAATAATGAAAAACTGCTAAGATTTTCCTATTTTGCTTAAATATAAAGATTGGGTAATAAACAATGCTTGAGGAGAAATTGAAAATTGGCTATGTTCCTTTAAGACGGGTGAATCGATATAACATGATTGCACTTTAGATTTCTTTAGTATAAATTTTTAAGTGTCATTTCTCTTTGTTGTCACTACTGGAACATGGGCTTTACCATGGTGGTTGACTTAATGTGGCATGTAGGGAGAAAGAGGAAGTTTAGGAAGTATATTATTTTTAAAGTGGGTCCAAGAATGATGCTCCCAATTATCCTCGTGAGTATTCTAGAAGGATTTATATAGTTGGTAGGTTATCCTCAGCCAGTGCAAGAGACCTGTTCTTTGTGGTTGTCTCCAGGCATCAACACACACAATACTTACAATGATTTAAACACGGTTTAAGCCTCAATGCTAGATCAGACATTCAAAAAGCCTGCAGCAAAATTGATCTAGGCTATGCATTTTTTTTTGTAAACATTATCACTCGGACTAGTAGCAAACAAAACAGACATTCGCCCCTTTGGTGGGGGAGGATCTTAGACTGGGTTCCACCATTTTTTAAACCAGTCCGTGTGCTGGCTTTCTTTTCTGTTACAGGTATAGACTGGTTTCTGATCACAAGTGTAATGTCTGTACCTGGTCCAAGTGGACAGATGTACATGGCTGTTTAATTGGTTTAAATCCACCTGGAATGGTTCAAACGGCTACCTCGAAAATGAAGCGCTATTTTTTTAACCAGTTTACTAAAAAGCATGAATTCAAATATGCTCTGGTGCATTAAAACCAGACTGGTAGGGCTGTGTACAACTTCAGTCGCTGATTCAATTGAGAGAAGATTCAGTGGCCAAATGTGAATCGAATCAGGAAACCCATCAATCTCTCCAAATCGAATTGGAAGCCGACTGTGGGACGCTCCATCTGCCCCAGCATTTCAGCATTCATGAGCTGCACCCGGTACCTCGAGATGTGTAGAAAAAAACATATAAAGCTGCGTCTATGGCCTAATCGCTGATTTGCCGAATCAGAATCGAATCTTCGGATTTGGATTCAGTTGAATCTAATCAGGACAATAATCTGAATCAACTAATCAAATCACTGTCCCCCAAATCGGGCCAAATCCGAATCGAATACAGCCCACTTTGCACACCCCAACAGACTGGAACAGCAATTAGATTAGAGCCTGTTTTTCCTGTTTAGTCAAAGATAACTACAGGCAGACTTTCCACCTACCATTGTTTGGCTCTGTTTAATGAGTTTGTAACTGTGCAGTTCCTGGTGGGGTCCGTCTCTTAGAAAAACTGTAAGTATCCACTAGTTCTTACGAAGACTAGCTGGTGCCAGGGCTGTGACTCCTACCTTCCTACCTAGTAGCTAGAGGCCAATACATGTAATTAGGGAGAGGACTCGAGAGCTTGTCAGCAAGATCTGAAGGTAAGATCCTGATGAAGTTAAATCTCAAAAGGTGCTGGAAGTCTTTACAAAGTTAAGGCTCCCTTTTGACCTAGTTTGATTGTGAATAGCTTCAGCGCTGCCTGCTGCTGTCTTTCCAAGCTTTCACAAGCAAATGGCAGTGATGAATGACATCCTTGACAGTTTTTACTTTTGCTCACTGTTTTCCTTGTGGTAGGAGTAACTACCCAGCATTAACTCTTTTGGCTGTTGAACGTTGGGCACTGTTGTTGATCTAAAATGGCTACCATCAGAGCTCAAAATATGGGCATCTTAGTTTTTCTAAATCGGTGGTTCTAACCTTTTTAGACTTGAGGCACCCCTCCGTAACTTTTCAGAATTCAGTGGCACTCCATTTAAAGACTTTTATTTCTTGCTCCATGGTGCAAGAAGGTGCATGCTGCACCCTTAAGAATTTCATGAGGTGCCAGGGTGGATTGGTCACCCTTGAGAATATGGGAGGTGTTGTGCCTGGTGTTCAGCAGGGGCAGGACAAAGTAGTTGCTATGCAGGGCAAATTGGGGAGCTTGGGAGTGGGTCATTAGACCCCTGAAGGAGGTAGCTATCCTTGCAGGAGGCGAAAAGCAGTGACAGTAACTGCTGGTGAAGAAGCTGGTGCCAGGTGAAGTGGGGGAGAACCCTGCCATGCGCAGCTCCTTCTGCAATCTGCCTCTTCTCTGCCACTGCAGCTACTCCTCTAAGGTTGTGAACATCAGGGATCGGAGCCATGTGCATCTATGACCCCTCACACCACTCCCAGGAGCATGAGTGCAGTAGGGGGAAAAGGTGGGCTGAAAGTGTGGCCCAGCATGTGTCCACCTCTGGCAGAGCATGCTGCTTAGAGCATAGGGGCAGTAGGTGCAGGGGCTGCCAGGGGATGGGAGCTGCACATTCCAGCTCCACCCCTTGCATACTTCTCCCCTGGTCCCAGGGCTGGTGGAAGGGTGGAGTGAGGGGAGGAGGGGTTGTAAGGAATGGTGTTGGGCTGCTGGGGCAGGTGCAAGGTGTCCAGGGCATGAAGAAGCCAGCATTTACCTTCTCTGTCAGGTCCGGGCTCCATGGCACCCTGGTTGAGAATTGCTGCCCTAAGTTAAATGAAATGGCTCCTGTTTTTAAAGATGTCCAGTTTTTTATATTCATTTAGTAGTAGGTGGGTTCAACTAGATTTACACTATTTGCACTTTTCTGAAAGCTCTTGATGGTCTGTCTTTGAAGATTCCATTAAGAAAAATTAAGTGTTCCTGGAGTGATGGGGGTGGGCGGGTAGTAAATAGATTATTTATTCCTAGTCTGTTTAGAGGCTGGTGAGAAGTTAGCAATCAAGCTTCTGTGTTGTAGGAGGTAGGGAAAGGGTTACTCGAAGAAACCCACACATTTGGTGTTTGTAGAAATGATTTGGATCATTGAGGTGGTGTTTTTGGAAATGAAAATTATTTAGTTTTTTTTTTTTCCCCCAGACAGGAAAATTCAAACAGTAGAAGGACCAGCAAGGGAATAAATGCAGTGCTGAACAGAACCAAGTTCAAGATACCAAATGTTGGAACGAATAATTTGAACTATGTTTAACGACGTCTAGGTTCTAACCTAACTAATCCCTTGTGGGGTGTGTGAAGTAGTGCAAGATGAGTCATTGTGAACAGATGAAGTGCAGTGGTGACTAAAAATTCCTTCAGTCTAATTCTTTACATTGCCATTAAGGATATAATATTCTAACTAAGGCTAGACGGTTGATATTATTTCTGGTCACACAGGCTCTCAAAATGTGGAAAAGGTCCAGAGATGGTTGGTGAAAAATTAGATATATAGAAATTTCCTGTACAAGAAAAGCTGAGGGTGTGGAAGAGGCATGATAAAGGCCTATAAAATAACAAATGGCATAAGGAAAATAAATCTATTGTTCTATTTAAATGGTCAAGTTACCCATGATCTCTCTAGCTAAATTCTAAACATGACATTCAAAATTAATTACATGAAATAGACTGCACTTTTTAACTGTGAGAACTTGTTGCCCCAATGTATCATTGGGTCTTGGGTTTTAGAGGAGATGGAGCTGATGCACCATTAAACAAAGTAAAGTTCCCCCTGCTCCCAGTGAACTAGGACTGTTCCTTTAGGGCATGTTGTTCTATAGAGAGTTTTTTTTTGTTTTTTGGTTCCTTTCAAGTACTCTCAGAGGATACTGAACTTGATGGTGTACAGTAATTTTCTGTGCGTTTTTGCTTTGTATTGCTCAGCAAATCTGAGATTTGAGTAATTAAAACAGGATGTACAACAATCGTCTTAAAACTCTTTAAGAATGTTTTCGGGGGTCATTTTAATTGCTTTTGCCTTGGCGCTGTTAAGTTTTTCCTTTTGTCGCTGTAGAAGGGTTGGATGATTGGAGGACCAGCCTGTTGTTGTTCTGTCCCTAAAGGTGTTTTTGCCAACTATTAAATTTGATGCCATGCTTAAAGTCTGAAGTTGATTTGCATATAGAATTCCTTAAGTGAGGTGCAATTTTAGAGTAAACCATAAAAAGTTGCCATGGGATTGTAGTCCTCTGCTTGAGAAACAGAATCCACTTGGATTCAGACAGATACACAGGTTCAGCAGGAGTATGGAAAGGGGAGGACGTGAGAAGTTTAGTTCTTTCATTCCTGCATAGCCTGAAATGTGATGCCGCATCCTTTTGTGTAACTTGAAGGGGAGCACTTGTGAGAGTACAGCATAATACAGGTGGGAGAGGAAGAGGGAGATGCAAAGCTTTAGATAAATTGCCATGGTCCCGACCCACCGTTCATTCTGGCCACAGACTATGGCAGGGGTAGGCAAAATTTTGTTGGCCGGAAGGCCGAAAAAAACAAAATGTCTACCTTGGAAGGTGCTAGAGTGCTGACATACTGGAGCCCGGAGCAGCTGTTTGCAGCCTCCTGGCTGCAGCCCACACATGGAGCCTGCTTGCAGCCTCCCAGCTGCCTGCTGGGAGCAGCCTGGGCTTGGTGGCTGGCAGCAGCTGCTTAGAGCCTGGGCTGGCAGTGGTGTGCCGAGCAAAATGGCTTTGCGTGCCGTGCTCAGCATGCGTGCTGGGATTGCTGACCCCTGGACTAGGGGCTACAAAAGGCAACTTAAGTCCTGGGTGGATAAAGGTTGAGAATCACTTACAATAATGTAAATATGTATAAGTTGATTGCTTTATTTTAGGACATGAATGTAAACTGTTCTGTCAGCATAGTTGTATATACAATATGGAAACAATGTGCCTTCCAGAAGGGTTGACTCAGGTACCAAAGGAAACATTTGGAGAACAGAGATTCCTGATATTTTAAGTAGTGAGTAATGTTGATGGGAACTGCTTGTCTCTAATACTGCCCCTTGCATATCATGCCTTGTGGCTGCATCTGCACTTGTCATGGTAACTGAGATCTTGCTTCCTGTACCATGTGTAGGCCAGCTTCCTTCGATGTGTTACTTTGATGGTTTTAGCAGGTGTACAAAGGCAATAAATGGCATTTAAGAAACTGAGTTATTAATATGATCTTTCCTCATTATGAATGCTAGTTCTCCCCAGCTGACTTCCTGTTTTGCTGTGTTCTCTCCTAATTAGGATATGATACAATCAATATAGGTAAGATTCTTTTCTCCTTCTAGTATAGCTCCTGCAGTTTGACCTCCTGGGAACCTCTCTCATGTTTGCGGATCATGCGACAGTCAGTAACCATAGGAGAACCTAAAGGATGTGGAACCCTTTATTATAATAGGCCCTGCCTCTCAGTCCATCTTGATTCCCTGCTTTCTGCATGTGAGAATAGCCATGGTTATTATGACTGTAATTAGCACAAAATCAGCATGTAACAGTTCTGTCCTGGGTCCAAGATTTGTTTAATATCTTAATTAATAACTGGGAAGATGGTATTGAGTGAACAATTTGCAAAATTGGCAGAGTTGCAGAGGACATCAATTTGGGTAGAGTTGCAGACAATTTGGAAGGTAGGGCTAAGATTTGGAATGACCTTGATAAACCGTAGATTTGGTGTGAAACTGAGTTAAACTCAGCAAGGACAAATGCAATCACATGAACAAGTATAGACTGGGGAATGGCTGGTGAGGCTGAAGTACTGTAGGAAAGGACCTAGACGTTATAGTGGACCATATTCTGAATGTGAGCCAGCAGTGTGCTCTTGTTGCAAAAACAAACAAAAAACAACCCCCCCCCCCCGAAACCAACCCCTACCAATAACATATAACAAGGGGCCTGACTAAATAATCTCTTGAATTCCATTACAATTTTTTTTCTGTGATTTGTTTTAACTATGTTTAGTTCTGTTATGTAGTCATCCATATCAGTCCATTGTGTAAGGGTGGAATTAACAGTTTTTCACATGAGTGTCTGCTGTGGATGAGCACTGTCAGTGACTGGAAGCACTGCTGCAGGGTTTGCTTGGTCCACGGTTTGTTGCAGTGTGTAAACGAGTAGACTTGGGATTCTGCTAATAGATACGATCTTCATTCTGTGCTCCAATTCAGGGGTGGTCAGCCTGTGGCCTGCATGCCACAAGTGGGAGGGGCAGCCTCTGTGCGTGGCATGTGGCGGATTGGGAGGCAACAGGCAGTACGATGGTAGATACAGCAGGAAGCAGTAGAGCAGCAGATTGGGAAGGGAGCAGAAAACTGAGCAACAGATAGGACCTGGGAATGGGATTGGAGTGGCACTTGGGAATGGTGGGGAGCTAATTTGTGGCACACTTGCCAAAAAGGTTGGCCCCCACGGCTGTGATTCATCTTTGCCCAAGTCCAAAGCCCAGCCTGTAAAGTGGGGATGCTTTTCAAGGTGGACAACATGATCAGGACATCATCAGGTGTTCAAAACTGAAAGTTGAGTGCCCAGAATGGTTTTAATGCTATTCTTGGTCTTAAGTTGAGTCATTTTATGAATTCTATTTGGTTTCTTTATCAGGGATTATTCCTTGTCTTAGTCTTCAGGATTGAATTGGTGCTTTGTCTCAGAGGCATTTTTTTTCTATTTCTGTAAAGAAAAGGCAAAGGAAACTTAAGTTTTCAGCAGTGCATCAACAAGTTCCAGTATTGAGGTTAACCTTACAGATTGTTAAAAGCTCTGGAGCTTCAAACAGTCTCTTTTGATGACTTCACCAAAGAAAAATGGGCTTTCCTGTTACCAGTACCAAAGTGATTGAAGTAGCAGAACAGCTGAAGATAAACTGTGATATATTAATTTAATGAGCAGAATTTGGAGAGATCTGAGATGGTGTCTGCCAGCTTTTATAGGATCTGCTGTATAGTCAACAGAGAAAAGTACTGATAGTTTTTTTAGGAATTAAGGAAATGTCGTGCAGTCAGTTCAGGTAAATTTTTACCATATACAAGTTTTTGCTAGTGCTGTCTTTTGATATTGAGTTAATCATTATTATGTTTCAGCAGTTCCTAAAAGCTGCCAAAAGATTATGCTAAACCCTGTATACATATCTTGTAAGGACCACCCCACCTCACAAAAATTAGTCTAAATGACCAAGACGTTGAGGGAGAAAGGAAAGTGATATAGGTCCTACTGCTGATGAGGAGCTGAGGCTTAGTGAAATTCAGGTCCTGAGATCATACAAGAAATCTGTGGTAGAAGCTAGGATTGAACATATTGTGTCTTGTAGTCCAATCACAACACCATTATTGTTCTTTAACAATATGGAGCTAGTTAAATCAAGACATCAGAAATGTAGGTGCTTTAGTTAAAGAAGCAGGCAGTCACTTAGTGATCTTTCTTGTGTTACCGTGTCTCTAAAACCATACATAATCCATGTACTGTTTAGGCAGATACTCTGTGGAGCAAGCGGGATGCAATCAGTCTCCTTTTTAAAGAGAATATAAACAACTTGACAGGCACAGTAGATGCTGAAGAACATTTGCATTAAAGAACTGTACAAAATTACCTTTTTGTTTGGTGAAATTCTTGACTTGGCATTTCTCCATTCGGCATGTTGTTACAGTCATATATAAAAATACTTCACAAAGCATTCTGCAAGAATGGTTCTTTAGATACAGTATAATCTCACGGTGAAACTTAAGTTGATGAGTGTAAGCCAATTTGGCTCTTGCCCCTGGACTTGAATAGGCAGTATTATCAGAGAGGGGAGAAGTTAAAAATGTACATATGATTGTTATAAGGTCTTCTTTAAAGTGCAAAGTGACCATTCTGTCTTCAGCCCTAATATGTTTAAGGCTGTATGTGTACCCTTTTTAAATAGAAGGACTTCCCTGTTTTAATAAGTGCATCACCTCTAGAAGTATGAAAATAGGGGCTACTTCTGCTTTGTCAGTCTCCTAGCCTTAGGTACTTGGTGTTAACTAAAAGTTAGTATTATAAGAGAGGGAGTAATCTTATGGTTTACCTCCAGTCAGAAGGTGTATGCTTGCACCAGTGAGGAGCAGATCCAGAGTCATGTAACTTTTTTTTTTTTCTACTTCTATTTTGTTCACCACTTAATTAGTCTGAGCCTGCTGGAGAAAACCCCTCATGCAGGAAAAGTACTGCTTTAAGAAGTTTTGCTTGGACTGTTTGCCAAAATGTGGAATGATTTATGATGTTTTCACCATACGAGATGCCTGTGATTAATTATGAAAGGTCATGAATGACAACAAAAGAAAAATAGTTCTATAGTAGGTGTCATTTATTTTGGCTCGTGCTGGTGAGGACTTGGCTAAGGCAGAGGTGTCAAACCCATCCAGCCCTGATCCGGAGTGTGGGGTTGTCATCTGCCCTGCAGGGCTGCCCATGAGGCCAGAAGTTTGATGAGAGCAGTGTTAATTGTAGGAGCTCCTGGAGCCGCAGCAGCCTCCATTCAGTCTGCTGCCAGATTTCTGGCAACATGGACCAAATAACACAGCTCTACACTCTGAGAGCTGCAGCGGTTAACACTGGCACCACTCATCCCACTGCTGAATTTGCAACCCCGTGGGGATCCTGCAGGTCAGATCCATCCCACAGGCCAGATCTTTGACAACCATCATCTCTAAGGACTAGTCAGTCGCATTGGATTTTCAGGATGGACTACTTCATGCGATTTCATGATAGGCAGTTTCCTAAAGATACCTCTCCAGTCACTGGATAAAATGATGCCAAGGATATGTTTATATTCATTGTGGAATTGCTGTAACCTAGAGTTAGATGGGAACTACACTTAGTCCTTGTGGAGGGGGAGGAAGAAGGGTTCAAAAAATGGCAAGTAATCAACTACAGAAATGACAGTTTACCCCAGAACTGCATCATGGCTTAAAGACCATTTTTAATTGGAGAGGTTTTATAGTTGTTTAAAAAGAATCTGATGTTCAGTTACAGAGCGCTTAAACATCTCAAATTCTTCTGCACTTGAAATCAGGTCGTCCTTGCTATAACTAGTTGTGTTAATTGAAGAAGCACAACCGTTGCCTACAATTTAAGTACAAATGTAGGTGAGTCTGTTGTTCTGTATGCTAGAGGTATCTATGGACAGTTGTGTACTTCCACCAGATGGACATGAAAGCCCAAACTGATTTCCCTCTGTGGGCTGCATTTGGCACCTCAGAATCAGATTATTGCAATATGCTGTAAATGCGGCTACCTGTTGGGACCGTGTTTAACTGAAAATAGTGCAGAAAACAGTAGGTTGCTTACTAGGGCTGTGGACAGAAGAACCAATCATACCGTATAAAAGAAGGAGATTTACCGTGCATCGGCTGATCTCGAAAAAGACAAACAACATACTGAGCTATATTGACAGGAGTGTCACTTGGTAAATGGAAGTGATTCTGGTACTTTTTTGCACTGGTGAGGCCTTACCTCTGTGTCTAGTTTTGGGCCCCATACTTCAAGAAGCCTGTGAAAAGATTGAAAAAAGTCCAGCAAAGAATGACAAAAATTATTAGAGGTCTGAGAAGCATGACTTAAAGGAACATAGAAAAGTGGGACCTTACACAAGGTAATTTAGTTCATCTACCTGCTCGAGGCAGAATCATCCCAGCCAAGTGTCCGTCCAACCTGCTTTCTAACATTTCCAAAGATGGAGATTCCTGAGTTTCTTTAAGTAGCTTGTTCCAATGCTTAACCATCCTCATAGTTGGAAAGTTTTTCCTAATCTCAAACCTAAATTTTCTCTGCTGCAGCTCTAGCTCATTGCTCCTGTTCCTGTGCCCAAAGAGAAAAGCGCATCTCCATCCTTTCTGTAATTACCTTTTAGGTATTTAAAGGTTGCTTTTTGAAAATTTTGTCTCAAACTTGTAAGTGGAAAAAGTCAGGAGAAGGGATTATTCGGCTAACCTCTGGCAGTTGCATAACTTGGTTGCTGAGAAATACCCTCTATTCTCCTCAGATCTGTCTCGTTTCCTATGGTTATGGGAATACAAGCTGGCTTCCTCTCAGTAGAGAAGTGCTGCATGTCATCCACTCTACAGTAACTGCCCAAATTTATGCTCTTACCCCCAGTAGATGGGAGCTAACCTGCAGTAACTTAGCCCTCAGCACTAAGCACAGAGACCCATCAGGAGACCAGAAGGCAGAGTCTGACAGACCATTACTACCTGTGGTAAAGGGGCGAGAGAGTTGAGGTTCAGCATTTGGGTTTTCAATTTGCTTACGTTGTTCAGAGGGAAAGTTTCCCCTCCCAAGCAAGTGCTATACATTCACACATTCGCTATTGGACATATTCTGCATGGTAGCCTTTGAGGTGAGGATATTTGTTGCTACACTAACATAACTTTGCATTCTAGAAGGTAACGAAAAATTAAATTGGCATCTTTCATGTCTTTGCAACCACAAGACTTCCTGTGGAACTTGCCGCTTGCTGTAGAGTTTTGGCTCAGAATCTCAGCTTTTCAGTTAAAAGTGAAAAACCTTTCTAGCTTTTCTGGTGGAAAAGGAAACCGTGATTATTTGAATGTATTGTATGCAGACACTGTTTTGTTTTAGCTTGTTTGCAACCTTAGGAAAACGATTGCTTTTAAAAGGGAGAATTGCCCCTTTTATCTTGCATGGCTCTCAATTCTGAAACCCATCCCTGAGCACATGAACATTAATGTTTTTCTCCTGTTTCACTCTTTGCTCTGGCAAAGATTTTTGCTTCCTGGGCTGCTTCGAATAATTTAGTATGGAGAAACATCCTGACTGCTGTACATACTGTAACAGTGTTGGTAGCGGTACTGTTACAGAATTCATTTCTTGCTATCATTTAACATGTTCATACTTGAACTCTGAGGAAGCTGCTTACCCAATTTTCAAATTCATATCATTCGGTACATTGGACTATGGGAACTTTGATGCTCAGTTTAGGCTCAGAGAAAGATGGGGAAGCAACAGCGTCTTGCATTTAATCTGCTGGTGCAGTGAAGCGTGGAATTCCCCTTCTACCTTCATATTTTCATATTTAAATCCAGTTCCATATGTTTGGGACTAACCAGTTATTGGCCACTGAGTCTTTTTTAAGACAAATACTTCCTGTTATTAGTAGCAGGGAAACTGATTTAAAAAACCTCAAATTGAATGTATATGCTGAATCAGGCATCAGGAAGATATCTTTAAAGAAAAAAACCCAGTACAGATGCAAAACTCAACTAAAATTTATTATCTACAATGTAGCTTTTACATAAAGAGGATTTATTTAGTAGTTGGTGACCTTTAATGTATATTTACAACTAAATGCATCCTTTACACTATATTGCTACTTTCTGCAAACCAAGAGGATTATGCCCTGTATGCAGTTAAGAAATAGTGTAGCTTGGCATACATGCATATTTTATTCAGTCTTAATTGTATTAAGTTTTACGTATTATTTAGTTAGAGAGTAACTGGAATTTCTTATTTACCACATCAAATTTTTTCTCCATTTGTGGCCAGCCAGTTTGGGATGACAAGTTGGAATTAAAATAAGAAAACAGTACTTTTTTACGTCTTCTCAGTTAAGAAAAAAAAAAGTGCTAGATATGTAAAAAGTTTATCAAAACATGTTTTATAATTAAAATGAATTTGTTAAATAAAGGGTGTATTATCTGTAGTGGGTGAATGGAACTGATGGTTTTCTGATAACTTATTAAATTAACTAAATTATTTTCTAGAATTTAGACGTAACAGTCTTACTTTTTCCCCCCTTCCAATCCATGTATCAAAACTAGCTTCACTCATTTTTGTTTCGGTTTTGAAAGAACTACTTATTGAATTGAATAAACTGAAATAAAGTGTTTCTCTCCATCTGCCCAGGAATCTAGAGCTGTCAAAATCTAAGTTCATTTATTCACTCTAGTGGTAGATACTGGGAATGCTATAAATTTTTCAAAACCTCTCAAAGTTTAATGCTGCTTTTTCCGGGTTAAAGCTGGAGCAGTTTTTCTGTTTTGTTTTTCTCCCAGCTTGTCCACATATAAGTTTGAAATGTGCAAAAGCTGCTGTGTTTTGAGCAGTGGTCCCCTGTCTGTCCCCCTCTAAAGTGGATCCTCATATACATTTGTCCACATCCTCTGTAACCTTCCCCAACTTGGTTGTCTCACTTCCAGCACGTTGGCAGCAAACATGTATTGCTCACATGTATCCTTTTATTTAATGTAAGATTATTTTACTAGCTCATTCCTTATTTTGACTGTCATTCAAATATAATTTTAATTGGTTCCATTTTGAAGAGGAATGTGTCTTAAATAATCTGTTTAAAAAGGGGAGGAGGGGAGAAAAAACCTGCTGCTGCCTCTTTCCTCC
Organism: Crocodylus porosus; assembly: GCF_001723895.1. Taxonomy (NCBI): domain Eukaryota; kingdom Metazoa; phylum Chordata; order Crocodylia; family Crocodylidae; genus Crocodylus; species Crocodylus porosus. The sequence goes on along the minus strand of NW_017728886.1, from coordinate 256,041,374 downwards.
TCTTTGTACCAGCGCTAAGAATAACTGAGGTGTTAGCCATAGGCTTCTTGTCCACTTTGCTGTCAGGAGTTCTGCCCTTTCCCTTTCATGAGCAATTTGTTTTTTTGAAAAAAAAGGATCATGTACAAATGCTGGATGAGTTGCCAGAGGTAGAGAAATAAGCCTTTCCTACTGGAACAAGTAGGACATCATAAATAGAGAATCCTAGAAAATTAGGATTGGAAGGGACCGCAGGAGGTCATCTAGTCCTGTGGTTCTTAACCTCTTTTGTACCAGGATCCGTTTGTAAACAGCAGTGACCAGTCCTGACCCAGTGCCCCTCACTCCTGACCTGCTGCCCCCAGCTCCCCCCAAGTGTGTGAGGTGTGGGGCATGGAGGGGCCCAAAGCAGTCCCTTGCAGGATGGAACTCTGCCAGCCTACAAGGGACAAGCCACCGTTTCCCATATTTTTCAACTTTAAAGGAGAATCTATTTTTAAAGTTTATTCATGACCCTGCTATATTCATGGGACCCACGTTCTGGGTGGGACCAATGAGTTGAGAAATGCTGATCTAGTCCAACCCCCTGCTCAAAGCAGGACCATCTCCAGTTAGATCATCCCAGCCAAGGCTTTGTCTAGCTGGGTCTTAAAAGCCTCCAAGGATGGAGATTCTACCACCTCTCTCACTAACCTGTTCCAGTGTTTTACTAGCCTTCTAGTGGGGGGTTTTTTCCCTGATATTTTTTTTTTCCTTGCTAAAATCAAGCTATACCACGTCCACCAATCTCCCCACATCTACAGAGCCAGTCATTTAATCATAGAAGGCAATTGGGTTGGTCAGGCATGCTTTGCTCTTGGTGAGTACATGCTGACTGATCTTAAACGCCTTCTCCAAGTGCTTAGAAATGGATTCCTTGAGGATCTACTCCATGATTTTTCCAGGGACTGTGGTGAGACTGACTGGTCTGTAGTTCCTGGAGCTGCCTCCTTCCCTTTCTTAAATATGGGCATTATATTTTCCCTTTTCCAGTCATCCAGGATCTCTGTATATCTTGGAGATGGGTGCCTAGGAAACCCCAGAGGAAAAGACTTCTCTCATTTCTCTGGTACCTTTTTTAGTCCCCATCACCAGAAGATGCAGGATAAAGATGCACTGTCTGGCTCTAGTTTCATTTGTAAAGAGGCCTACAGGTACATTGTTTGGTTTTGCACTGTACTGTCTTCAGTTTGTATAAATATGAGTGTATCAGAGAAGATGGTGGTAATCCTCCTTCTCTGCTTACTCTCAGAAACACAAAATTGTGAATTACTTTGCCCAAATCCATGATGACCTTTAATTAAGATGACTGCCTCCACCCCTCACCCCCCGATACATGGGAAATTGTAACATATATAGAATTTTTCATGTACATAATCTAACTTATTGGAGGGTCATCTTAAATTCATTCCCTCTCCCCAAATGCAGCGATGAGGGGGTCAGGTGACAGGGGAGTCAAGCAGCTTAATGCGGCTTGTCACCTGCCTCTCCCTCCCTGTGCCACACTCTGCACCTGTTCCCCAGGTGCCCAGCCAGGCAGCAGCAGTTGCAGTTGGCAGCTTTGGCCCCAGGGCCCATCAGAGCTGGGTCTGGGGCCAGGCTGGAGGTGCTGCCACCACAACCACTGCTGCCTGGCTTGGGGAGGGTGGACAGCAAGGTACGTGGTCCATGCCCTGGACTGAAGTGTGGCAAGGGGAAGTGGGGTGAGCAGAGGCAGCACAGGGCAGCGGCTGCAGTTCCAACTCCAGATCTCTTGTTGATGGAGAGTTAAACCATTTGGCGTGTGTATCTGCTGTACAGTATCAGAAATGCAGAATTTCCTTTAACACCTCATGACTCAGAGCAAATCTGGCAAGTGTCTTTCTGAGCAGAGCTGCCAAGTGAATATGTACTTTGAGAAAATATGCTGCTGGCCCTCTTCGAGATAAAGTGGAACTGTTCGGATGGCAAGAACGTTCTGTGTTCTCTGGAATGAATGGTTAGTATGAAGTCAGGGCCAGTTCAGAGTTTCACATTACCTGTATGGGAGGTGCAGGGAAATTTTAGGAATGGTTTGAAACTTAAACTGTAAATTGCAGGCTTCAGTACAGTGTTTAATCTTGTTCCTATTGTTGCTACACCTTGCAATAGTGATCCTTGACCTGAACTCTGTTCAAACAGCAGTGGCTGCCTAGGTGTAATTGCATGTATTATGCCAGTGGATTGCTTTGCACATTCTTTGCAAAGCACTCTTGTTACCTGTACATCCAGCTTTTCATGTCTGATTGAATAGTTGTTTGCTGTAAGCTATTTTGAGCCTTTTGGATGGGGTGCAAAATAAATCTATTAAATGCATAAATAGTGCTACTTACCAGCAGCTACTGTTCTAGTTGAAGAACTGGTGTTAGGTTTGGAAGCAGCTTGAATTTACACAGTATGTTTTCATGAGCATCTAAAATTGGCTTCTTCAGACCAAATCTATTTTGACTTTAAACTTTCTTGTCCCATTCTTTGCATAAGATTATGAAAATTAGAACAGTAGCTTAGTCTTTTCCCTGTGGCATGTTTCACAAATTGCTTTTGTTTTTTTTCTCTGAATTTTGTTAATAGAACTATTGTTCATGAGTTCTTGTGGTGCTTGGGTGTTGAATTCAAATGAACTTTTTTTTAAGGTGCTACAGTAAGAATTGCAATAACATAGATTTTATTTGTAAATGAATCTTTCGAAGAGGAGCCTCTAATTTCAGAAATACAAATAAAATGTAGATGATCCTTAGGATTCTTATTCTGTAGGAGGTTGAACCTCTTCTGATGTAAACTAGCAGTGTATGCTTGGAGCAGAATCTGGTATTTGGGAGAAAGGGACTTTTATGCTCTGCATATCAAGCTTTCTATTAAGTGGCAGCTAAGATGAAGTGATTTTGAATATTCATTGTAATTTTGGAAACAGTGCGAAGTAAATCAGAAAAAAGGTGATCCGAGATAGAGGACTGCTTGGGTATTTGGTATAAATATTAAACCTCCTCCTTATCTGTAAGAAGCCTGGGAGAGCAGTTCTGCAAGCGGGGACAAGAAATTCTGAAAAATTAGGATCGGTTGCTGCCCACACCTGTGGGTGTAGGTGGGGTCTCATGCACAGGGCCATATCATCTGGAGAGAGGGGCTTGTAAATTTGGTGGTGGAGGAGGGGTTGAGCACCTCTGACCTAGAATACGAGACAAACTGCCCTTTCACAGATATAATGCGGGAAAGTCTGTAATAACAACATCTGTAGCCAGTCTTTGCTTCTCCAGATTAAGGAATTAACATAAAAACAATTGGACGTTCTGCTCCTCAGAAAATATTGTAGTGGAGCACCTGATCTGATTCATTTTTTTTTTTTTTTTTTTCATTCGTAATAGTAACTGCAGTAGTGATCTGTTTGTGATTTAATTCACATTATTACCTTCCATTTGGCCATAGAAGCTTCAGGATAAGTATAGAGATACCCTATTGAAGTTAACTGTGATGCTGTTCAGATAGTGTTTTTGTGGAGGGTCGATGGCAATGGCATTTCTTCTGGATCCCACCTATGAATGAACTTATACCCTGAAATGCAGCATTGTTAAAATTTGGGCTTGGTAGTTCATCTGTTGCTGCTTTTGTCTGTCCATACTTTTTGTGGTGTTGAAGTGAGATTGTAGTTGTAACGATCCAGGAATCTGAGAAGCCAGAATTTTTGTGGTTGATATATTTAGAAAGTTAATCCAAGTCTCTCCCAAACATGTACTTGGTCCAGTAAAGGGCATCAGCCGCAAAAATCCTTACCTCTTGCATAATCTTTTTGTGATCCTTCAGCAGTTTCTGAGCTTGCCACACAAATGCTCCTTTAACTGTACACTGGTAACGTTTCCTATTTTTCACGTACATAATGAATTGAAGAAATACTGTCAGACTGATAACTTGTTTAAAGTAGTTTCTTCTGTAGTAATCCTATATGGCATTGCATATTCTAAAAAAAAACAAGGTGATTTTAAATTAACTCTGTCTGTGGTTTCCTACTCATTGAAGTTACTTATCCTGAAAAATCAGTTCTGACTGTTCAGTTGGGCTACTTTTTTAGATTGTATTCTTATTTCTACAGAGCATATAATTGAAAACTGCTCATTTAAAAAATGGGGTATTTGCCTATTACCTAATGAATTTAAAAAATGTAAACAATAACTTTATTTACTTTGGTTCTGATCAGATAAATTATTGTCAGGACAGAATTTGGCAACAGTATAAAGAATTTTCCATTCCAATAGGAAATGTTACATTAGAACCTAGAAAATTTAAGAGATGCATTCAATCAAGTCTTGAAAAATTAATTCCATGATAGTAAAAGGAGAAGCTTTTTCCTGATTAGTATAAATAGATCAAAGCCATGTGTTACAGCAGAATTTAAGCTTTTATTAGGAGGGAAATTCTAGACCTTGTGGTTGCAGAAATAACCACTCAGATAGGAGCTGACTGAAAAACTGGTATCACTTTATCTAATTCTGGGGATGTTAAAATCATAACAACCCAGATTTACATTTTTAAAGATTGAATAATCGTATTGTTTCTTTGATATCAAAACAGATGTGAAGCCAGAATTTTTGTTACTACATATATTACAGTTTTATAGCACTGAAGCATGACATTTTGATTCAGTTAGACCATGTGCCATTTGTCTTTTAATCTTTCTTTTTCTGTTTCTTCAGATACTGAAGACAAGCTGCTACATCAGTTCTCCAAGGAGTAGAAGCTTCTATTAAGACTTCAAGAGGATACTGTCAACTGGTAAACGTATATTCAGGTCCTTGCTTGTAGACTTTCTTCTCACTGTGAGAGAATAGAGATATGTACTTTGTGGGTCCAAATTAAATTTAAGGTCAATGTGTTGTTCACTGAGAGAGAGTCCTTCTGTACTAAGAAAATTGTAGTTTTGATAGTAGGACTAAACTCACCTTTTACCCTTGTTTTTGTTCCAACTAGAAGAGGAGTGGGGAGGAGGGAAAAGTAGCTTTTCACAAAACCAGATGCTTTTATTTTATAAGGTGATTGTGCCTGTAGTTTGGATTAAGACTGCAGAACTAACACTGGAACTTTAAATAAAGAAACATTTCAGCAGTGAAAGAGTGTTTTAAATTTTCCTTTGGAAGTTCTGCTACCCTTATCTGACTTAATACTTCTTAGGATGTATACTGGTAAACAGTAAACTTGTGCTTGAGTATATTACATAGGGAAAAACTCCATTAATTGTTTAGTCAGATGCTAAAATTCAACGTAGTTGGCTGTGCAACCTTAATTCTCCCCTTTTATGCACAGGATGGATGCTGAAAGAGGAAGGTTTCCCATGGAAAAGTAGTATGTGATCATGCCATTAGATGTTACTGCTTTGCATGTGCAAAGTGGGGACATATTAAGCTTGCACAGGCGACTGTACATTTGGCATTCTGTCTTTCAAATGTTTGACTTTGTAACCTAAATAACATTTTTTTTTTTAAAGTAGTGAGTCTTGGATACCAATTCCTGGGTTATTTTTAAAGAAGAAATATAACAAAATGTCCGTAGCTGTATCAGGTCACCATAGACCTTGAATAAAATTCAAACCCTGAACCTCTTATCACTGTAGCAGACACTGTTACTTGCTTGAGTTACAAGTATACAGAAATTAGTCATCGGGGGAGGCTGTTAATGCAGGCAAGGGTGGACAGCTGGATTCAGGATTACTGATGCAAGTGGGTAGGGGAAGAAAAGAGGAGAGAATTGACATGACTCTGTATGGAGGTCTAGAACTTCTTAATCTTAACATTATCAAATCAACATTGTTGTTTTATCTAATTTTATTCTGCCAAATGGAGGAACCAGTATTGGGGGGTGTACCAATATTTTTTGGGCTGATATCAGTGGCCAATTATTAACCAGCCATATCACCCAATACTGATCCGATAGCTGATATGCAGCCTGGCAGCATGGAGAGCAATGTTTGGCTGGTAAGTCGGTGGTGGGGGAAGGGGAGCAGAGGGCGGGTCAGATCGAGGCTCCCATGGTGAGGGAGGAGTGGGACAGCAGTTGGGTCAGGGCGCAGGACAGAGCAATGCGCGTCTCGTCTGGGGGTGTGAGGAAGCGGAATGGCTCCCCACCACTGTGCACACCCCTGGGGGAGGCATGGGGGGGCTGTGCCCACCGGATTTGTGCAGCGGGCAAGGGCAGGCTGCCTACTGCGGGCTCAGGACCAGGAGCTGCACTGGCCTCTTCCTGGCAGCGGGGCTGGGCCACGGCTGCACTCAGGGTGAGCAGGGCAGGCGATGTGGGTTGGGAGGGTGGGGGGCTACAAGTAATTTTTGGGTGTCCATAGCCTACCCTCTCCCAGTGCCACCACTCCCTGGCCCAGTCCCCTCTCCCTGCCCGTCCTCATCAGGAAGAGGCTGGTGCAGCCCCAAGCCTGCAGTAGGCAGCCCACCTTTATCCTGCATACAAATCCAGGGGGCGTATTCCTCCTCTGGGGGTGTGTGCAGTGGCAGGAAGCCACCCGTCCTCCCTGTGTCTCCAGATGAGCCACGCACAGCTCAGTCCCGTGCCCTGCCCCACCCTAATTGGGCAGCGCCTACCCCTGCCTCAGCCCCACTCCCTCCCGCACCATGAGCGGCCTCTATTTTCCCCCTATGCCCCCCGTCCCCTCCAATGTACTGGTCGGACGCCGGTCTCCATGCTGGCTGCATGCATACAGTATTTATCAGTGACATTACCAGCAATACCAGCCCCAAAAAGCTGACCGCCTGTACAGGAAAACATCGGTATTCGTGGTTTCAAATATTTGTGAAAGCTGAACCTGCATTTTAAACGCACTTTAAACACTTACCGGAGGTCCTTGTGATCTCTGCGTTTGCTGCTGACATGCTCCCGCTGTTGCTGCCGAAGCCGTGCCCCCTTCTCCCCCATAATTCTCTAGGTCCTTCTTTTAAAGATGGGCATGGTATTTGTTCTTTTCCAGCCTTCTGGGACCTCACCTATTGTCTATTAAATTCTCAAAAAAAAATTACTGACAGCTGTCTGATTTCTGTTAGTTCTGTAAGCACATGAGGGTTCTTCAGGTTTAGCTAATTTAAAAGTGTGTGACTTCTCTAAGCAGTCTCTAACTTGTTCCTTTCCCTAGCTTAGCCAGGATTTTAGACCCTCTCTGATCCAAGTTAACCATTGGAAAAACAGGAGCAAAAACACGTTAACTTGAGTTCCAGTTTTTTGTTTGTACTTTTGGTTCCAAAATGATACCTTTTATTAGACCAACTGGAAAATGGCAAGAAAATTGGCCTTTTCTGCAAGCTTTTGGGATCAAAGTCCCTTTGTCAGGCTCTGGGAAAAGTGTAGATGGTACAAGATGGTAAAAAGTCCCCATAGGTAGGTAATACGCTTCAGTTTTGCACAGAGGGAGCTGAAGATGGAAGGCTGTCCCTCCTGGGTCCATGAGAGTGTCTTTGTGAGCTGTGGTGAGTAGTTCTTTGATGTGTTGATCAGGTACAATTCCTTCCCTGGAGGTGTCAGATGGCAGGCAGGGAGGTAAAAAAAACCGGAACTTAAGTAGACACTTAAATGACATTAAGTAGGCTGTTTCTTTCCTTGGTCTGTGTCTGACTATAAATGTAATTACAGAATGTACTTCCATGTTACTGCATCTTAGTTTGTACCTCAGCTTTTCTGATTTTGGGCTTATGTGTTCTTACTATACCTTTTTATACTCATCTGTGGAAATGTGGTTTCATAGTTTGTACGGTTGGAAGGGACCTGAGCAGATCATCTAGTGGTATAGCATTCAGTTTTAGATCACTGATCTCCAACTAAGCAGAAACAATGTAGAGCTTGAACTTTGTTTAAGGACAGCATACCTTGTATTTTATAAGCTATAAATATGTTGTATTGCCAAGTTAAAAGATCTTAAGTTTCTGCAAAACTATACATGAAACTTCAAAATATTCCCTGCTTTTCTTCCTGTAATTGCTTATTACAGGAAGGGGACTGAATTGCATGCAAGTTTTAGTTTTAAAGGATTCTCTTAGCTTTCTGAAAGCTTCTGAAAGAAGAGCTTCTCATATACTTGAAGAATCATAACCTTGATAGTTTATATCCTTTACTTCTGAGGTTGTAAGTCTCTGAATTCATTTTTTGGGGTGGGGCATGCACTTTGCTGATTTGAACAAACTGTATTAAGTTGCATGCAGCTGGCATCCCAGAGCTTGTATCTCCAATATTTGTTGATTTAACAAGCTTGTATTTATTGTATTGACTTTAAAATGGTATCGGTTAAGACTTTCAGCAACACATTTGCCAAGTGCAATAAACGTGTACCTGCAACTTCCCTTTTTGTGGTAGCCACTTTTTATTGCCACTCATGTAGTTATCAGGTAATTGTCAATTTAACTACTAAATAATTCTAAAACATATCACTTTCCTTAGAAACATTTTGAAAATCATCATTTTAAATGTTCTTCTTTTCATAACAGTTGTGGTATCCAGCACAGATCCCTTGTTTAGTTTTACAGGTGTGTGTACACACTCTCTCTCGCTCTCACTCTCTTTCATGTCACTTTTTAATTTAACTTTTAGTACGATTTTGTATATATTAAGAAGCTTGTTAAGGATGACTGCTTTTTTTTTTTGTTGTTGTTGAAAAGTATTATCCTCCACATAATATAGGCTTCTGATGCAAGTCTTTGGCGTTTACCAGTTGGGAATACAAGGAAGAACTACTTGAATTGCAAAAATTAAAACTAGGCTCTGTTTTATTGTTGCATCATATCCTCATACATACATTTCCTATAATAAATCAGGAAATAGATACAAAGAAAGAGAAGAGCAATTTAAAGATTTGCTTTGCTTTTATTTGTATTTATGCTTCAAGCCACAGATCCTTCAATTTCTATGAAATTCAGAAAAAGTAGTAGGTAAATGGAAGCAGATGTACAAGCGGTTTTATACCAAATATCATGAATATTAATATTTCACTGCAGGTCATATTGGGCAACTACAATAAGATAAATGCCAGATTTAAAAAAAAATCAGATTGATGATATCATGCATTAGAAATACATGAAGAAATCGCATGTTTATTTTTCCAGAGTGATAAAAACATTTCTCGTTTGTTAGCATGAATTAAAAATTAATTTCCTGTAACTCATGACGTTCCTGTAAGCATATTGCTTCAAGCTAATACTAAAGTTCTAGTTTAAACTTCACCATGTGTACAGCAGATGCATAGTTTGCAGGGTTCCAGCAATCTTGGTTGGATGTCAGTCAAAATGATTCATAGCATCTGGATGGCAGCTTTTTAGTTTTAAGGCTATAGATACTTTTTTTTATAAAATAAGTTTTCAGTGAGTGAGTGCCTCTTAAATTGCCAGGGAAATTAACATCTTTTCAGCATACGTGCACCATTGCAGTGCTGGTTTCTGAAGTAAGCAGAAAAAAATACTACTGAAGCTTTAGTTGGATTTGTGGCATTTCTTATTTTCTGCAGTGAAATAATATTTTGGTTTTTTAAAGTCAGATTATGCATTCTACGATACTATCTTGTAAGGGTGGGTTATCCAGGCGATCTCATCTAGTCCTGTGTTCTTACCTCAGGTATCCAACCACAAAAGTATCTGTTTGCTTTGTATAAAGAACAAAATTCTTTCCCTATCCATGTAGGTCTGAGGATGTTGTGTGCCTGGTAATGCTGCTATTGCAGAGATTTAATTTAGTTTTAAAAATAATGCCACTTGTAGACAGATGCTAACAGTTGTGATCCCCAGCGATGCAGAATCGAAACAGAGCTCTACTGCCCTCCCCCCCACAGTCCTCACTTGTAGTAACCCTGCCAGAGCATTCATTCTCTAGTGCATTTTGACTTGCTGTTCCCACATGCTAAATTAGAGAGTAGTTTTTAAGACTGGAAATTTGGTTTAGTGATGAGTGGGTAACTCTAGGTCCTGAGTTGCTCTATACCAGTGGTTTGCAGCCTTTTTTTCATTTGTGGACCCTTTTGAAAATTTCAAATGGAAGTGTGTGGACCCTTTTGAAAATTTTGAATAGAGATGTGGACCCCTTGGAATTGTAAGTGTGGGCTTTGATATACTTTTGATTGATTGCAGTTATGTCTATAGGGTCCATAAAAGATTGTTGGCAGACCCCCAGGGGTCTGTGGACCACAGGTTGAAAACCACGGCTGTATACCATGGAGTGTCTCTGGTTCACTCTCCTTCTACCTCAATTTCCTCATGTCAAATTGGGGTGCAATAATATGTGCCTGGCCCTTTCCAGTAGATAAGCAAGTAACGCAATGTGAAAAACTGCTTTCAGTTCCCTGGTCAAAACAAAAAGCGTGAAAGTCTAAAATCAGGCTGAACAAAGAATCGAGGATGGGTGTGGGGGAGGCAGAAACGCTTTGATTGGGTCAACCATCACTTCTTATTCCAGACTCTAGAAGCCCTTGGTTTTGCACCCATCACTGGACCATCTGGCTTCTGCACCAGGACATGTCTAGCCTCCTAAAAATGAACAGAGTGGATATTGTAACTCTTTAAAATGTTCCGTAATGTTTGTTCAAGATTTTTCAGCCTTTTTTTGCTTCCCTTTTTTTTGTGGCTGAAACAACAAGACTCTAACAGGCTTTACTCAACCCAAATAGGCTTCTTTTGAGAGGGGAAAAAAAAATCAGTCTGAAAAAAGCATTGTTCTTATTTGTAGCAGTTTAAAAGCCAAACATTACTCACCTCCTCTTGCTTCTGATGTGGCTGTGATGGACTGCGCTATAAGAGGAACAATTGCGCTCCAGGCAATTATGCACAGAAAAATTCAAAATTATGCATAGAGTCCCGGGGGCTGCACGTGGTGGCGTAGAACCGGCCTGGCCTGGCCCCCTGGCGTGCACGTTTGGACCAGACCAGGCTGTGTCCATGCCAGCATGTGGGGTTCAGGGCACTGCAGACAGGAGCTGCTTGCCATCAGGCTGGGCCAGACTGGCTTTATGCCTTAGCATGAGGCTTCCAGCACTCTAGCAGGAAGCCTTACATGGAGGCACAGGGCCTGCTTGGCCCGATGGTGCGTGGACTGGGAGCTGCAGGGAGTTGCATTCCATCAGGGCAGGCAGGCTCTGTACTTCCATGTGCAGCTTCCTGCTGAAGATGGCCTGGCCCTGGCTGATGGTGCGCAGCTCCTACCTGCAGTGCTGTGAGCCCCATGTGTTGGCACAGAACCAGCTGGGTCTGGTATGAAGGCATGAAGTAGCGGGCTGGCTGTGTGCCACCACATGCAGTCCCCGGAACTCAGCTGGAGCTGCGTGCTGCTGTGGGGCTGTCTGTCATGGCCATGGGTGCCCGAAGGGCCTGCCTCTTGCTGCTGCTGCTGCTGCTGCTGCCACCACTGGTGGGGCCTGTGGGTAGAGGGGGTCCATGCCTGCCTACAAACTGCACATCCCACACACAGCCCCCAAAGTCCACCCACCAGCCCCACAGCACTCCCCTCCTCCACCAGGCAGGAGTTCGCCTTTCCACTTACCAGCTGTCTGGTTGCATGCCACTGCACTCAGTGCCTCCACTTGGAGCTCCTAGTTTGAGTGTTGGGAGCCCTGCGGAGGTGGAGACACTGAGTCCACTCAGTTAAATTACGCAGTTATGCGAGGTCATACGTTTTATGTGCAAAAATTATGTGGGCCCATAATTGTGTGATTCCCTGGTTGTAAACAGTAATAAATGTGTACATGACCAGTTCAATTCTTGAGTGAAAAGCAAATGTTTAAAACTTGTGCAAATAGGTGGCATGATTATTAGATGTTTTCAGTTATGATTGCCCTTCAGAAGTGAACGACTAACACTCTACAACAGTAGTTCTCAGTGCTTGTCGACTCAAGGCACCCCTTGAGAGATTCGAGACACCCTTCAGAATATATCAGCTATTAGTTTTTTTTCACTCATTTTTTAACTACATCAATAATAATAGTGCAGTTCTTCTGTTGCAAGAGTTAAAAAAAGACTCCAACAGGCTAGAATGTTTTTAACACTCTGGATTCCTATTTGAAATCTCCAAGTATACCTTGTGAATCCATATTTGCACACCTAACAGTAGTACCAACGTTGTGGCACCCTTGAAAACATGTCAGGGCACCCCAAGATTCCACAGCACTGCCACTGAGAATCGCTGCTCTAGTCGCATGCTACACTGCTTTGCGCTGGTATGGCTTTGTCATTTCTGATTTGTTTGGTTGGGTTTTTTTTGTCATCTGAGTTAACTTTCAGGCAGGATTATAATCCGCCTTCTCTATACCTGTTTACTAGGGATTTTTAGAACACTGTCTTGCCTGTTTCATTAAAGGCGTTATTCTTTCAACTGTTATTTGGTGCCCTTGTTTCCAAACGAATGGACATTTGTTAAAAATGTGAGTTATGATTCAGTGCAGTTGTTCTGTGCAGTCACTAGGGCTGTGCAAAGCTTCAGTCGCTGATTCCATTTGGAGGAGGGCGGCCACCGAGTTGGTGGCTCAGTCTCCAGATCCGAATTGAATGAGGAGACCCTTTAATTTCTCCAGATCAAATTGGAAAGATTCAGACATAGACACAGCTTTAAATGTTTTTTTCTATATGCCTCAAGATACCAGGTGGCTCGTGAATGCTGAGATGGTGGGGTGGATGGAGTGCCCCACAGGAGTATTGTGGGGGGGGGGAGGGGGGCGTCCGGTCCACTTCTGGGTTTGCTGCCAAGCACATGGGGGCCCACTCTCTTGTGGCATGCTCCATCTACCCCAGTATCACAATATTCACAAGCCGCGCCAGGTACCTCGAAGTATGTAGAAAAAACATTTAAAGCTGTGTCTGTGGCCAAATCCGAATGGAATATGGCCTGTTTTGCACACTCCTAAAAGTCACCTTTTCTCAAAAGGATGAATACCTTTCAATTGTCTTCAAGGATGAAATTTTAAATAAAGCCCCTGTTTGTGCATTCAGGTCTCCATGCAGTTGGACAGGAGTACCTCAATGTTTTTGTGTCTGCAGCCAAAACATTCTTCCTTGTCCTTGTGCCATGTCCTGTGAGCTATATAGCTACTAGTATGTATGCTGTGTATGGCTGTACTTCAGTATGTTATGTTTGGTTTTTTTGTAACAATTTGAGAAGTTATGAGACTGTGAGGAAAGCACAGAACAACTGAATTGGTTGTTTAAACTGTGTAGATCATGTTTTGGGTTACTCTGGAAAAAAAGCTGCTCTCTGGTGTCTAGAAAAAACACTTCTATATTTAAATGTCCTCATAGAGCTGGGCATAATTAACACTTGATATTTAGAAAGCTATCAGGTTGACAGCTACCACAAGGGAAGCGATTGCTTCCCAATCTGATATTTGGACCAGGATTTTGCTGTCCAAAGCATTTTTGTTCATTCTGATCCATCTGTCATTGGCATTGTTCTTCCTTGTCCTTTTAATAGACCTCCACTTGGTCTCACTTTCCCCTCCTATATTAAACATATTTCTGATCTTTCTCCCCCCGCCACCCGGATCAGTGATCTAGAGGCCTTAAATTTATCATAAAACGTGGGCTAGGATTTAGGTCAGATGTGTTGTATGACAGACATGGAGATGCTTTGTGCGCGCGCATTTTGTTTTCAGTTAAATTTTTGGCTTTGTATTTTTCAAGAACTTTGTAATATTCAAGCATTTCAAAAAGCAGTATTCTAATTTATGGCATTCATTTTGCTATTTTGATGGCTATGAATAGTCAGCCAAGCCTCAAAGTAGTAGGGATGGGTGGAACTTGCAGTATTGACATTTATTGCAAGTCCACTTTTAATTTCTCTTAATTTTTATTTCCATTTGTACTATGTTTTAATGGAGAGAAGGTTAAATAAGTGCCTCTTGAATTTGGAGTGGGAAAAGGTAAGACTTTAAGGGAGAGCGTCTTGGGCTTCCTATTTACAATATTGGATTGGATCCCAAGAAAACTCTTTCCTGCACAGCCTAGCAAAAGGCAGCGTTGTACAGTTCTGTAGTTGTGCCACCTTCTAGGCCCAAATTGCTAACGCCTGTTTTGTCCTTTTGCCCCATGCCAATGGTTCTTAACCTTTGTTAGACTCAAAGCATCCCTCAGAGAGTACCAGCTCTTAACTTTCACACTTTTTTTCACTGCAGGAAAATCATGGAACAGTATAAATTGTTGAGAGCTCAGATTGCAACAGGTCAGAAATATTTCTGACATAAACCCAGAGATTTCAAATAGGAATCATTTATCTTGTGAATCATCTGTAGATGTTTGTACCTGATAGCACTAATATAGTGCATCACCCTTAAAAGAGTCTTGTCACCTTTGATTGGAAATCACTGTCCTGCACGTAGGAGCTGTAACCAAGAACTTTTTAGACATAATTTTTATACCAAATTAACTATCTGGAAACAGACCGTAGCTAAAACTTCTGCGACTGCTAGCATGGCTGCAGTTTTACCCTAATAAGGTGCTTGAGTCAGGTAAGTAAAGAGAGTTTGAAATGGCTTTAAAAAAAACCCCCAGCAACTGGATAGGCAAGTCCTAGGACTCCTCCATAGGCTTCTTCCTCTCATTCTTCTGCTTTCTTATGTCTGTCCTAAATGACAACCTTCTGCTCTTCTCACCTTCTTTAACACCCTCCTTCCAATGTTTTTTGCTCCTGAAGATGCACTGACAAAGCCCTAGTTTATCCCATTGGTGTAAACCACTAAATTGTAAGCTCCAAAGCTCTCCCCTCCCTCCCCTTCCATTTGTATGCGTTTTGCTTCAAGTCAGATGAGCTTAATTTGAACTTTTAGGAGCTGCTAAAAGTGGTAGTGTTGATAAATGTGGAACTGGCAAAGGCCTTCGAATTCTTTTGCGTTTGTGACTTGTTCATTCAAATTGTCTAGTCTTGTTATAAGCTCCTTGGGGCAGGGGACCTGTCTCTGCATGTTTCCACCATCACGCTAATGCTGTTTTAAAAGGCTGGATTGACTCAATGAAATCTACAACTCTTACAGCTTTAAAACAAAATGAAGTTTGTATGACAAAATCATAGAGCTGTGGAATCACTTGCGTGGGCTCCAAGGTCGCTTCATAAATGGACGAAGCAAGAGAACATCAAAGAGGGGATCCAGTAGTTAAAAATATTAATATAGATGGTCACAGGGGAGTTGTTGCAGTTGATATCTGGAGTGTGCTTGTAGGTATTGTTACTCATAGCTAATCCTTATTGAATTCATCTTCACTTCTTTTGAATTGTCTCCATTTACAACAGTTCCTTGTAAAATACTTATAATGATGAATCACTCCAGGCCTAGGCATGCAAAATGTATCCCGGTTGGAAGGGGAGAGTCTGCAGAAGTTGGTAAGAAAGTGTTTGAGAGCAAGGTAGATTTAGCCCCTCATTTACTATTGCTAGTTCTTACAGGGAGAACCCGGAAGCTGTTTAAAGATCAGAAAATGGTGGCCTACTTTGAGAACAAAGAACTTTCTGGTGACTTAAGGCTGAGCCTGCTTTTTCATTGATGAAAAGAATTTGCCATCTCAGTTCTCAAGTTTAATGCCTAGATGGGAGCAGTTGGTCTTTCTTTTTTGTTCCCTTTTTTATTTAATGTCACTCTTCAGTATTTCTTTTGGATTTTCAGCTAAGCTTTGATCTAGGAAATGAGCATCACAAGCAAGTTATCTCAAAATGAAAGAGGGCTGCTCCCCAGCCCATGTGTAGGCTTACTCCTGCGTTGGAAATTCTTAAGGGGTGTAAATCTGCTGTAGATGACACAGCTATAAGTAGGCAGCACCTTTCAAATATCCTGATCATCTGTAGAGTCTGAGTAAGCTATCGTGCTATGAAATGTGTGAATCATAGCTCCTGTATAAAACTGTTTTTTTTAAGAAGTGTAACTACTAGTCACTTTTCTTCAGTGTCTGTTAAGCAGTCTCTATTAAGGAGAGATGAGCCTTGGGGTTGGATTGGCTTGGGACAGGACCATCCTCTTTGTGACTTTATTGAATGTAATGCTCCTCAGGCTAAGATCCAATTCAGTGATGAATTTATTCAGAGGGACCTCAGTGTTTTGTTTTGCTTTAAAATTTTGAGAATGTCTGCAAGTGTAAGGACTAGAACAAGTTAGTTTTTTAAGGAAAGTATTAAAGGTAAGAAAAAGAGTTACCATGGTGCCCTGACACCTGTTTGTGACCCCTTTTCTTAACACAGCATTTAGCACACTTGACCTTTTGAAAGTACTGAAGGTACATCCAAGCGTTGTGGGTTTGGGAGGGGTATGTGTGTAGAAGTAGGGTCGGGAGGGGCCTTATAGATCTTCAAGTCCAACCCCCTGCCAGGGCAGGAGAAAAAACTGGGCTCAAATGATCCCAGCTAGGTAGGCGTCAAGCCTCTTTAAAGACCTCCAGGATAGGAGCCAGCACCACTTCCCTTGGAAGTTGGTTCCTGATCCTAGCTGCCCTGACTGTGAAGTAATTCTTATGGATGTGTTATCTAAACCTCCTCTCCAACAACTTGTGGCCGTTATTCCTTGTCATGCTGGGGGCACGAGGGGAAACAAGGTCTCTCCCAAACCCTTCTGGTCCCCCCTAGTGAGTTTATAGACTGTCACCAGGTCCCCCCTCAGCCTTCTCTTGTGAAGGCTGAACAGGTTTAGGTCCTGCAGTCTCTTATTGTAGGGTCTGCCCTGTAGTCCCCAGATCATGCGGGTGAGTGTGTGTGTGTGTATACAGGACCTACAGATAGTATAAGCCAGCAAAAACTGATGGTTTCAGAACATTTTCTAAAGTTTCTCATTCATTTCCTATATATGCTGGCTTATACTATCTGTAGGTCCTGACCAGTCATGAGTATTTGTATGGAGGTCTATCCCACCTTGTGGCTTCTGTTTCCCCTCCCTCCTACTTGCACTTCTGAGCCTTTCTTGTCAGCTATGGACTCGGGGAAAATACCATAGACCAGGGATGCTCAACCTATGGCCTGTGGCGCCATTGCATCCGACCCATGGGGCTCTCCACGGGTTGGGAAACTTGGCAGCAGGGGAGCAGTTACCCTTACCCGTTGCCAAATTCCCATGCCCCCTCTCATAGCACAACTAGGCTGGGGCCAGACCATGCTGCTAGGACCACATCTCCTTCCCCCTGCTCAGCTGAATCAGGGCTGAGTAGCACTCCTCTCCCCCCTAGGAGCCAGGTTGGGATCGGGTTATTCTTTCTTCTTCCCCATATGGCTCAGATGAGGCCCTAGGCACTAGATCAAGGCTACCAGCCACATCCAACCTGTAGATGGACTGGGCACTGCCCATCTGACCCTGCAAGGAAGAAGGTTGAGCACCACTGTTGTAGACAAATGGTGTAAATTCTAGCTTGAGCTACTTTTTGATTTATTTATCACTTCTTGCTGCCTTTTGACATGCTGTTGACATGTTTTCAGCATTTCTTTTTAACCTTAGCCATAAGATGCCTTTCTGGACGAGTTACTTTGTAAGGCATCAGCTTGCCCGACAGTCTTCTGCAAAATATTAATGTAATACATGTTAGAGCAGTGGCTTGCAAAAACTGTTCAGGAGCTTTGTGCCCTGGTGTATTATACAGGTCTGTCAAGGGTGCAGCCTTTGTGTAGAGGTATGCTCTGAGTGCAGGACCCTGAAACTTTGTTTTGAGTATATCTGGGCATCGTGGTAGGTCTGTGGTAAACTTTAATTTCTTGCAGAACTTGAACTTTCTTGAGTGTCATTTAATTGCAGCATTGGGGCTCTAACTTTGATGTCATTTGTACTAATGGTTAAACTGAGACTAGCAAGTTTCTTCTCTAAACATATTTGAATCTAGGTTTGCAAAATAATTGCACCATAATTCTTGTTCCATTTAGATATGCGTAAGTAAAGCAAACTAGAAAGTAGTTTCGAGCCCTTTGTTTGAACTATCTTTAAAAGGTGAAATGCACATTGGAAGATGCCTTTGATTTTTAAAAAGCAGTACTTTCAAAAGAAAAGCACAGTGGATTAAATAGATGCATATTTTATAAAGATATGTGGCATCTTTTTAATAGTAAAACATTTTCAATGTAGAAGAATATATTGTTTCATAATCTTTCTTTTCTTTCTTTTTTAAACAGCCTGGGGGCCAAGAAAAGAACAGCACTGGCTGTAGGTAAGAATTGCAAATGATCTCTTACATACTTTTGTTTGTGAGGAAATAATTGGCTACGGGGACTAGAACTATACACTTTTTTTAATGACTGCAAATAGAAGAAAATTGGTAAATTAGTATTTATTTTACACTGAAGGAAAAAACCCCAAATGGCTGTGTTAATCAGAAATTTATATCAGTTACTGGGGAATTCTTTAATACATTTCTCTGGTCTATGAATAGGCTTATTTATTATACCTTTTATTTCTTCAGAAGGTAGAAGGGGAAATATAAATATGTCACATTTATTTAACCTTTCATTAAGATTTACTTTATACAGTGTCTCTTACCAGACAGGAGACGGGTTTCCTCCTTTTACATTTCTCTTTCACCAGTAAAATTCATTCCTCTACTGTTAAGTTGAAGATTTAAGACAGCTTAAAGAAGGCCTATTGAAATGTCTTCCATTTAAGACATCATGGACTGTCAGTGGTATATCTGTGAAAGGCATTTCAAATAGTAATGGCCTTCAGGGGCTGTTTCCTATGCTCTGTGGAAGATCTAGAGAGAACTTTATTCAGGTTAGTATTGCATAACAAAGAATGATTCTTATGTGGCCATAGTGACACCTGCTTCACAATATTCGTAACACCAAGTGTTTTATCATCAAGACCAGTCACGTCTTGGACAAGCTTTTAAGACTGTCAAATGGTGTGTGCTTACCAACCATTTCACCTTTTAGTGTTGTAAGCTAGTACAACATTGTATTGAAGCTACATGCTTGTGTGGTGGTGAGTTGACATATTTGCCTACATTAGAGAGATTGAAAATAACAAACACACTGCTGTAAATCCTAAAAGGTAAACCCTGTCTCTTGATGAAACATCAAAAAGAAAGTATTTGAATTGCAGGAAAAGAACTATACATCGTTCATGTCTAACTTTTTGTCCTTTCATTCTTTGTCTGATATTGACAACAGTGAAAGTATTGCCAAAAAATATCTTCACACTCATCTAATGTTACGTTTAGGGAACAATAA
Organism: Crocodylus porosus; assembly: GCF_001723895.1. NCBI lineage: Eukaryota > Metazoa > Chordata > Crocodylia > Crocodylidae > Crocodylus > Crocodylus porosus. Next base: position 256,022,210 of record NW_017728886.1, on the reverse strand, counting down.
TATAATAGGATATGAGCAAGTCTAGTAAGACTTGTTTTCATATGGGAATATGAAGCATAGATGTATTAAATTACTTGAGCTGATCCTATAGGAGGTGCCTCCCCCCAAAAGAAATTGGAATAACTTGATTGTATGACTCCTGGGTTAGTATTTTAACCACAAGATATTTCCTCCCTTCAGTTACAATTACTCGAACTCTTACTAGGAGTGAACTATTAGTGAAGTGATTAAAATAGAATATACTATAATAATTGGGAGGTATACATTTAATATTTTGGTGGTTTTGTAACTCAGCTGCCTTTTCCAAAGCCTTAATTTCATCTTCATTTCTGGGTAATAGGCATTGTAGTAATGTGACATTTGACTAACTTCCTGCTCTTGGGTAATTACTAACTTTAAATTTTTTTCTGTACTCTTCTCTCCATGGAAGTTGTCAACTCTTAAAAGGGTTGCAGTCTTGGATTTTTTTTTTGCAGAAGGATTTGCTGTGTCATTGAAGCTTTTTTTTTTTTTTTTTCCTTTTCTGTAAAACTAACCTTTAAGTGTTGTTTGTGAGGTTCTTGGCCCTTTTTCAGACTTTTCCCATCTCCTCACAAAAACCACTCCAAAACTTGGGATCTCTTTAGAACAGGGGTGGGCAAATAGTGGAACCAACCAGTGGCTGAACTCCATTTCCCAGCAACCCTTGCCTGTGTTGGCTGGGGCTGGTTTCCATAGAGATCCCTGCAGCTGTGCTGTAATAGTGTGGTGCCAGGGTTTCTGTGGAGACCGGCCCCAGCAGTGCTGGCAAGGGGTGCGGCTGGGCAGGGAGCTCCTCCAGGGCCGGGCTGGGATCTTGCAGTGGTGACGTCATGATCCAGAGCCAGGGCAGAGCCATGACCTGCAGTCTGTTTGCTCTGGGTAGGGGCATGCAGGCAGCGGGTCGTGGCTCTGTCCTGGCTCTGGACCATGCTGTCACTGCTGCAAGGAGCCAAGGTAGAGCTGTGACCACACTACCTGTGTGACTCTAACCCAGCTCCGGACCACGCTGTCACCACTGCAAGATCCTAGCCCAGCCCCAGAGCAGCTTCCCACCCTGATGCTTGGTCTGCCAACACTGCTGGGGCCAATCTCCACAGAAACCCTGGCCCGGTGCTATCACAGTGCAGCTGCGGCTGGGGTTTCCATGGAAACCAGCCCCAGTTGCGTGGGCAGGGGCTGCTGGGAAATGCAGTCCACTGCAGGCCAGAACTTGCCTGCCCCTGCTTTAGAATATACAGGATTGGGTTCTTTTAAATCAAGTGGCCTTCTGGTTTATGAGGAAACAGTAACACATCAGTCAAGAGGGTATCCACGATACGTTAAATTCATTGGAGCCGATGTAAAGCAAAAACAGAATAACCTGCCTGCTTCCCTCTTCTACCCTTTCCATTCCATCTTCCCAATGCATTCCAAAGTCTAGGATCTAAGTGAGTGACCTGCTATGCCAGTTAATATAGTTCTCCTCAATCTAATGTTGCAAATAAATACAATATTTGTCAAACACTATGTTCGTTTCCACTGAAGATAATATTAAGTGAAAGTGCCTCTACTTGGTCTCGGAGGCATAACAACAGAGAAAAACACATTATGAAGAATACAAAATAAGCTAAATGTAAGCATGCCTGGTCTGCTTGCAGATCATATGTAAAGTGTGAAGATGAAATCTAAATATTAAAAATTCTTAGTGTTTCCTTCAAAACAGTTAAATATATTTAGTAAAATACTGTGTCTTCATCTTGGAAGCTTGTAAATTGGCAGTCAGGAAGGGTTAAGGTTGAGAAATTCGAAAAGTCAAATGAATTTTCTTTGCAAGTTGTATATCAGAGCAGGTCATAAACAAATGTATGTGTCCTGCTGTCAGTCTCAGCAGTTGATGTAACAGATTTAAATAGTGTTATTGTATTACCCTTATTCAGATTGTGCCATTAGAAATTGGCAGATACAGTGGAAATAGAGAACTCTTCCGGTTAGTATTATGGCTTTTCCCACCAAAATGCAAGAACCTACTTTTGTAGGTACAGGGTTTGAAAGGCTGTAGAGTAAAAGTGTTATCTTATGCTTGGACTTTTGAAGCTGGCATAGTTATTCTTTACAAGGATACAGGGTAATCCTTTACAACTGCAATGTAGCATTAAAGACCAGTTTTGTATATTTTTTAAACCCTGTGCCTCTCTCATGTATTGGTTGATGTGCAAAAAAAAGTCCTCCAAGCTAGGTATGTAAACAAGGTGTTTAAATCTATCACTTGCATGTCTGGAAAATTATCATTTGTCATAACCACATTTGTCCGCAGTGACTAGTGATTGCCGCCCTAAATTAAGGGGGGTAGGGGGTTGCCGGTTTTTAAGCTCTTGAGTTTTTTGAAGTAGTTTCAGTTTATTATTGCTTTTTAGGTTCAATGCATGGAAACTACATATACTTTCATTATTTAACAAGGTAGTTTATACAACTGATGAACCTTGCCAGAATGCTAATGTTTTAATAATAAACTCTGTTAATTGAGGTATATGACGTTCCATAATCCAGTATGAGGAGAACTGGGCACTTGGTCAAATAGGAAGGGGAAAAAAAAATTAAGTCTTGGCTAGTTTTAAGGCAGAGAAGGAAGCTGTTCTTGATTATTTGAAATTTACATGTAAAGTACCATAAAGGAGTAGGTATTCGACCTCAGAACAAAGGTAAGGATTGAAAATGCTTTTAATATCTTGAGGAATGAGGATTTGTAAATTTAAATGGACAATACCCAGAACACGTAAGTGTCTTCATAAAAAAGCAAACAAACAAACAAAAATGCCCAAGACTCCTCCCTCCGCTTGTTGCACCTTTTAAAAGTGAGTTTAAAGATAAATTGTGATGCTCGACTGAGAGCTCTGAAGTCCAAAATCCTATAGTGATCTACCAAATACAAACTTTTCTACAATTCAGACACACAGTGCTTTGCAAAAAGAGCAAAACAGCTCTTGCACTGACTTTTATGAGGCCCTGGAATAAACATAAATAAATTACTCGAGCCATAAATGTGGGAAAGTGCTGCCAGACTGGCCGGCACAGAATATATTGGAGGTAAAGTAAAACTGCATTGCCATTAGCATTAGCAGATTCAACAGGTAATCACTTTAGAGTCACATTTCAACACATTCCTCGCACTGACTGTTTCAAAATTTAGGTTTCATAAAAGATCCAGGGTTTGGTTTTTCAGTGTAAATCTGAGAGGCATCAAGTGCTTCTTCCTCTCAAATGTTTCTAGCAGCCATATTTCACCGAGTTTCTCTCTCAGATCTCTTTTAAAAGCACTAATAAAAACTGACCAACTTTGGAGGAGATAAAAACATCTTAATGGAGTGATTGAAAGGAAACAAACTTGCTACTCTGGTGCCATCACCTTGTGACATTTTAAAGCTAGTGAATCACCGCTGATGTGATGATATATAGTGTAGCTATAAAACTGGTTGCTTAGGGGTATCCAAAGAAACATGTACTCTGAGTGATTATTATCCTTTCGTCTGCAAGGTCAGGTAGTAAATGAGTGACCTCTGCAGGAGGAGATTAAGTACTACAAAAGCATTATTTGAAGGATTGAAATCCGAAACCCTAGACATTTTATACGTGAGCATAAGTATTCTGTAACTAATTACATTTAAAGATGTCTTTATATATAAAGATTTGGGATCATGATAAATGGTACATTTTTTTTAGCTCGTGCCTTTTGGAAAGAGAATGTATTAACTAATACTTTTTAATAGTTCTCTTAATCTCAGATGTACATGTTCCAGGAATAAATTTACCTATTTATCAGCTGTAATATAAAGTAGTGTGATTATTGGCTTTTGTGACTGGTAAAATTAACTTTGTTTAAAGCAGTTATTCCAGAGTAGCATATCTAAACTGAGAGCTATTCTGGAATAGTTGTTGCAGAACCAAAATATCCTGCTCCAAGCATGATGGTCTATTTTCTCATGTAGACAAGACTTTGGATCTCCTGCCTTTTTAAGAAGCTTTTGGAGCATCTAGTATCTGTAGGGGAAGAAACAGAATGCAATTTAAGGGCCTGTTGAAATGATTCACAGCACACAATCAATGCCGTGGTTCTCCATTTTCCTTCTTGGAAGGAAGGATGGTATATCAACTATGCAAAAACATTTAAACCTCATTTCTCTCATTAAAGTTGCCCTCTAATTTTAGAGTATGCTTATGACAGCTTAATATTAGTGGAGAGCCACTGAGGTGGGCACATCTATAATCTGTAAACTGTTATATAGTACCCTCCAGCTATCTCTTTCACTGTTTTATTGAGCAGTTGTGAATTACTTCAGGGCTGCAGAACTAAAATGGCATTAATGTTAATCACTTCAGTGGGATATTTTTGCCACAGAATAAAAAATAAACTGTGTGAAACTTCAGTGAACCATTTATATTGTTTTACTTCTTTATAATACATTTATTGACACATTCAAGAGCTACCACTAGATGTCAGTACTGGAAAAAGAATACATAATGTGTGTCAGATGAGGATATCAAGCTGTAAAATGTGCTCTTGAAAGTAATTTGTACACTGAAAATCTTGTGCTGCAGTAATCTGCCACATACATAAGCCATGACAGTTCTTATTTTTACTTTGTTCAGTGTTTGGTTCAGATTAAATATCTATGTCTCTGAACTAGCCTTTTTTCTATATTAAACTCACTGCAGTGATAATAAAATTAGGTTATAAAAATTTAAGACTGATATTTCTTTTGAAAGGTTACTCCATCTAAATGAATAGCAGCTATAAACATTAGTAGAACTACTACTCCCTCCTACCCCCAACTACTACAGTTGATAGAAGGAGAACTCAATGGCCACGTCTACACATGCGATTAATGCACACAAATAAACTCCGGAGCTTATTGCTCTGGAGTTTATTCATGTGTAGCATATGGAGCCTGGTCAGAACAGCTCAAGCTGGCAGGGGACCCGGGGGGTCAGCCTTCCAACCCAGGGCTGCTCCCACTGGACTCCACGTGCTGCGGCGGGGCTGGCTGAGGCACGAGGGTGCTTCAGTGTGGGGCTAGCCATTGGGCACCATGTGTACACATATTAGTGCATGTGTAGATATGCCTGCCAGCTAGCCGTGCACTTCTACAGCACCCTTGTGCCTCAGCCTGCCCGGGCAGCATCCTTGTATTTTACAAGTACTATCCTGCTGCGGAGTTTATTAGTTTTGTGTGCCCTAACAGGGGCACCCACGTAGAGGCCAAGATGTTTACTCCAAAGTTAATTGGTTAACTGTGCAGTAAATGTCTCATGTAGACGTGCCCAGTATGTAGGCCAGAAGCAGTTCCTGACTGATAATTTTACATTTTGGATATCTTTTGGAAAGAAGTGTGTTTTCAATAGATGCACTTCTTAATTTTCCCGTTCTTTCACATGCCTTCATTGGAGAGGAAAACAACTTTGAAAAAGAGACCATAAAGATCCTCTGTGAAATCCTATAGCGCTATTTACAAACTTGTCTCTGATGTTATCATTGACAGCTGTATGTAACTATAACCATTGCTGTGGATTTTAAAAAGTTATAAATCTGCAAAGTATTACATCTTTTTTTTTTTTTTTCAAGTGAACATTTCATGAGGGGAGAAAATCCAGTTGGCTTTATGATGATGCTTTATGATGACATGTATTGCTGATGGCCTTATGTGTCAGATAATTCAGGCACATAATTTACTCAAAAGGTAGCTATTAATCACGTTTAGACTAAGTTGTGATGTACAAAAATAACAATGTGCAGTTTGCCTTAAGGTTGCTAAATTGTGCTCCATGTCTTCCCTCTCTCTCACTTTCTCCCTTCTTGCCACACCTGCGCTCCCCTCTGTGTCTGTACTCCCTCTATATCTGTTTTTTAATACAGGTAACTTATTAGGTATTTGATACCATTTAACTAGAGATCACACTGAAGCCCTCTGTTACAAATGCCTGTCTAATTAAAAAACTTCCCCACTATCTAATTTCCCACAAAAAAAAATCTTTTTGCTCTGTTTTTGCATTTCTGTGGGTTAGAGGATGAAGACCTAATATACAAAACTTAGATTTTAGGTAGTACCTTGTAATTAAGCACAAGACCTCAAATGTTGAATATTCCAATTGATCTTAAGCATAACTGAAATCGACGTTGTCAGTTAAGTACTAAATAATAAGCCACGAGAAAAATATCTTGGTGCGTGCTAACCTCTACAGAGATCAAATAAATTATTTAAACAAATGGCCTCAGTGATTGCAAATGTCTTTTGGTATTCCTTTATGTAGCTGTTGATGAGACCTTTTTGTAGCTTCTTAATCTAAAAAGTATGGCATTTTTCTGCCTCACAACATTCAGACTTAACCATCCTTTTAGTCTTGCCATTTTCTTACAGAAATACTATAGAAATATTTTCTGTTCACCAGCTGGGAACAAAGTACTTATTAATGTACCGTTCTCCTCCGGGAAACATTCTCTGGTGCTTGGGAATTTGTTTACATCATGTACTTGCATTAGATTTCTTCTGGAATCAGTAAAAAGCTGAAATCTGTCAGGGGTGTCTTCAGCATGAAGGGCATGCGTGCAAGTCTTGTTTTGAAAATATGCCTTTTCTTTTCGCTTGTCTGATCATGACAGCGCGCTCACCATCACATAAGGCCCATAAGGCTGTAATGGGCCAAATCGTTGTAATCAAATGTGGCATTCCGTATGTCTTATTTTGTGAAAGTAGGTCAAGTCTGAAATTGCGTTCTTGACGAGTCCTTCAGTTTCCCACAACCTGTTCCACGTGGTTTGGTCATTGTGCTGAAATACTGTCGGTGCTGTAGGCAATTGCAGACAACTTCGTAGGGACAATCAAGGTTCATTTGGACAGATATTAGTAGTAGCATTTTTTCCTCTCTGGTTTTATCATGTCTTCTCTTTCTTTTAAGCTCCTTTTGAAATGTATAGCGAAATAGTGGATTTATTTTTTGTTGAATACTAGCTTGCTTTAATAACTTGGTAAGCTGTAACTTGCAAATGCAAGGAAAATGGCAATTCATTAACAAATGCATTAGTCATTATTATTTATTTCCAGTTTTGTCCAAGTTTTCATGTTAAATAACCTGTGTTTTATAATCTATTCAGAAACATCAAATTGTGCACTAGCCGCTATATTCATTCTGCCTTGTTTCTGTTTTTTTAACAAGCACGTGTTGTATTTTGTCTTGAATTAATTATTAGTATTTAATGGCAGCATTATTGTCCTTCTTAGTATTTATATAATGCCTAAAACAGCTGGCATAGAATTTGTCATTTTGTGATTAGTGACTCCTTTTGCCAATTAAGAACAGCAGTACAATATAGGTTGCTTTTTGTTAGCCTTTCACTCTCTTTAGTGTTATGCCTGCATATTTTGTATTTATTAGAACAAACTTTCCAGGTCGAGAGTGGGGGGGCCGCCTTCAGTCCCTTGTTCCACACGCAGGGCGCACCAGACTGGCTCTATATGCTTCATGCAGCATGCAAAGCTGGGGCCAGCATGTGCTGTCTGCTGTGTGTGAAGCCAGTCTGAGACCCACAGCACCAAAGACCAAAGAAATAGGCTTCCATGATGCATCTTTGGCTCCCCTGTATTTGAGGATGCTCCCTAGTAATAATTAGATTTACTGTTAATTTTGCTCAAACTTCATTTTAGTGATGTTCTTGGACACCTCCCTATTTGAACTGGTACAAAATGAAAAATGCAAGTATCATTGTGTTTGTGCAGTGCTTGCCCTCTGGTCATAGTTGGGTAGAGTAATAATAAAAAAGAAAAGAAAAAAAGGAAGATGAATGAATCCTTTGTGTGACTCTGGAAAAAATTTACAAGGTTGTTTTTTACCTCTAAGTAATCTCATCTTTATTTCTAAAACTAGTGTGTATTCTGTGGTGTTTAATAGTAGGGCTTCAGTGAAGCATGGCAATGATATATTTGTTAATGTTCTTAGAAAAGAAACTGGAGTCAGATTCCTGTAGGACACAATTTTGTTGTATGAAGGTGTTTTGAACCAGGACATGTCTGACAGATGACTATTATTCTGCTGGACCAAAGCAAGCCTTGTCAAAGTAAAAATGAATAAAGGCTTATTTTTAGCATTGAAAAAATTGGTGGGAGGTTTCGGTGAATCAAACGATGCACACAAAAGTAGTAATCGGTGATCACATATATGCTTCAAATTTTAAAAGCGTCTCCAGGCAGATTACATAGTGGTATTATAAATAATTTTAACACTTGAGGGGGATTTGGTTTGTCAGTTAACTCACTGAACTGATGCCTTGGACCTCTGAGTGTTGCAGATTTCCTGTGTGGCATTCAGCAAGTCTCACTTTGCCTTGATTGCCCAGGTGAAGCTTTGCAGAGGAATTTGTTTCCTTGGTTCCGCCAAGCCCCCAATTGCTTATCTGTTTAGCATCTGAACACTTCTTCAATGAAGAAAGCCTTCAAAATTATGCTTGTGAAATAGGTAGTTACACTCATTCTGCTCCCTTGCATCACATGTGCATCCTAGATGCCATAGTGGTGAGCATAATAGAAAAATCTGCCAATACAGAACTTTTAAAAAATCAGACCAAAACCCTTTAAACGGGGATGTCAAACTCAGCTGGCCTTAGTGGTCTGGACAGGTAGCATGGGGGAAGTCTGTGGGCCAGATTTGCCTTGCACACTGGATCCAGTGCACAAGGGATGGTCTGGTGCAGGTGCTATGAGTGCCTTCTGCCAGCCTTGTGTGTTGCATGCTGTAAAGCACATTTTGAATCTGCTTGCATGCAGTGCACAGGGCCGGTCTGATTGTGGGTCTAGTCCAAGACCCACGGGTGGCTCTAACAGGCCAAGTGATGGGGCTCTGGACTGGATTCTGCCTCTGGGCTTTATCTTTAATCCCCCCCCTCCCCCCAGCCTTAAAATATGGGTTCCAATTTAAATTATAACCCTAATTTGAAGTTTGTGTAAATACAGCGAGCAAGGTCCATCTAACTAAGTGTTTAAAGGTAAGCCTCTGATACATTTGGAAGCTTGGATATTTCTGAACAGGCCATTCATTTGAGAGCCTATGCTAAATCTTTTTGCACCACCTGCTTCTTACAAAAGGAACAAATCCCGATGCAATCAAATTACTCAGTAACACAAACTTGTAGTGATATTAGTAGAGCTCTCATCTCTAAACTTCCAGTTAACTGATGCACATGTTCCCATAAGCTGACATGGTTTTGAGAGGTGGAAATACCAAAATGTGCTGTGTGATGGATGTATTGTAATAAATGCATAGCTAGTATTATCTTAAAATACAATAATTTATCATATGACTTATTCTTGAGCTGGGGGAGTGGAAGGTTTAAGCTGTCTTTCTTGGTTGGAATGATGGTTTTCAAATGTATTTACCCGATGCATTAATCTTGTTTCTCCCAAATTAATTTTGTCTGCCAAAAAAGAAACTTTTTAGGTATGCAGAGAAGCAATTCTTATGGCTACTGGGGACCTTGTAGGTGCTGATTTTTTATTTTTTATTTTATTTTTTTTTTAAAGCTTTTTAATAATGTAAAGGAGATTAGAGATCGTTAGTCTTAAATACCGAGGGCTGCTGTTGTAAATCTCTGGTTCTCTTCTTACTTAATAGAAGCTGCTGGAGTCCTAGGGGCCATGCTGATCTTCTACTGAATAAATGATAAATGTGTATCAAGTTGCCATGTTGATCTTAGATTATAGCTTTCTGATCTTGAACTTCATTTGAAATAGCTAAAAATAAGCTGTAGTTTGAAATGAGATATACAGCTAAAAGTGTAGAGAGAATTTTTTTTGATGTCTTGGATTGTGCCTTTTCCTGGCTTTTCTCAGATCATGCAATCAATTCAGGAAATAATCTAATCTTGTTGGCAGGAGTAGGTGGCTTTGAGTTCTAGTGCCTTTCAGTTTGACCTCTTCTTAAATTGCTCTAATTCTGGCTTTCATTCAGAGGTTGCACAGTTGATAGAATTGGATCAAACATTTGCATGCAGTGCTTAACTTGCTGCTTCAGTCTCGCATCCGCAAGTAACAATATCCTGTGAGTGCATGGTTTTATGCTTTCTCCAAATAACAGTTGTTCGAATGAGTGAAAACTTAAGGTTTCTCAAAAACCCTGACTTGCAGTTGTCTTACACCATGCATTAACCATTTCAGATATTGTATGCTAATCTGGTATCAAATTTTGATTCTTGGATTGTTCCCCTTGAGTCCAGAAATTAGACTATATCTATATCCATTTTATTCGCCCTGCCCTCCCCTCTTCTTCAAGAGCTTGACATCTACATTAGATCCTTTCAATTTATTGAAGCCACTGAAAGGGGTAAGTAGTAAGTATTTGGCAGTACCATGACCACAATGAATTTTTATGATGGGTAGTTGCTGTTCTGCAGGTTCTCCCGAAGCATAATTGGAAACTGGGGCTGTACGAATTGGGTGTCCAGAAGAACTGAATGCATTGAAAATATCAGGCTTTTTCATGAAGTACTTTGGCGTTCCTACTTTAGCATTGAACATCTAAAATGTGATGATGCTTGAAACCTTGTCATGTCAATTTGTGTTTCAACTAGATGATTCTAATTAAAGCTTTCAGTCTTTCTCCCACTTTCCATTTCTTTTAGTTAGGATGTGGCAGAAAAGTGTAAGAAGATATTTCTAAACATGATTAACTCCTGTTGGGTTGGGGATGGGGTGGGGTGGGGAGGGGGCGGGGGAGGGAAGGATGTTAACTTGTATGTGGTTTCTCAATTTCATGTCCAGTTTGGTGGGGGGAAAAATGTTTGTTGGCGATAGATGACTCCTACTGAATTACTAGCCAGTATTGCATTCATTCATTTTGGATTTTGGAGGCTGACCAAAATCTGATAGAAGCAAGTCTGATGCACCTGCCACTATCCCATAACAGATATTTTTCACTTTGAACACTGCAGTTAGTACAAAGTAACACATTGATCAACATTAAACAGCCCTGATACTAGAATTATGCATTCTGCTTTTGTAACTGGGTACAAATATTTTCCATAGTAAGGGAGCTTAGCTTTTATGTATATCTCTTTCCCCACTTTTTCCACTCCCATAATATACCACTTTCTGCAAAGAAAAGGAAAGGTGGAACAACACGGGTACAAAGTTAATGTTGGTGAACTTGGACTTGTGAAACCTCAAGGAGCCAGCCCTAACTGAATGCCAGGCCTCTTCTTGCAAAAGAAAATCCATTATTGGAACTAAATGATTTTGCCATTTTTATTTTTAGGTTTGCTGGCATGGGTAATCTCATTAAGGTGCTAACCAGGGACATAGACCACAATGCAGCACATTTTTTCTTGGATTTTGAAAGTAAGTCTTTCAGCCCTTCACAGTTGGTGCATTCAAAAATGGTAATACTAGGATAGCTTAGACCTACCACCACAGTGAAGACAAGGGGCACTCTTGGTTTCAAAATGACAATTTGAAAAAGGTTGCATGGTTTGTTTGGTTTTTTTCCTATAGTAGCCAAGCCACCATCATGCTACCATGTAGCTTTTTTTTTTTTTTTTCATATGCTTAATCATTTTGGGTCTCTGTGGTCAGTGATGTCCTTTCATCTGCCTGCAAATCAAGTAGCCATACAATGAACAATTCTGTCAGTGTGCCTTAGTGAACTGTGCCTAGCGGTTGTTCAGCTTACAGCTACCCTGCACGAGTGAGCAATTAAATCCCTACTTGACCTTTTCATTTGCAGCACAAGTGATATTATTATACCAGAATCTTAAAGTTATGAATAAAAGCGAACTTGAGGTTCACACCTGTTAATTAGCAGGCATCCTGCCTATACTCATGGTGTTTGTACATGCAGCTGAGAATGACATGGAGAATAATGTCCAGGCACATCTTTCTCTAAAACTTGTTAACAAAATTGTGGGGGTGGGGAAAAAGCTCTCTTCCTCATTGCAGTGCATCTCCAAATACAAATCTGCATAAACATTGACATCATAGCCATGTTTCAAGTAAGAGACTTGAGCCTTGAAGGTAAACAGCTGCATAGGACACTGGTGCTACTGGCATAGTGGGACAGAATTATTCACTCACGAAGCTGTCAGTTGGAGCTGTGCCTCTTTTTCAAAGGAGACGCTACGAAGATGTTGGTGACATCTGTCTGTCACTTCTTACAGGAAAACTACACTGCATCTCTAGGATCACCAGTTGTACATCTTGGAGGTGGGGGTCAGCCTCTACCATCGCACAGCATAGCGGGAGCCTGAAGGATATGGGTTCATGCCTGATGGAACTGTTTGGTTTTTACCCTCCCCACAACCTTCATTTTCGTGTATTTGGGCTGTTCCTTCTTATAAAGGGATATTCTCTTTTCTCTCATTCTTGTCTCGACAGGTACCTTAACATGGGGAACCTTCTTAAAGTTTTGACATGCACAGACCTTGAACAGGGGCCAAATTTTTTCCTTGATTTTGAAAGTGAGAAGATGATTTTTATATATATCTTTTTCTTTTTGCCTGCAGTAGACTGTATTTGTCATGTACTAAACGTATGTCTCCACTTTGCCATCCTTCTGACTGCTATGCATGACCGAGCTATGAATGGTTCAGTGAACTGCTGGATGCGTCTTTAACAGAAAAATAAATGACTACTTCATAAAAGACGAGATTACCCATAATATATTGGGATATAAAGGCTTTTGGTGCTATGTTGCCTTTAGGAATTTGATACGCTTCTAATAAATTTTAAACAAAAACCTCTGTCCATTTTTGTTGTGCCTAAATTTGAGACTTTAATGCCTTACAAAGCCCGTGAACTTGCATGTAGAGCGATCCCTTTTTAAAAGCAAACAGACTGGTAAATAATCCTTTCAGAGACTTTACATTATAGAATGACTTGCTAAAATTTGCATACAGATTGCAGGTCCTCAAGCAAGAACTAAGCCTTACTGTTAATCGTGTCTTACAGACCCTGCCAGCGTTCACTGAATCGGTTATTGGGGTGCACTCCACACTAGTCACTTCACAAAAGCCATTCATAGCTCTTGAACAGTACTGTGTTTAAAGGTATATGTGAACCTTTTGACTGGGCACAGAAATTTTTCATAAAATTCACCCCTTCTATCCTGACCTCTTTCCCCATCCTTACATGCTCTCAAAAATGCAGAACTCTGTTTTCCAGGAGTGGGGAGAGGGTTGATGGTCCCAAATGTTCTGAAAGGTTCACATGCCTTTTGAGTACTTTGGCTTTTTGTTTGTTTTACGTTGCATGGCACGTGGCAGGTAAGTGTCCCTGGCTGCTGGTATGATGGTTAACTCTGCTTTTGGCTATGATGTTGCTCTAACTTCCAGCTGGGAAACTGAAATAAACTAATGCTAGCTAAGTAGTTTTTGCCATATTTGTAAAACATGATGAATTTTGTCTAAGGAAAATGTGAGAGTGATTTGATACAGAGAATGCAAAAGGCACTGTTTTCTCTCCTTTCCCCCTCCCCATCCAATTTTTTCATTTTTTTTTTTTTTTGGCAAAATGGTCAGTTTGGCTGTATTGATTCTAATGTGGGAAAGACTACTTTATAGTTGCATCGTTAAAATAGTAAAATAAGTTCTAAATTTCTTTCATTTATTGATGAAATTTATAATTAACTTTCCCAAATATATTTTGTTACTTAACATGTTGACATAGTAAACAAATTATTTATAAAAGGTAGCTATTTTAATTCTTTGACATTAAAAATATTTTTTCTTTAGAATGACTATGCCTTAACCATAGAATAACGTTTGTTGTATACCAAAATGTTGAATAACAGTGGTATAGTTTGTATTGTGTTTACTTAACGCACACACGCACACACATTTACTTTAGTAGCATTTTGTCAAATACTTAATTTTTTTTATACTTGAATGATCAGTTCTGTTTCCGTGTGCATGTTCTTTAGCATGAATGATGTTCACTGGCATGGAGATAAATTAGTAGGTTGCTGACATGAAAGGTTTACACTACGCAATGAAATGAAGCAACTCACTTTATGGCTGAATTTTAGATTGTGTTCCTCATTTGTTTTCAACTTTTGGCTTGCGTTTGTTACTGCTGCTGTACTGTGTATCCAAGCTTCTTTCTTCTGTTTCAGGTGGCTTGCATTGACAGAAACTTGGCTTTGATACAGTCAAGATCTTATTCTTCAAGACTTGGCACTTGATCTTTTGATAACCTTAGTGTCATGTTTATGTGAGCAAGTGAGGAAACTGTTAAAAACAAATTTGTTAGATGTGACGTGGTGTTTGGCCCAAGGCTATTAAAATACTGCTTTGGGTCATTAATCTGTATACTTCAAGTCTGCTTCATAAAGACCTCATAAGGTTTTGTTAAATCACAGTTACGAGAGAATGCAGTAGGATGCATACTAACTTTTATGAGGTTCTGAGGATGCAGATGCTGCATTCATTTCTGTTGAACTCCACTTTCCATAACTCTAGATACAATTTTATTTGATGCTAGACTTTAGTTATGCAGTTTTTAGCTGATTTGTCAGAATATTTGCAATGAAAAAGCATCCAGAAAATATAATACGATGGGCTGTTGAGTTTCCTTTAGATAGTGTCAGGTTCTGACTTTCAAAGCTATTGACTTTCCTTTGGATTTTGTCAGCAGCTATATTGATAGTATTACACATGGCATTGTCTTGATGCTCCCCATATATTTAAGAATAAATAGCTGCCTTGTGTTTCTTTATATGCACTGAAACTGATAACACAACCAAAAGAAGTAGAAACAGTTGGGTGTGCTGTTTTTTGAAGTTACATAGCAGCAGTAACTGCAATATGGCAATAGAGAAAACTCAAACTGCACTTCTCAGCCCAATGCTATCCTCCAAAGTGGCTAGCATGACTATTCAACAAATCAGTGTTCTTGGAGGGAGCAAAAAAAAAAAATCCAGAGAACTTTCGTTGTAACTCTTAACATTTTGGAAAATTCAACTTGCAACACTAAGCATGAAGCGCTCCTAAACAGAATCATCACATGCAGTATATTTAGCACTGCACAACACTTTGTTTGGCCAAGGAGGAATACTGCGCTTGACTATAGAGAACCAGTTTGCTATCTGTAAAGGGACTGTGTTTGCATTTGCAAAAGGAGGGGAGGGCAAGCTGCACAAGAATAAGTTTAGTGAGCCAGGAGGGTAGGTGTCTAGTGTGTCTCATTCAAAATAATTCCTTTTAAAAAGGTCTGTAATTATCAGATGCCCAAGCAAGAAGGACGCATGCAACAGAAGAAAAGTCTCTAAAGACAAGATGTATGGTTTCCCTTTTCATTGCTTCAAATCATCAAGTAACGTTATAATAAGGAGATGTATTGTATGTACCAGATCGAATTTGTAGGGATGGAAGGTGAAGTAGGAAGCTAGTTATGTCAACTGCATTATGTATAAGATAGTAATATCTCTGCCCCAAGGAGATTTTGTGCTCCCTGGTAAAATTTTATAAACACCCACAATCTCATATGTTTATTCAGTATTAACTTGTCTCTAAATTTGGAGTAATTGTTGCATGCATTTTTAAACTGAAAATATAATGGATAGCATTATTTTTAACGCGTATTCCTAAAACACGTTTTAGGTGAATAGAACAAGGAGGCTTTTGTCCACAGTGATAGCTGAGACCCAGTGAGTTTTGAGTGAGTTGACTTTCACAACTGAGTGTTCAAGTAGGATGCTTCAGAAGTGACTAGCATCATTTACTGCAGTCACCCGTCAGTTCAGCATACTCATGCTGTGTTGAATTACTGACACTGGCGGTTTTTATAAACCTTCTACTACTCTGTCAGTGTCTAAAAGAAATGCCTTTTATTCAGAAGGGTAAATGAAGAAAGGATAATGAAAGAATGTTAAGGTGACAGGAGACCTCTTCAATGTAAGAAGTAAAGTGGCAAGTCTTGATTGCATTAATTAACAATGCAAATACTCTGGAATGCCGTGGAGCTCCATATTAGTCTGTACTGCACTATAGCATTTCATGTTTGTGCATGAACTGCTACTAGTAAACTAGTGCTTATCTGTCTATTTTCCCTTTTTTTTTTTGTCTTCATTTCTTACAGCAGTCTTCAGCAGCTTTCAAAATTATACATGTAACTTTCCTGTGACAGTTTCAAAACTGCTGGACATTTTCTTTTTAGTCTATGCCTAATCAGTGTTGTCCTTTTTTCGCTCCTTTTTTTTTTAAAAAAAGGAAAGGAGTCACAAGCTCCCTTGCATTCAGACACTTCTTACTGGTTGTCAAAACATTAACTGTTATGCTGTTGCAAGGTCTCCATTGATGTACTTTCTGATAATGACCAGTCTCTATGCATTTAACATGGATGGTCTATTTTGTCATTTAACCCAACTAAATATCTCAGCCAGATAAACAATGTATGTGTAACTTTTTGTCTTGTTGCAAGCCATACTTTAAAATGAATTTTTGTTTTATTTTTTGTGTTTTTGTAAAGTGTTGAATATTAAGAGTTTATGCTCCACTTCTTGGGTATGCCCAGCTTCCATCCATGTTAATGGAAGTTATATGCACGTCATTGAGACAAGACTGTTTATTCTAGTTAGTCTTGAATGTGGTTTTTTTGTCAATTATAGTAAGCAGTTTCTTAAATCGTAACTGCATCTAAGGCATGGACTCTAATCGTTAGTTGTAAACAACAATAATCCTTGTTAAAAATTAGCTGATTTTTATTTGAGGCAAAGATTTGTTAGGAGGATATCTTTTATTGGACCAACTGTATAGTTGGGATAGAGTTAGACAAACTTTTGAATACAAGACCTTCTTCATCAGGTCTGACCAGAACAAGCCAAGCACAGCATGATTTTCTGTTTTATTTTTTGCTTATATTATGCCCTGGCGTTTTTTGTACTCTGATGATTTTAGGTTAGTTAGTTCGGAGTGCATGCCTGTTCTCTAATTAATGTAGTTAAAAGCTAAAAAAGTGTCAGTAGAAAGTTGTAGCTTGAAGTAATGATTCCTTTTTTTCTTGTCCTGAGTAGGCTAATCTTTCATACCACCCACTCTAGCTAGGGACCCACTTCAGCTAGAAATACCAGAAAGACAACCTTTGTGTCAGAGAGCTTTAAAAAAAACCCAGCAAGCTAATGGCATCCAAAGTAAATTACGAAATAAAATGTTTTAAAGATCCTTGCTAGATCACAGACTTGATGACATATCTTAAAGCAGATATTTTCACAAATAATTTCTTTAAAGTAAATGTAGCTTTTTTTGAACGATGCAAAGTACAGGTCATTTTTCTGAAGAGAGAATGTTTATTGCCAGTTACAGTTAAACTATCAGAAAGATTGCAAATGCATTCGTAAAATTATTGCATCCGTTATTGAGCTATATATGTCATAGCTTTTTCAGCCTTTGCTTGATGTTTATTTTTTTTTTCTTTTTAATATAGTTAATTCTGAGACTGTATTCTGTACAACTGTGAGAACAAAGAATTTCTACTGCCAAAAGCTTAAAAATTACTGGTATATATGGAATATTTGAATGCTGAAAAAAAATAAGTAGCTCATATAAAGCTATTAGTTTATCCTACAATCAGTGTCTTTTCGTAACTCACCTGTGGCTCCTTCATTGAGCTTGTAGTGCACTTTAAAAGTGAGAATAAATTCTAGTTTGTGCATGACAAAAATCTATTTCAAGAGAACATTTCAGTGAACTTTAAAAGAAATAACTTGTGGATGATGGTGCTTAGTAACTTCTTTAGCAGGTTCATACAAGTAGGGTTCCAAAGCCATACAATAATTCTGTTCTCTGAAGTTCCTCAGAGATAATAGCTTTATGCAGTACATGAAATAATCTTTATACACCAGTTCAGTCCTGTGGATCATGCTGTATCAAAACCTCAGGCAGTTAAATATTACTTAATTTACTCTCCTACTGTTTAGATGCCCAGCCTACTGAATCTGAAAAGGAAATTTACAATCAGGTGAATGTAGTGTTAAAGGATGCTGAAGGAATCCTGGAAGACTTACAGTCCTACAGAGGAGCTGGGCACGAAATACGAGAGGTAAAACATGATTTGTTACTTTTCTGATCTGCAAACAACTGTTTTTGTGCTGTTGGGATACATTCACGTGTTGAAGTTTAGCTTCTCTTTTCTTGATTTAGTTTCTCTTGGAAGAACTGTTTGTGTTAGATTCACATGGTTATACTTTTAAAACGCAACAGAGTAGGATCATACTAAAAAAACCCCAAAAAAGACATTTTCCGTTTAGTAATTTAAATAATTTAGTAGCTTTTTTATTAAATGTTGCATACAAACAAAAAGATGGACTGGGTTACCTAGAGGGGCGGTGGACTCTCCATCCGTGGAGCTTTTTAAGACCCGGCTCAACAAAGCCCTGGCTGGGATGATCTACTTGGGGCTGGTCCTGCTTTGAGCAGGTGGTTGGACTAGATGCGACCGCCTGAGGTTCCTTCCAACTGTAATTTTCAATGATTCTATGATGCTCCCTCTAAAGTTATCATCTGAACAGGATTCCCACTCCTGGGTCTTGGGTTTTAATGAGAGCTAAAAGTGCTCCTCATTTGCTGCCTCAGCTCAAATAGACTTTTAGCATTGTTTATTGCTGTAAGCCAGCACAGGTTTTGGAAATTGGACTAGGTTTTTTGGTTAGCCTAGGTAAGGGTTATATACTAAGCAGAAATTGCAAAATCATAATTTCATGTATTGAAGTGTGAACCAGACAGAAGAATTTCATTTTCAGACCCACAACTGTGTTTGCATAGCTGGCAGAGCTATCTTGCTAACTGATGAAAATGTGATGCTTGTTCGGAGAGAAACTCCTCATGACACTTTTTAATCGCCTTTGTCTTTCAGAAATAGGTCTTGGAACATAGAAGATTCTTCTACAGTTGCTTGTTCCAAATGTCTATTCCATTTAAAAAGGTCTGGAGCAAGCAGCTCGTCTTCCAAATTCTTAGAGGTCCAAACTCAACTTATTTCTGTGAGGACAGTGAATGCCTCATGAATATGAACACTCACTGTTATCTTTAGCCGTGCTGATGTGGCTGCCCTTCCCCAGAGCTAGCCTTGCTACAGAACACTAAGGCTGCCTATACACATGCTCTGGGACGGGGGTTGGAGGACTTTTATTTAGGACAGGAGTTGCTCAAATTAAAATGCTGTGTGTATTCAGTGCCCTGTGTTTCAAAATGGCGGTGGGGGGCTTTAACTAAAGCTCATTTGGTGAGCTTTAGTTAAAGCGCCACTACCACCGCTTTGAAATTTAGGATGCTGAATATGTGAAACCCTAATTAGAACACTCCAGCAGACGCTGATGCTTTCTAAACAGAATTGTTGGAGCACGTGTATAGGCATCCTAAAAGTGTATGGAATTTGCTTAGTCCTGCTAGGTAACTGGAATAGCTATTGATGGTATTTAAAAAAAAAAAAAAAAAAAAAAACAAAACCCGAAAAACTGAACAAGCTATAAGATCTGCCTTGTGTGTCTAACCAAAGCAGCATCCATTTCTTTTCGGTGAAAACAGGCTAGAAATAAAACTTTGAAGGCTTTGAGACAGATCTGAGCAAAACATCCAGGTTGCTGACAAGTCCTTTCAGTAGATGTATCGGCAGTAACACAACTATTTGTATCTGTTTACTTCTGTTAGAAATTAGCTATTTTTTTAAATGAATGTTAAAAATTCAGAAGTAATGACTCTTGCCCAAAGTGTGCAGCAGGACACGCAAAAAAAAAACAGTGAACAAGAAATGAACTATACAGTCATCCATATAGAAACAGCAGGGTTCAGCAAGTATTGCAGTGGGACTAGTAAAGACATAAATTAAAGAGCAGATTAAATAGTCTTATGTGAAAGAAATGTGGTGGAATTCAAAGTTCCTACAATGGAAAATGTGTTGGCTTGATGCCAAGGTCTGATAAATATTTTATGCGGTGACTGTTCCATAGATTGTCTCTTAAAGTTCCAAGATCTTCCAGCATCCTGTAAAGTTGTTACACTTGGTTGGGTAACAGGGGTTAAGAGTAACAGACAGTTTTACCAAATGTACATTTAAGTTTGCCCAACATTTCTTACATTTGGAAGGAAAGAGCAAGACTGTTGGCTTGTATTATGTTCTAGTATTTCCTAGAAATTTGGGGTGAAAAGAAATTGCTATGAAATGCAATAGACATTGCAAAAAATATTAAATTACTTTTTCCAGTAACTCCCAACTGTCTGAGGTGTTAGTCACTTTCTTCCTGTAATCATAGTCAGCAATTCAGCAGGTATTGGCTTGCTGTTGCCATTACAAAAATTTTACAGAAAAATCAAATAACCAAGAAAGGAACCCAAAAGATCTGAAATACCAAAATTCACTAAATACCCCATTACAAAAAAAAAAGAACAAAAAACAAAACAGAAAGCTGCTTCTGTACCAAATAAAATTTTGCCCAAACCTCACTGTATAGCCTTCAGTCTAAAATTTCATGTCAATACACATCAATGCAAATGTTTGTAATTGAATGGAAACTGTTCACAAATTTAAACAAATTGCTTTATTTTGTTGCAAAATGCTCATCTGTTGAATCCAAAAAGGTTCATCCAGAGAACCCCAGGCAGAATTCACCAGAAAGCTGATTGGTTCTTGCCCCCCTCACCTGCTGGGCTGTTCTGGATCTAAAGCTGCACTGGAGAGTTGTTGCATGGACTCCTTTGGAACCAGGGACTGAAAGCTTTCCACTTCCCTGCAGTGGAACCAGGACTCCAAAAGCCTCACCTTGAACACCAGGCTCCTGAGGCTTTGGAGCTCCTAGCAAGTCTGAGAAGAGGATTAATGCTTGCCTTTTACTCTAGTGAAGCAGACTGGGGAGATCCCCAGGGATTGCAGGATGGGGTTAACTGTCTGATCATGCAGCCATTGTGGCCCTTCCCCACGCAAACTGAGCCCACCACCAGGCTGAAGCAGATGATCGTGCACAGCACTTTTTTTTAACTTAGAGGCCAAGCTTGGTAAAAGACCCTTACAGTCCTTGTGCCGGTGGGAGAAGAGGTTGATTTATAACTGAAACAATAGAAATTTTCATGAGCTGAAAAAGGCTCGTGCAACCTACCCCCCAACTGGTAGATTTCTACAGTTGTCTGGGTATTATCTGTGATCACTCAGCTAGATTAAACTGGTTCCCTTGGAAGTGTCTTAAGCAAAGCAGTTTATTTTGCATAGTAAGTACATCATACTGTGCTAATTATTGCATTCTTTGTATTTTAATAACTTCATAGAAATGGTCTTTTTATTCTATATAATGTTGTGTACAAAGTATGTTGAATTATTTTCATTGGATGAGGAATGTGCAGACCAAGCACAGTATCTCATTAAAGACTTCAGCTTACACTTTGTCTCTAATGCAATGCCCACTGGAACTTGAATGTCTAGAGAAAATGTTATACCCTAATTGTTTGAAGAATAATGTCCCTTTTTGTTTTTGGTAGGTTGTTTCAGTGCTTTTTTAAGCCTCTCTTTATGCATGTTTTGAATAGAAGGAAGCTTTATGTTCTTGATTTTTATATTATTAAGCTAAATCTAACTTGTTCTTTCTGCGTGTGTTTGATTTTAAGGCAATACAGCACCCCAGTGATGAAAAATTGCAAGAGAAGGCATGGGGTGCAGTTGTTCCACTAGTAGGCAAGCTAAAGAAATTCTATGAATTTTCTCAACGGCTAGGTAAGTTGAAACCTACTAAATTCATGACTTGTCGTCATCAGAATGTAATGAAAGAATGCCAACCCAGACAATATATCCATCCATTTCAGTAGTCACCCCCGTGTGATTTAGAATCTTTTTGCTTGAAAGGGAGCTGCATTTCTGCGAATTGCCTTGTGGGCTTAGGATGGTGCATTCAAACACCCCACTGCCACTGCATTTGACAGCAGACTCTCCTCTTCCAATCTTGACAGAGGAAAGTAGAAGTTGACTTGTGTCCCTCTTTCTTGTCCTTCTTGCAACTCTGTTAAGAATTTTATCTGTGAAGGCTAGATTGAATCAGCAGGAAAAATGTGCATACCCAGTAAAAATAAAAACTTTAGCAAGTCTTTATAACAAGAAAGTAAGGTAAGTTCATATCACAAAAGAAACTACCTCTCCATTTGAGTATCTCACCCATGCTTATGCCTGGGGAATGGCTCCTATATTTCTAAATGAATTATCTCCACTTGTTTGAAGCAGCTGTTCTTATAGCCCCCTCCTCTCTCCCTCTCCTTTGGCTCCTGTGCATGGGAGGGGGAAGTTGAAAGCCTCTAGAGTTTCGCTCACCAGAGATCAGATAGCAGCCACCTCACATGGGGATGTGGATACAGTTTTTAATTTCAAATTAAACTTGGTCTTTCTAAAGCAACAAATGGTTGCTCCATAGTCATTACAATTTATGACCAAATCCTGCATTCTTTTGTCCCATTTTGATTCAGTGGAAGATTTTTGTGAAGTTTTTACAGGTTGTTAAATAAATAATAACAGTAAAGGTTTGTATGGATACTTAACAATGTAACTACATGTGCAGTGATTTGATTTAAATTAAATTCTTTGCATTTATAAATGTTGCTGTTTAAACTAGTATTAGAATGTTAATCTGGTAATTCTCACCTAAATACTACCGAAGGACTCCTAAATTGTTAGATGAATCCTATAACTTGCTGGCACAAGATAAGCCTTTTGTGTTAAGGTGGTAAGTTAAGCTTGAGCCAGTAAATTGAATGGTTTAAGAAAGCAAATTAATACATGTATGCCCACAGATTGTAAAGTGAAAAGGTCAGATATACAGGTTTCCTCAATTTATGCTGTGCATGTTTTCCTGGAGAACACTCTGTAAAGCAAACCCACTTTACAATGTAACAAATAGGGATAGGTTCCCATAGTGGTAAGGGAGGGAGTGAGACTGGGACTAGGGAAGGGGTGGGGGGAGGGGTGGTACTCCCAGGGCTGCACAAGGCAGCAAAGCAGAGGGAACAGAGTGGCACTCTCCCCAGGCCCGGCTGCAGCAGCCCTGGGAGTGGCCGGCGCCAACTGCCTGCAGTCGCTGGGCTGCACTGTGCTCTGCCTGTCCCCACTCACCTCTGCTCCAGGGCTGTGCCGTGCCCTGGTGCAGGCAGCTGGTGTCAGCTGCTCCCAGGGCCACTGCAGCTGGGGTGAGGGGGCCATGGCCCTTTCCCCATCCCCCATAGACTTACCAGCTTGGGTGGGCGGGCATCTATGCTGATTGCATAAGAATGAATTTACTTCGCATATAACAAATTATGGATCTAAATATTCTCATCACATAAGAGCGAATTCACCTATATAGAACCCGCATAAATTGAGAGAAACCTGTACTTCCTTTTTATTTGCATACATTTTGGGAGTAAGATCAATAGTTAATCATTCAAAATTGAATTTAATTTTGGGGGGGAATTTTTTTGGCATAACACTGATAACCAATGCCAGAAATACTTTTATATGGAACAGCAGACAGTTCAAGGACCAAAATATTTAGCTATTTGTTTAATTTAAATCAGCTTTTGGATTTATATTAAAGCTGTTATGAAGCATGTCTTTCATTGCTTAAAGCTGCAGATTACACTACTCACAAGTTCTCAGAGTCAGTTCTACTAGTCATTTAATTAAGGCTAGCATGGTCAACCAGCTTCTATGTTTAAACGAAGCATGAATCTACTGGTCAGCCAAAACTACACTACTGTAGTGCACATCATCAAATGCATAGAAAAACATTCTACCGAATGAAAATACTGAAAATGACCGACCAGATCACAAAACGTAAATAATTAAAACCAGGTCTTATGGCTTTCATTAACATGCATTTAAACACTGAAAATACTGGATTTCTGAATTGTCAAAAACTCCCATGCTTCAGTTACGTTGCAGTTAAAAAACCCTTATTCCTGAGATCTTGGCATTTTGTCTTCCTGTTAAGGCAAGAAAAGAATGTTCGGTAATCTTCTCTTTTCTCATTAGCTAAAAAAGTCACTTACTTATGACATGCAGCAGAGAGCACAAAATGCAAGGCGGTCAGAAAACTTAACAAAAATAATGAGAGCATGTTAAACTTACTTGCTGCATGGATTTTATCCAGAAGCCAAGTCAGTTAGTTGTAGGAAGGGACAGTCTGAAATAAAAATACTTTTTTATTTGTTGGGCGATCCCTGATAGGAGCCGTAAAGTCTGAGAGATGAGATTAGAAATAGAAACTCTGTACTGGATTAAGACGGGGCAGGGGGGAGGAGGAAGGTTAAGAGAAGTCAAAGTGGCAGCGCTTAAATTCCTTTTTAAGGACTACCTTTTTAATAGTTTTGCATCCTTTCTCTACCAGTCTCTGAGGGCACCTATACACATGCTGGACATCTGCTCTGATGCATGCTAATTAGCATGCATTGAAGCATACTTGATTAATCGAGTCTGCTGAAGCATGCTAATTAACATGCTCCAGCAGTCTCTGTGCTGCATGTATTTAGTGTCCCTGCATTTTAAAATAGTTGGGGGTGGGGGGGGGCACTTTAGCTGAAGCTTGTTGAATGAGCTTTAGTTAAAGTGCCCCTGCTGCCATTTTGAAGCGCAGAATGTTGAATGCACGTGATGCTGCAAGTGCTTTAATTACAGTGGCTCTCAGAGCTACTCTGATTAGAATGCCCTTCCCTGTGCCCACCCTGGAGCATGTGTAAAGATGCCCTGAGAGTTGTAAACCAAAGTACTCCTGAGCCATCTCAGAAGGATATCCTCTCACATGAAGTTACTCAGAAGTCTAGCTTCTGTTAGTCTAGAATAAAGTTCAGCGATGTTTTTGACCAGAGTACCAAAAACACCCCAACCTCAGCCTGGTCCTCGACTTGGTGTGCCAGAGGCAGATGGCAGGGAAGCCAAGGGGCTCGATCCTCACTGCTGGTAGGAAGTGCACACACACCTCCAGACAGGTGGGAGTGGGGGGCAGTGTTACACTGTCCTGGCCCTTTCTCTGCCATGTGTCCCAAGGTGTGCATACACCTGCCACCACCATGAAGCTAGAGCCAGGGCTCAAAATCCTGATACAGCTGTTTGCAGCCTGGCTGCCATCTGCTGCAGCTGCCCAGAGCCCCAGCTGCTGGCTCCCACCACATGTCCCATGCCGGGCTGAAACTGCTCCCACAGCATGGGACATGTGGTTGGGGCCACAGTCATGCCTTGTGTGTGCCTTGAATGGGATCTAGCCAGCAGGAAGCCTGTAGTCCAGATCTGGCTTGGGGCACAATGCAAGTTTGATGCCCTTAACTTAGCATACTTATGTATACAGTATTTTTTTCCAGCTTTCAGAGAGGCAAATTGGTTACAGTACTGATGGGAGAGTTAAAATATGTTGCCCTTCTGTGTTATCTGCTGGAGTAAGTTTCCATAGAGTTACCAAAAAAGTTGTGGTAGTGCAAGAGTGATATTGTAGTATTGGTGGTCCAGAAATTATGCAAGAGGCAAGGATTTCTTAGGACAATATCTTTTATTGTACCAACTGTGTAAGGCGTTCTTTTTCAGCCAATCACTGTGCTAACTTCAGGTCCCGAAGAGAAAAGTTTTGCATTTGAAAGCTTGTCTAATGCTACCCTAGCTATATAGTTGGTCCAATAAAAGAGATCACCCTAAGAAACCTCATGCCTGTTGCAAAAATAAAAAGTGCAGTAATTGAAACTTTCCTGTGGTCCTCCAAGAAAAGTCCGTGTTCTTATGTATAAGTGTTTCCAGATTGTGAAGCTGAAAGGAAAAATATTAAATTTTTCGCTTCAAAAAGTGAAACTTCAACTTTGTGTTTCTTGACATAACATCCCTTTGAACAATTTAGAATCAGCATTTCATCCATTAAACCCCGCCCCCCCACTGTTTTTTAGCCATAGTCACGTATGCTAGAATGTTTTTGGAGTATTTCTGGCAGCTATCTTCTGAGCAGCTTTCTTTTTCTTTCAAAATCTCTAACAAAATAGTCCCCAAGGCAAGGTATTTTCTCTGAGTCTCAGAATATCTTCTTTGCTGTCATTCTAGGCCCACAAATCTCTGGAAATGTTCAGGATCATTTGTAGAACACACACCATTTCTAGATCATTTTTGGATGTTTCTAAAAATAATAAGAAAATAACCACTTAAACAGTAATAAGTGAAAAGCTGAGGCTAAAAAAATCTTTCTTTAGTTGTCCAAAGAAGGCAGCCTTAAGTTGGAGAAATCTCTCTTCTGAGGTGGAGGTGTGAAAGATATTTTAAGTGATAACTTTATCCTGCCAAAATGTTGAAATTACTGCCTGACTTTGGTTTTATTTCAAGATGTCTCTTCGCTTTCAAGTTTGAAACTTTAGAGGAGTAAACTTTGCCTTGACTACTTCTTAATGGACCTTGACTGGAATAACTAATATATGATAAATATGAAACAAATTAAATAGACACAAACCAATTTGGAGAAAAATGAGTTTATAATATAATTTGCCATATTCTTATGTAACATGTACCAGAATATAATATTCACCTTAATTTTGAAAATCAGAATGGAGGAAAAAAAGATATTTCCATCGTTATGGCTGCATAGATAAGGCTCTTCCCTCCCTAGTTTTCATCTGACTCACCCTCTCTTTTGCCTGCCTAACTAAAAGGCAAAACACTGGCTCCCAGTGAAGACTGGTGTCCATGGGTGGATCTGTGATTTTTTTTTTTTTTTTTTTTTTTTTTAAACGGGTCAAATAATCTCCAGGGCTGTGAAGTGGGAGAAGTGACATAGGAGCAGCTAGCAAATGGCAAAATTGTTCTAAGGAAGCATGATTAGTGGAACATCAAGTCCTGTTAAAAGAGATAAACAATCATTAACACCTGTGTTGTGAAGAACAATGAGCCATTAGGTCATCTGACTCCCTCAGCTGCCTGAATAGTAATGCCATAGCTGCTGTCTTGCAGATCAGGAATCAAAGCAGGGTGCTTGCACCCTGGTTAAAACAATCACCTTTCCTGCTTAATATACGCACCTTAATTCTGAAGGGCTGACTTTTGGAGGAAACTTCTTGTTGTACGTGAGGAAGGTATGGTAATCAGTAGGGGTGTACAAAGCAAGCTGTATTCAGTTCGGATTTGGCCCAATTCAGGGGGCAGTAATTCAATTACTTGATTTGGATCACTGTCCTGATTTTCGTTTCGGCTGAATCCAAATCTGAAGATTCGATGGAAGTGGACCAGAAGTGCTCATGGTCCACTTTGAGGTCTGCCCCCAAGTGTGCTGGGGACTCCCCCGCACTCCTGTGGGACGCTCCATTCGCTCCACTATCTCAGCATTCACGAGCTGCCTGGTACCTTGAGGTGTGTACGAAAAACATTTAAAGCTGTGTCTGTCTAAATCATTGAATCTCTCCGAACTGATTCGGAGGGTTCCGATTCGATTTGGAGAGATTAAAGGGTCTCCTGATTTGATTCGGATTTGGAGATTCAGCTGCCTAATTGGGCCGAATCTCCGCTGAATTGAATCAGTGACTGAAGCTTCACACAGCCCTAGTAATCAGATCTAGGCTTGATAGCGGTAATAGCTCAAAACTAATCTACAAAATGGTACATAAAAACAATTTATCAAAAATCCACTTTGAATCATAGACTAAACATACATTTTGACAGATTGAAATTGTAAATCAGTGAAGTGTGTGTGTGAGCACACATTCATAGTAGAAACCGGTACCATTTTACGATTTTGGTTTATTTTTCATTTTTTTTGTCCTTTAGAAGCAGCATTGCGAGGTCTGTTGGGAGCCCTGACAAGCACTCCATATTCGCCAACACAGCACCTGGAGCGAGAGCAGGCTCTTGCTAAGCAGTTCGCAGAAATTCTTCATTTCACACTCCGATTTGATGAACTCAAGGTACATTCTTTGGTTTGAAGTAAGGTAACGACCAAAAGGAAGCCAGATTAGGGTCTCTTCCACATACTGCCACAACCTGTCTGTGACATTGGCTACATTTCTTAACTGTTCTGTTTTACAGATGAGGATCTAGTCCAGTATTTATTTCAGATGTTTGCTTAATATTTGAGATACTTAAAAAACAGTGAGCTATAGGTCATGAAAAAGATGGAACATTTTCTATTATGAAAATCATGGAATTAAGTGCAACTGTTAAATATCACTGGAATGTGGCAGAGCAGTCGGGGACACAGGTATGAGGTATATGCACTCAAAGATGGCTTAAAGCGTAATTTTTGAAGTCTCCTAGCTTTATCTAACTCTGTGCAGGCTTTCCCTTAGTCTCATTAAAGCATCAAGCTAGAGTAGCCACAGGGAACTGAAAATTCAGCAGAGAATTAGAATCTCACACCTTTTCATTGAGCCATGCCCTCTTTCATTAGATGCCAACAGGAATGAAAGTGGAGTGTTGACAGATTTAAGAGCCCTGTAAATTGGCTCCGTGCCAATCTACATTTCTGCTAGATTAAAACAGATACTTAGGGTAGAACTTTAAATCCTTATTTTAGTTATAGGTAGGTGAGTAGAATCAAGACAAGCTCCCACAGGGAACTGCTGTCTCTGATTCTGTTTGTACCATGGTTTGAACAAAAGAGCCATTCCACAAAGTCCCTAGTTGCTGTCATACAAGGAATAAGATATAATAGTTCTCTTGTCTCTTGGGGCAGGGAGGGTGAGTGGGGTGGGGGGATGGGGACAGTAGTCCAAAAATACCTATTTGACTTTTGGCTTTTTAAAATAATTAGTTAGACTCCAAATCATTCCTGGTCACAGAAGAAAATAGTTGCACAGCTGAGTGTATTTTCTAGGTATGGGTTTATTGTGCAGTGTTGCTAAAACAGGGCAACCCCATGGTATAAATGTACTTCTTCATTACAGGGTGAGGCTTGTGTCATTGTGATTTACCTCCTGGAGTAAGTAATCCCACTGCAGGAGAATGTGCAATGGCAGCTTGCTGCCTTTTTCCTGCACGTGTTCTACACTTCCTACTCCAGACCCACTCCTGATTCCAGGAAAATTATATTTTGTGTACAAAACTAACATTTGCAGGTGTGAACAGACATACCACTCAGACTGTTCCAAGAAAGCCCCTGGTTAGAAACCAAGCTGTCATTGTCCCACGTCAGAGGTGTTGTCACATATATTGCTAAGAGTTCCAAGGACAGTGTTCCCCGTTTAGGTATTGCAATGAATCATAGAATCACAGAAGTAGGGTCGGAAGGGACCTTGTAGATCTTCAAGTCCGACCCCCTGCCTGGGCAGGAGAAAAAAACTGGGCTCAAATGATCCCAGCTAGGTAGGCATCAAGCCTCCTCTTAAAGACTCCCAGGGTAGGAGCCAGCACCACCTCCCTTGGAAGTTGGTTCCAGATCCTAGCTGCCCCAACTGTGAAGTAGTTCTTACGGAACTACCCCCAGCAGTGAGTAGTAGTAGTCTGTACTCAACCCAGTTGCAATTTTATGCTCCCCTTTCTCTCTGTCCGAAATCTCTGTGGTGGTACCTTGACTAGAAGTATCCAGATTTGTGCGTAGGACAGGGGACCTGCTGAAGGGCTAGGTGCTCCAGAGCTGTTGTGGCTTTTAAAGACACTTTCTTCTGATCCATTCATCAGTTTACTTCAGTTCCAGGGAACTGGCCCAGGGTTCAGTGCATCCCAGGCTGATTTGGTGTGGGGGTGGTCAGGAAGAAGCTGTCTGGACCACTGCTTCTGTGTGCCTAGGGCTGGGACTCTGGGGCCCCAGCTCCTTGAGCAGTTCTGCTAATTATAAGAGTTAGTCGATTTTCCTTTCATTGATAGCTTTCCCCAGGCCCGCCCCTCCTCCCCCCAAGAAACATCCATGCAGGCTTCCCCAACCCAACCTAAATATATCTGGGCTGTGGGGAGCCCTGGTCAGTTGCCACCAGTGGAAGGAAATTGACCAGATCTGTAAGAAGGGCTGAGAACTGCCTGTAGCCAGTGGCACCGGTCAAGTAGAGGTTGAGACAGTAGAGCTCTAGCTTTATACGGAAGCAGCAAGTTGCCATATGGGGATTGGTGTGGGCTAAGGATGAGGGGTGGTACAGTGTGGGATGCAACCCCATACCAGTTGTAGAAAGCTTGGTATCTGTATGTAACGCAGAACTGGCTCAAAATAATACTTGATTATCCAGGTATACTTTTGAAATGGTCCTAGAGGTTTAAACTGTTCTAAACTGGCTTGTATATCCAGACACTTGCAGTTTAAACTGCATTTAAACTAGTTTGTATGGCAGGGGTTGGCAACCCCCAGCATGTGTGCCGTTAGTGGCACACGGAGACACTTTTCCCAGCATGCCAGGAGGCGCACACAGAAATTGTTTATTATTATTATTTTTTAATTTGCTGCTCCGGGCTGTGCAACCGCAAGTCCCAGCACCATGGCAGGCACCGGGGCAGAGCCAGAAGAATGCAGGCTGTCTGTGTTCTTCTGCCCCTGCCCCTTGCTCCCAGGCTGCGCCCTCCAGCCCAGCTGGCCCCTGGAGGGAGCTACCTAGGCAGGCAGATACCCTGTCCCACCCAGGGCAGCACTGAGGTGCCAAGTGCTGGGGCCGAGCAGTCAGGCCAGGGTCTGCGCGGTGTGGGGGGAGGCACTGTGGGCAAGTCAGCCCGGTCGAGCCCTTAGGAAGGTCGGGGCTGGGCAGGAAGTGGGGGCTGCCCTGGCGCTCTGCAGGATCGAGCAGTGGTGGGTGGGCAGGCAGGGATGCCCAGGGGCACCCATGGTGGAGTCTGGCCTGGCCTGGCCTGGCCTGGCCCGTGCAGCTCCTCAGGGATGGGCTGCAGCCACCCTGCACACATGAGGATGCTGCCTGGCTGGGGCAGGACGCTGGGCTTGTGGGACTTCCCTCTCCGGAATTGGCCTCCTTGCACGTTGGGCACAGCGCAAGCAGGACAGAGCCATCCCCAGTGCAAGGGCCTGGCTGCGGGAGCCCCCTGGAGCCTGGGAACAGTCACCGCGGCTGCCTCAGCCTGCTCGGGTCCCAGCCTTTCCCACCCGCAACTCCCCTCAAGGGGCCAGGGCTGGGGCAGGCACTGTGCAGAGCCTCTGCGCTGCAGCCTTCCGGCTGGCTTGGCCCTGAGCACGGGTTGCCACGGCTGTTCCAGAGCCCGGGGAACAGCCTGTGGCTGCACCCCCCATTCATAATGTTCCCGGCACACGCAGACACGAAGCAGGGAACTCCCATGAGCCCAGCGTCCTGCCCCATCCAGGCAGCATCCCTTCGTGGGCAGGGTGGCTGTGCTCCATCCCTGTGGAGCTGTGTGGGCCAGCTGGGCTCCACCTCCAGTGCTGCTGGGTCCCCCCCACTGTGGCCTGAGTAGTGGAGCCCTGGGGCAGCCCCCGCTCCCTGCCTGACCCCAGCTCTACTCCAGCTGCATCCTTCCCAAGGGCCTGGCCAAGCCAGCCTGCCCACAGTAACTCCCCTGGTGACTGCTGCTCTCTGCTCCTTTTTCCCTCTCTTCTCCCTCATCACATGTTTAACAAGAAAAAAAAAATTCACAAGTACAACGCAGTTCATGAAGTTTTATTTATCGTCATCAGGTTTTGAATTTTTAGAAAGTCTGGTATTTACAGTAAAAAAACAAAAAAAAAAGCAATATTAATGATTATTAATTGTGTTACATATGCAGTGCATCCTGCCATGTGCCCCCTCCGCCCCAGTTCTGTTTTTGTGGTGTGCTGGCACTCTGGCACCTGACATGGTAGACATTGTGGTTTTTTAGGCACTCCAGCCAAAAAACATTGCCTACCCTTACTTTATGGTGTCTTACTGCCCCCTGTTGTATTCCTGCTGCTGCTCCCCCCTCCCTCCTTCCCCATTAAAAATTGGCCATTCTGTCACAGTACACTTGCATGCATCTGTAACCCTATGCATCCACATCCCAACAAATTTTTGTTAATGCTCCAAAAACCAAATTGCTTCAGTATCGGTACAGTGGTCTAAACCTAGGAGAGTTCAACTGACAAGATGTCCTCTACCTCACAAGCCCAGACTCATTAGACCATCTGATCTTCCCCTGAAGATTAGCTTTTGTTCTGAAAATGTAAGATTGCCTGTTCTTTGTTGTATCTATGTCATAAGTACTTCTAAAGCACTCCAAGGCTTGCAAGGTGCTGGGCATTCTGTATAAACCCAGGGACTTAATTGGAAGTCTGATATGCTCTTCACCTCTCACTAGCAAACCTTCATAAATTTGCTTTCTAGATCCTATTTTGTAATGTCACAAATATATTCACTTCCATATTTTTTAGATGACAAATCCTGCTATACAGAATGACTTCAGCTACTACAGAAGAACTTTGAGCCGTATGAGGATTAACAATGTCCCAGTAGGTAACCCCTCCATAAATGAAAAAACCCTCAGCACTAAATTGTTTTGTCTTTATAGTATTCTGTTTGTTTAACATAAGAATTGGTTTGTTGTTGATTCTTATACCCATTTTTCTCTAGGCAGAGGGAGAAAATGAAGTAAATAATGAATTGGCAAACAGAATGTCTTTATTTTATGCTGAAGCAACACCAATGTTGAAAACCTTAAGTGATGCGACAACAAAATTTGTGTCAGAGGTGAGTATCTGTCAGTAGGTTTTTCTTTGCATTGGATGGTGCACCTTAAAATGTGGCTTTGCTGTGAAGGATAATTTCAGCCATGTTACAGGTTTCTGTCCTGGTGATTTTTCTGAAGAGATTTTTCACAGATTTAATTTACAGATCAGTTGTACTCATCTTGTAAAAATTAAGTGTTACAGCCAGTCATGTACATTTTTTTTATTTAAAGAAAGGACAGATTCAGCTGACCTTCCAGTAGAAATGTGACAAGTGTCCTATAGAAATTCTGGCCTGGAAAAATCAGTAAAAACATATTTTGTTCAGGAAAAGTGTGCGAGAGACAGCTTGTGGGCTTTTTGGCAGTGCCTTTCCTGGCTGTAGCCATACTTAATTTAAAAAGCCTTCTTAAAAAGCAAAGCAGCAGCAAATGAAGAAGTATGTGTTTGTGTATGTGTTTTTCTGTGTTTGAAATGGAAAAGCAAATTAAAGGAAGCTCTGTGTTTGTTCACATGTGCGTGTCCATGCGATCATTCACTTCTGATTTTTTTTTTTTTTTTTTTTCCCCCCAGGATCCCTTGAGTGTTTTCTTCTGATGCCTATAGTTGAATGTACTTACAAAAAAGAGAGACATTTAGGTTAAAATAAATCTTTAACCTGTATAGTATCCTAGAGTGAAAGTAACTTCTTACTCTTTTGTTCTGGAACTACTCATTTAAGTATCTGACATACAATCCACAACCCCCTGATACAGTGACTTGTAGCTTTCCATGTCTTGACTTTTGTGCCTTGTAACTCTAGCTACTTCCGTAAAAGATTTTTCTTGCCTGGAGAGTGCATGCGCTGCCAGAGGCATAACATCTGAAGAATGTGTCCTCCTGTCATGCCCTGCCCCACAGCTCCCTCTCCCTTCCCATCCCTTCTGGCTTCCAGACAAGGCAGCACTCAGTAGCTGGGCAGCATGTCATGGAATGCGAGGTGTTTTGAGAATCGTAGTTCTCTAAAATGACAGTGGATTTTTTTTGCTGCTGGGGGAAACTTTTACCCAGTTGTTTTACTGCCAACACCCATATCAAAAGAGCAACCAAAAAAAAAGTTGGTTTTGATAGCAAAAATGAGATTTGGTTTTCCCCACAACAACAGCAAACTCTGCTGCTGCTCTACAAAACTACAATTCCCAGAATGCCATGCTCTCTGACATACATTGCCTGCACCAACTGCTTCCTGCAACCATTGGTGCAGGCAGAGTGTGGATGGGCGGGTGAGGCGGCCCTTACCTGTCCTGGCAGCCCTCTCCTCGAGTGGCACCTGGGACACGTGCACCACCCACCCACCTCCCATGCTGTGTGCTACTGAAGTATTTTGTGCTTTTTTCACTGTAAAAGTGCAAACTTTTAAGTTTACCTGTAAGCTTTCCTTCCAAAAGAAAAAGTTGTGCACAATTCAGGTAGCAATCAATGAGCAGATCTTCTGCAATTTCAGAAGTAGTTTTTGACTTTAAGCTTTGAAAAAAATTGCTTTTTTATTTTTTCACCCTGTACAATTTTTTTAATGTTTATTTTAAATGAATTGTCATTATAAATATTGCAGCAGATAAAACAGCATTTAAGTGGAGGTTATCTTTCAAGGCAGATTTGTTCCCTCTCTGAATGGCATGTCCATTTAAGCTCCTTGCTTAAATAACAGAAGAACAAACTCCCCAAAAATCAATGCCGAGTCAAAATGAAGTGTACAATAAAGAAACTAATAGTGGAGGGAGAGTCAATCACTGTGATCTTAACATACTAAACTGTAATATTATATTTCCTTAGATGAAGTACTAACATTTCTTTAACTAGGACACCAATTCTGATGTATTTGCTGACCTGGAATTGTGATAGGTTTTTATACTATAAAATTCTTTCTTGATGCACTGTGTAAGAACTCATTTCTCCTTTTCACAGAACAAAAATTTACCCATAGAAAATACTACGGACTGTTTAAGTACCATGGCTAGTGTGTGCAGAGTCATGCTGGAAACTCCGTAAGTACGAGCTGAATTTAGTTCTGAATTTTGTTTACAAATGACCTACAGGCCTATAGACAAATGTGGCCTAGCTCATAATGCTTTAAGATGGAAAAATAAATATAGATAAATCGGCAGATTAGGAAAGGCATTACTTGTTAAAATCAAATTCCCTTGCTAGTCTTGTTGTGATTTAACTTCTCATTTAGGCTAGCTGCACAAACGACAGTTTTATTGGTCTAAGAATACTTTAAAGTTCAGAAGTAGTGAGGGGTTTGAAAGCTAGAAATCCTTTTGGTACTTTTGTGAGTGGTTTTGCCTCATGTATAGTTCACGAAAATGTAGAAACTCAGCACAACTGCCCAGGGGCACATTTTGAGAGATGGCTTAAACAGTGCATATAATTCATCTTTCCTGGGAGTTTGGGTGAGGTAGGACTGTATCTAGCGTGTTTACTTTTACCTTTCGGTGAGGAATATTCAGTATGAAGACTGCTAAGCTTAAAAGTCTGTAGCTGTAGAGTAAATATAGCAAGTTGTGGCTATGTGGAAGAAAAAGCAAAACTCCCATGCTTTAAGTTTTTAAAATCCATTTGTTTACGGATCCTTAACAAGTTGCTAGTGATATACCTGTTCGGGTATGAGGGAACGTATGTCCTTATTAACTGAAGAGCAGCAAGGGCTGGGGTTGGCCGAAGACCTCAGTATTTGTGTGTGGTGTTGACAGCTATGAAGAAGGGACTCCCAACTTTTTATTTATGCTGTCCTTAAGACCATCTTAAACTGCTGATGAGCAGCCGTTAAGCCTCGCTCATTAATTTTGGACAATACCAATTTTTTGACCGCAAAAATCCTGGCCTTCTTGAACTGGGAACAGATTACACCAAAGGTCTCTGTTTGGGGAGTAAGATTTTTTTGTTTGTATTTGTTTTGTTTTTGCAAAAGAATACAAGAAAACTTACAATTTCAAAACCTAATACTAAGAAAAATGGTTGTTATAGTAGTAGGATACTGCTTTGGGTTTGAGAGAGTTGCTGTTCCAATCTATAAATAATAGGCTTTGGGTATGATAATGTGACTTCTGTGTTAGGACTGGGTCTCCTGTTTTCCAGCATTAAATGTGAAAGTCTGATATGGTGTTTAATGTTAATAACTGATTGATTATATTTGTCTGTTCTAACATGACAGTGAATACAGAAGCAGGTTTACAAATGAGGAAACAGTATCATTCTGTCTGAGGGTAATGGTGGGTGTCATCATACTCTATGACCATGTGCATCCAGTGGGCGCTTTTGCGAAAACTTCAAAAATTGATGTAAGTGTGGTGCTCCCAATCTTTCTGTATATATATGTGTGTGTGTGTGTGTGTATATATATATATAATATTTAATTCTGTGTACACTACTTATTCTTCATCTATCTTGTGGTGTTTTTTTTCAATATGCTAATTAGTAACAAATACACATCTTTTGAGATGCTCTTGACTGGGGTATTGTATGCAGTCAGCCTACTGTATTGCCAATACAGCAAGAATTCCATCATGTACTTTGAAGTACACAAGCAAATGTATTTTAAGAGGAAAAGCAAGTTTTCAGTAAAATCTAGCAGCATCCAGAAATATACGTCCTTAGAAGTGGTTGTATAATTTTAATTAAATATTGGAACATTTGACAGATGAGCAGCCCAGGGTGGTACAGCCTATCCCCACTGTTCCATAATTCTTTTACTGCCATTATCCTAACTGATTTACATGGCTTCTAGCCTTTTACCTTCCTTTTGTTCTGTAATTGAAATGCACAGCCTGATGTACTGTAAAACTACATGTTTAAACCTGAGAAAATATTTAAAAATAAATATTGCATTACACTGGGCATAGGGCAGGAGTGGGCAATTATTTGGTCTGGAAGGGCCACTTAATGAGTTTTGCTGAGTTGTTGACAGGCTGGGGGGGAGGCAACCAGTTAATCCTATCCAGCTGCCACCAGGAGCCTGAGGAGGAAGGGCTGTGCCCTGTGCTGCTCCATTCTGCTGCAGTCAGGGCCAGGCCAGGATGCATAGCACTCAGACTCCTTAGCTCCCCACTCCCCCAGCTTCTTGCTGGTGCTGCACAGTCCTGGCACTGCAGCCACTGGTGGCCGGGCATGTATAGGACAGGGCATGATGCAGTGCACCAAGTAGCCATCCTGCCTCCCTACCATAATGAGCTGCTGTTGCTGCACTGCCCTAGGAGGGTAGGGGGGAGCGGGGAGGTTGCCCTGGGCTTAGCCACCCCATTACCCCCCTCCCACATGGCCTGCACACTTGCCTCCTAGCACAGAGACAGGCAGACATCAATTGAAAACAGTCTTTATGATAAAAATCTCCCTTCAGATCCACGCAGCAGATTTTGATGTAGATACTCCACTACCTGTGACTGTGGAATTCCTTGTCATAGCCCCTCCCTAGACGACCAGTTTTGCTTTAAGGGGTGACCTCACAATACTGAATGTTTGCTATCTGTCCAGCATCCAGACAACTAGCATGTATAAAAAGGAATCTAGAATATATGAGAGGCAACCACTTTTTGTTTGGGGTTTACCTGATATCAAGTGTTTAATTTGTTTTCACTTCTAGATGAAAGGGTGCATCAAAGTTCTTAAGGACCAGCCTCCTAACAGTGTAGAAGGCCTTCTAAATGCTCTCAGGTAATTACTTTTCATTTGAAATGGTTTTGAGCTTCTTTTTAAAAGGGACTAAGCATATTTTTCTATTCACATAACAGATGAGGCTGTCCTTTGTCCCAGATAGTCTTATTTCTCTTTCAGGAGTTAAGTTTCTTGGTACGTGAAACAGTTTCTTGGACCCATTCCTTCCTTACTCATACTGGCATTTTTTTGCAAGGGAGTATCAGTTGTTAATGATAGCTTTTATAGGTTTTTTTGCATTGTGAATAAATACATCTCTGGGGAGTACATTGAAGTGACCAACTTTCTCAGTTAGGCTTTCCCGGCAACCAAATGGCATGTTATGACTGGCTTGCTGTATGCTAAAATCATAGAAAAGAGGGTTGAAAGAGACCTCAGGAGGTCATCTAGTCCAACCCCCTTCTCAAAGTAGGAGCATTCCTAACTAGATCGTCCCAGCCAAGCCTTTGTCTGCCTGGGTCTTAAAACCCCCAAGGACAGAGATTCCACAATCTTTCTGGGTAACCTGTTCCAGATGGTAGCAGGATGCATTTGCACTGACCCACTTTCCTCAATACTAGTCAGTAGAGGGTTATAGTTTAGCTGCTATTTTTGTTAATTCAGGCCCTCTCAAAATTCACTGTTAATTCACTAACTGAAATTAACTGAAATTTGTTCTCTCAACACAGAAAGCAATATTAGCTCAGGTAGTGATCGCTGGTTTATTACATAGAATAAATTAACAGAATAAGTTGAAATTGGGGTGGGGGATTAACAGTTGCGGTAAGGAGGAAGAACCTCTATGTTGGACTAGAATAAAAATAGTAACTATAGAAATCAAGATAAACAGTAATAATTTCAAAATAATCTTTATAAATTGATTAGTTTGTAGTAGCTTTCAGAGGTCACGTTGTTTTCAGAGGGGTACATCGTACTCTACCATTTACCTCTGTTAAATGTTTTCTATTTTAAGTACAGGAAAGGGAAGCAAGTGTAAATGCTTGGTACTGCTACTGTAATAAACTGACTTCAGAATTTAGACATTCTGGAAGTAGCTTTCTCTCCAAAATTCCCTAAATCTGTACTCTTCACTCAAGTAGAGCATGAGCTTAGTCCGTAATGCAGTGGTTCTCAGCCTCATTTGATTTGAGGCACCCCTCCATAACTCTTATGCATGAGCAGCACCCCATTTACCTCCTTGCATTGGGGGCAGAGATAAGCCTGAGCCTGCACTTAGCTTTTCACACTTGCTTATCTCTGTTGCTGATCTGTCTGGTAGGCACCCCTGGAGCCCTACATTTCTCCCTGCTGTCCTGCAGCCTGTCCCAAGGAACAGACCAAGGTTTGCTCTAAGGTATCTCCTTGCATCGGCAAGCCTTGGCTCAGCTGTCCGTATCCCAGACCCTACAGCTGCATCAGGAGAATCTCTGCCAGCTCCTGATAGCTTCCTCTTGGGTTGTGAGTGATTTTTTAGGTCCCCCTTTCCGTAGAATGGGTAAGCCTGGAATATCACTTGCCCTGAGATCATGCCTTATCACAAGCAAACAGTAAGGTAACAAACAGCAGTATTCTATCCAAGGCAAGAATTATACAACAAAAAATGACCAGATACTTTGAAGATCAAACAAAAAGACAAGTAAAACTTGGCCCTCTCATTTGGCTACAATTTAGTTGTTAGTTGCTGTTTTCAGAGATCAGCCTTCCTGATGAACTGCCAGCCTTGACTGCTGGGAACTTGGACTCCAGCAAGGCCTGGGGCATAATCCTAGGACTATGACTATCTCATATATGGTCTTAAATACCCTCCAGGCCAGCCCCTCCTTTTCACCTACCTCTCTCCCAATCAGCATTGTCCCAGTCGCTGATATTCCCCTAGCTCAGGGGTGGGCAAACTACAGCCTGCAGGCTGGATGTGGCCCGCCAGGCATATTAATTTGGCCCATGGCGCCCACCAACAAATTGCGCCCCACCCAGCCCTTCTGCCCACCAGGGTGGGAACGAGGCACCTACACCCACCCCCAACATACCCTGTTATGCCTTGCTCCCACCCTCGTGGGCAGAAGGGCCGAGCCCTGCTGCTGCTGCATGCTTCCCCGGCGTCCGCCTCCCTCAGTGCAGCAGGTAGGGAAGCTGGGGCCAGGGACAGGGCTGCAGCTAAGCAGGAGCAAAGAGCTTGGAGCTGGGGCTGGCGGCAGTGTGGAGTCTTTGCCCAGGGTGGTGGCTGCAGCATGGAGCTTGGGTGGGCAGGGTGTGGGTGTAAGCGAGGGTGAGGGAGATATGGGGACCCCCCCCATACTCTCCTCCACTTCCCCCGCCCCCCGATGGCATGCAGTGGGAGCAGCAGCAGCAACGTGGGGGAGCCGGCTCCAGTGCCTGGGGCTTCCCTCCCATGCTGTGCAAGTGCCAGGAGCACTGGCAATAGAGACTGCCCGGCAAGGGCTGTGCTCCCTGCTGTGATGTGCAGCACTGGCTGGAGCTGGGCACCAGCGCCCCTGCCTGCTGCTGCTCCCTTGCGGGGGTGGGGGCACAAATGCCACACACCCACACTGCAGTGTTGCCTGCATTGAGTGCAGGAGAGGACAGTGTTTCAGGGCCCCACACCCATACCTCACAAACACCACACAACCCCCCAGCATACCCTGTACTCCCCAACACAACAGCCCCACCATCTCACAAACTTCCCCCACCATGCACACAATATAAAACGCTAAGAATTTATTTTTGAGTTGTTATGCAGTCTCCTCTATGTACACTACACAAACACAGGTCATAACAAAAATATTTTTTGTAATAAAATTAAAGTGTTATAGTAGGTATTTTGACTTTCAGCGTACGATTTGGTATTTTTCTGGTTCTAAGATGGCAACCCCCCCATCCCAAAAGGACTGTTTCTGGAGGGCAAGGGGAGGGACTTCCGGTGGCAAAAGCCAGGGGTTAGGGGTGGGACATCCGGTCCCAAGATGGAGACCAGGGGGCGGGGCTACTCATGCGGCCCTTGATAGCTAACCAAACCTTGTTAAGCGGCCCTCCACCCAAAATAATTGCCTGCCCATGCCCTAGCTGATGACCCGTTTCTCTGAGAAGCCTTTGCTATTGTGGGGCTGGTCGTTGCTGCCGTTTCCCACCTGCCAGGCAGACGGTACCTTGGGTGCCCGTCCCAGCAATAGTCCCTTCTTCCTGTGTTCGGGAACAGTGATTGCTTTTGGCCTAGTAACCAAATGGCAAGAGATTCGTAGCTAGTTTGCCTCCTCCATTTTTCCTTCAGTCTGCATCTCTCTTAGTTCCTTTGACTAAACTATGTCCCTGTATTATAAAGATACATATCATAATCCATGCAGTGATAAAGGAATTCAGCATAACATCAGCTTTTCAACAAGACTGCATGCACCGTAGCAGTAAAACAAACTCAAGAAAACATGTAAGACAATCCCACAAACACCTCAAAATACAGAGGGGTTTGTAACAATCACCTTACTGCCCCCACCCCCTGATTTGAGAATCACTCCCCTAATGAGGATTTTAGAACATACTGAATAATAGTGTAACTGTCTCTTATGCATTGGCACTCCTCACTTCTAGCATGTTTAGTCTAAATGGGATCATCGGGCTCCCCAAATTCATGTAAGGATCCATTAAAATTCCCCTTTAGTAACTGGGAGTGTTTTTTGGTTTAGTTTCTTTATAAACTGAACTTTCTGAAGAAAGGAGTCTGAACTGTTAGAATAACTTGCAGTATGTCTTGCAACCTTCTGGGAAAGGTTTACTGCAACTGAAAAAAACACAAAGTTTCTTTCGATCAGTGGCTTTGTTTTACTCCAAGACACTGGTCACAGGCTCCTGCCTGTGGCAGGGGAGGAGGCATGAAGCAGAAACTGGAGGAGGGAGTTGGGGAGCCCAGGGACTGTGGCAGCAGCAACAGAAGAACAGTGGGAATAGCGGTGCCCGTGCTGGAAGCCGTAACTCCTCGAGGGGTCACACATGGCCTGTGGGCCACCAGTTGTACAGCAGTCCTTTAGGCCAACAAAATTTGAATTATGCTTTTGTAAAATGTGCTTTTTCATTATTAGGTACACAACAAAGCATTTGAATGATGAGACTACCTCCAAGCAAATTAAATCTATGTTGCAATAACAATTACCTGGAATTAGGAACTGCTGAAAACAGAAAACAGTGTTCTGCAATGACTGAGATGCACACACTTTTTTAGTGATTGCAACTACTATTTCATTCATCCTTGCTTTCTGTTTTCTTTTCTCTTTCTCTTTTCCTTTTTTTAATCATATGTTCTTGTTCTTCAGTAAGCTCAGACTTCTTTTCTGTGCCAAATCAATAAGAAATTATGATTTCTGGGATGTAGTTTATACTTTTCAGAACAGCCATCTTAAGTGGCAGCTAATTATGCATTGCATTTGCATTTCTCTGTACTGGAGAAAGTTCTGTGACTTGAACTAAATATTTTTAAACTTGTGGTTATTTCTTTTTTTTTTGGAAAAACTAATATTTAATATTGCTTCTTCTGCATGGCAAAACTGCCTATTTCTGCTATTTAAAAATGACTTCATTTTCTATTGCGGCTTATTTTCATGTGCAACCATGAGGAACTGTAAGAACAGATTTGTTTAAATTAAATGTGTTTGTACAAAATGGTACCCGACACAGGTTTTTTTAAATGAGTAAAAATGGTTTTGTTTAAAAGTTACGTTTGCATTTTGACTCATTTTTGTAAGGGTGTATGTTGTATGTTTAACCTTTAATAACTAACGTTAAAAACTGTGGTGTGTGCGTAGCAAAATACGTATGCATGTTCATGTCAAATGATTGGCTGTGGTTAAGATAATAAAATCAGCTTTCATTTTTCTAAGTGTGGTTTGATTTACCAGTATTTTGAGTGAGATGTCTTTCGTGCTTTTGAATTTTTACAAAGAATAAATTTTTTTATAAATTTTATATAGTGAAAATTCTGCTGTTTCATTATGAGCACTGAAGTTGAACCACTTTCCGAGTTAAAACTTGACATGTTGTCTTAAGGCCTTGATTTGCACTGCATGGTAGAGTATGTTGCTTGTATAGTAATATCCCACAAGATCTTACAAACTGGGGTGCAAAAAGCAATTTAAAGAAATTTGTGACTGACCAGCCTCCTTCATTCTTAACCTGCTTAAACCTCTGAGAACCTCCATCATTCTTAAACTGTTTGTTTTTAGCCTAAGCACAGCAGGAGTTATGTTGGTGCACATCTGGTCCTTGTTTTCCTGAATCCCAGCT
This sequence comes from Crocodylus porosus, assembly GCF_001723895.1. NCBI lineage: Eukaryota > Metazoa > Chordata > Crocodylia > Crocodylidae > Crocodylus > Crocodylus porosus. The sequence continues at coordinate 255,979,727 of NW_017728886.1, read as the reverse complement.
CCAAATGTAATGGACCAACATGGCCCTACCAGAATCTCACTGTCTTGTCCGTGGCTGTCCTCCTTATGTTACAGTTTAGGGGAAGAGTCTTCGCATCTGCTCGGAGACAAAGACTACCCCAACCCTCTGTCCTCACCCATTCCTGTGCCGGCAGAAATAATTCCTGAGCTGAGGGATAGCTCCAGAACAAGGATCTAAGAGCATCTTTGGATGAGATGGTGATTCTCATCCAGATTAACTATAGGAGCTTCCAGGATACAAAAGTTGCTGAATTTCTCCAGATCCCACTTCGGAGGAGCCACCACCAGTTCCTCATTTGTTGGGCATTTTTTGTATTACTGCATCCAACTATTTGGCTCTTTCTCTTAATATTTTGTTTATTCCTTGCCAAGAATGCTCTGCAAAGACTGGGATTAGTTTCTCTAACTTCAGAGCAGGCAGATTTTAAAAAAAATAAATACCCTATGCACCTGGCCTATCAAACAAGCAGCCCCCAGTCCAGATCCACCCCACGGAGCCACTGTCTGGTTTGCTGGGCTACCAGCTAGTCACTGAAAGTTGGGGCTATAGCCTGCTGTGGAATTTGGGGTTCTTTGGCTTGCTACTGCCCCCAGACCCCTTGGCATTACTGGTGGACCCCTCCCACCACCAGTGGACTCCCCATATCTGGACCCCTTGCCACCACTTCTGCCAGACTCCTCGCAGCCCCTAGACCTGCTGCTGTTGTAGCTCTCCCAGGCTGGATCCTGGCCACAAGGATCTTTGCGGTCTAGATCAAGCCTCAGGCTCCAAAGTGAGTTTTGCACTGCTGTGAAGCAGAATTCCTTTACTTCCAGGCTTTTTAATAAATGTGGCAGCTACCAAAAAGGGGTCGAACAAAGTTGACTCCAACTGAGAAGCTAAAACATCTTACTCTTTTTAGTTTAAAACTCACATCTTTACAAGCATACAATTTAAAACTTAAAATTCTCTGCGTGCATTTTAAGAGTTCATACATCAGTATTGTTTTCGTTTCATTGATAAGTTGCCACAAAATTGAGAAGAGTTTTTAAGACCTTAATTTTGACAGTGGTAGTAAGAATGTCTTTGCAAAAGGCTCTAGATCCTGCAGGTGCTTCCTCATAATTTATGGGACTTTGGCCCTAGGGTTCAAGGATTTTCAGCTGGAAAGGTTCAGTTTGGTCAGTGCGAAGACTGATGTTGTTTGCCCTTCCAAATGTCCCATACCACTCAGTGCTGCCTTGGGATCTGCACACCTATACACAAAAGAAATCAAGAGCAGACCTTCTGCAAACTCTAGATAGAAGATGACACCAACTGCTTTTTTCCCCCCTGCAAAGATCCCCTTCTAGAAAAAGGCATTGATTGCAATAGGTGTTTATTATCCCACTCCATATTTATAAGCAAACAACTATTCTGAGCTAGTTGTCGTGAATTAACTGTAATGATGGATTGAGTCTCTCCTACCTTTCAAAATTGCTTTATTTTCTGAGTAGCACTTGGCCTTGCACCGCATTTTTGGCCCTTTTTGCAGGAATATGAAGCCATTTCAGATGAATGTGTGATCCCATCGATGCTGCTGCCCAAAAAAACTGGTCATTGCACTGAGAGCAATGCAAAAAAAAAGGGTCATTGCACTGAGAGCAGTATATATGAATACAGACTGCATCTCAAAAAGCTCCAGTTTTCATCCAGGTAAGTAACTTTTCTCTCTGACCATGTCCCAGAACTGTTTGGGTTCTCGGTAAGGAATTGGGGGGAGGAACCCCCATAATGTGCATAGAAAAGTTTAGTGCTGACAGATCCCAGAAGCTCATAACTGTTACATAGTGGAGCTTATTGTCACAACAAGAGAGAATGAAGTGAAACCTAAATTGAAAACTTATTCTAGAGAAAATGTCACTGGAAAGCTTTGTGACAGACTGTTGAAATGCATCAAAACCCATTTTCTATCAATGGGTTGAATTCTGAAAAGCCATTTAGTTTGACAATGATTGTACTACAAACTGGCAAACAAGCTCTTGTTCAAACATTGCCTGGACAATAGCAGTTCGTCAATGTCCATATTCCATTACAAACCAAATTAATTACACTACACTGTAATTGTTGATGAAGCCATGGTGTAAACAGCTCTATGTTCAAACATATGATTACATGTCTGCTATTGGGGATTCTTTTCAAGGTGCCTCCGTTCAATGTCCTGTGTCCCGTTGAATACAAAATGGTCGTGAAACTCTTGCAGGGCTTTAGAACTGAAGACCATGGAGTTTCTTTGGAGGTGTAAGGTTCCCAATTATTGCCTATTTATAGTAAATGGATTGCAGTTGTCAGCCTGCAGTGAATGAGTCGCATCTGTGCTGTAAGTACATAAACTGAAGGAGTAAGGCAGCATTTCCCAAGCTTTCTGGGTTTGTCCTGCTGTAGGAGGGTGCCCCCTTCTCGTGGCCCTGCTACTTCAGCTGCCGCTGCCCCCGGATTGATGGGTGCCCCCGAATTCCAGCGTAAGACTTTGTGATATAACAGGTGGTACCAAATGCATGGCAGTGAGGGACAGTATTAGTGAAGCTTGGCTATGAGCACAGGCCACTTCCAACCCAGTTAGCACTACCAGAGCCACAGCCCATCACCGCTTTCCCCTAACATGCCACTTTTTGCTGCTTCTCCTTCTCACCTGGTCAAAGCCTATGCTGCAAGAAACCCCTCAGCTTTGTGAGCCAGATCCTGGCTCATGGGCAATAGGTTGCCAACCCTTGTCTTAGAAACTTTCCAGGCATGCTGTTCTAGGAAGGGGAGATGCCCCTTTAACTAGGGCTACAGCAGCCTGTTTAAGTGAGCATTTTGCCATTATCAGACCACACGATCAGCATCATCTTCCAACTGGTAAGCGTTCTTGGCTTTTGCTGTCATGAAGCTCTTCATAGCTTACCTGTTAATCTTACCCATTTGGAGGCTAGATTTTTGTTTCCTCAGTGGACAGGACCAGAAAAAAAAATTGGCCATTAAGATGGATAATACCCTGTATTGTAGAAAGGTTATTGCTATGGAAGAAAATAGGGCACATTAGTACCTTAAAGATTGCCTGGTTCAGAGAGGCATGAGCTTTCATAGACAACAACTTCATCAGATGGTGAGTGGACTGCAAAAAGAACGGTTTGGTCTCAGCACTCTGGTTGAGAACCCCTGGTCTAAAGTATTTAAGCTTGGGGACCGTAATTGTAACAGGACTGTGCTATCCTTTTCATGGGGATCTGTCATAAATATATTGGTGTATGGAGGGGAGTGTGGCATGTGTGTGCCTATGACAGCGCCTTCGCTTGTAGGTGTAGTGAGACTCCAAGTTTGAAATAGTTGTGTGCGAGGACAAAGCAGGAGAATTTGATGGAAACAGAAGCAGTGCCTTTGTTGGGGAATAAGGTTCCTTATGACTTGTATGGGGGACGTTGGTGTATAGAGATGTGGTAACCATAATAGCTAATATGGTGTTTACTTGGAAGTTTCTCAGTGGAATACAGTTTGTTGAAATATGGTACTAATGTTACTAACAAGGAATAATTTCCCACCCAATGAACATTTAAATGCATTTCAGAGGTACTTTAAAGAGGAAATTAAATTAAATTTAAATGTAATTTAATTGTTAACCATCTGCACAAAAGCACTGACATGGTATATTTTTGGCCTGTGCTTATGCTACAAATACCGTTATGTGGACAGCATTATTGAATGTAAAGAAATGCAACATTTTTAAATGCATGCAGTTACCCACAGAAACAGATCAGCAGCTATTGGGATTTTCAAAAACAGCTAGGTGCCTCATTGACTTCAATAAGATTGTAAGCACTTTTGAAAATTTCCCTAAATGTCTGCCTGCGTGGTTAGCCATTCAGGTACTTCTTCAGATCTACCCCTGGATGCATTACCTGCTCTCACAAGTTGCACTGGCTTAGCTACACCAGTACAACAAAGTTCAACCGCTGTATACTGGGGTACCATATTTTCTCACATAACTACACGTCCCTTGTTCACAAAAAAAAAAAAATCAGCCCTCCAAAATAGGGTGTGTATTTTAAGCGGGTTGTTTTCTTTGCCGGAAAAGAAGTAAGCCTTGGGACGCTGAACATGGCATGCAGCTGCTGAGATGGAGGAGTCCTGTATTAACCATTTCATAGCCATAGCTGTTTGCCGAGCACTTCAGCTTGTGCAGGAGGCAGCAAGCGTGCTGCTGGTAGTATCTTGGTAAGGCTAGTGACGTCGAAACAACGCTTTATTTGCAGGAACTTGTAGGAAGAACTGCTTACAGTAAGGAGCTAACAGTCTTGTTACTGGGTTTGCAAAGATCTGAAGCCTAAACTTGTGTGACACAGAGTAAGTCCTGGAAATATCCAGGAAATGTGGCACCTCAAGAGAGTCTGGGGAAGAAATTGGTAGCAGGAACTTAATGGTGTCACACTCCCTGGACACTGTTCCCAGGAAGACTTACCCTGCCATACCACTGGCCATGACTCTGGAAAAACCTTTTCTTTTCTTTTTTTTCCACATTCTGCCTTCCAAAGAAAACAATGTGCATGTTTTATTTAGTGTGTGTTGTATGTGATTAAAATACAGCAAATATGCTTATTCTGTTAATAGCTTACGACTTTGTGGGACAGGGACATAAGTGTTACTAATATAATTGCATTTACACTGGTATAGCGATCCCCACACTAAAGGTTAACCATTGCAATTATATTAGCAAACAATAGATGCAGCTTACATAGTTTATACAAACCCCAAAACTTTGTAGTTTAAGTTTCCGTGTGGTGCCGTAAGCTTTATTTTTAAAAGTGTAAGAGTTTCTTACTGCTCCAAGAATCCTTAATTTGTATGAATTGTAAATCGATCTGCAACCAGTTAATATGCATAGTTTATAGTGTAAGTAATCAAAATCTCTCTCTTCCGTAATCAAGTTTTAGTGCAGAATATTGGGAGAGGCCTTGCACAAATGAAATTTAAAAAACATCATAGCTTTTTCGCACACTCTTGATTATTTTAAACTGCATCTTTTCAGTAAAGGAGAGAAAACGCATTTTCTATAATCCTTTTACAAAATGTACCTCACATTCCAAACCAAGAGCTGCTTATTTTCCTGTAGCAAATAACCAAATAATCATTTTAAATTCTTTTTTCTGCAAATACGAATCTCATCCTTGTGCTGTCTTTTTTTTTCAGCCTTAAGAAAATAGATGTCTTCCGTTGTTTCCTGAAATTGGGCAATTCGGGCAGATCACAGTGTAGATGTCCGTGTAATATAACTCTAACATGCTACTGTAGTGTAAATCATCTATAATCTAAATTACCTGCGAGACAAAAACATGCACATTAAGTTAATGTATTGCCTCTGAGTTTTGGGGTGTTTTGGGTCTTTTTTGTTTGTTTTTTACTGTTTGAGGTAGGGAACCCATCTTACTTTGTGAGGCCCTACCTAAGCCTCTGTTGCTAAATAAATGAATCTTAATAGGTTGAAGAGAGAAAATGTGGTTGTGCAGAACTATTTATAATGTATTGCAACTCTGGATTATTTAGGGTCATGCCCCTGCCTTATTGAGGAAACGTAATTTTTTTGAAAGAGGTGAGAGCACCTATGTTGAAATGTTGTCAACTGTGTGGCCCTACTCCTGTTTGGAAGACATTTATTATTTAGTTTTATTTTAATTGGCTGTATTAATTATGCAGTATCAGATGTGTACAATAAGCTGGGCTCTGTGCGCTCTGTTGCTTTTCAGGATTTTTCTCAAGAGTTGCCCCTCTGGAAACGATGACTGCTTTTACCATGCATAGCTGTAGATAGGAAAAGTTTTGGAGAAGCGCGGTAATGAATCTTCAGGGGAGCAGCACTGTCTTATGCCAGCCAGGGATCTGACCTACTGAATCAAGCCCATCTTTTCTGTATCCACACTAATTTTACTTTAAACCCGTTGAATTCTGCCTATTCAAGTTGATGGCACCATATAGATTTCATCCAGTTATGTTCTTTCTGATGTGGCCACAGTGCGTCTTAGAACAAACCTAAGTGAAAATACCTGAAAGCCTGACACCCTGATGACTTCACCACGGTTATGAATGAGAGGCTTTAGCTTTGCCTCTCATCTTGTCACAGTGAATATAGTTACCAAGAAATAATTGCAGGAGACACAATCACGCTCCTTATTGAGTTTTAGCGCTTCATATTACTTCTGGAAATGAAGCTTGTTAGAGGAAGCTCTTCTTTGTGGAGAGCATGTTTTAAAGAAGGACCTGGGTATTTCTCAGCCCTTAGTCTGGGTCTCATCATGGGCGGTCTGAGACATTAGAAGAGACTAAATCCAGCAGGAATGCCATTGTGTAAGGGTTAATAGTATATCGGGGGGGGTTTTCTCTCTACTGCCTGAATGACTAGGGACTTGAACAATACAAGGCCTTTTAAATCTGACTGCTTCGTACAGCTCTCCCTTTCCACTGTCCTGCCAACATCTCTGCCTTTAAACATTATTTCTTTTCAGCCTGAAAGTAATCAGAGCTTTCCTTTCTCTTTCTAACCTTTCTGCTCCGCACTTCCTCTAGGCACAAGCAACTGAGAAGGGAGCCCGTAGCTGGCATGCCTTCTGTTTGGCCAGCCTAGAAATATGTAAGCCTCCATGTTCCTCTCCCTTTCAAGAGAAAAGGTTGGCTGGGATTCTGGCCCACCTGAATTAACCGTTCAGGTTCTCAGCTGGAGTTGCTGCGTTGGGCATTTTGCAACCAGTTCCTATCAAATGACATGTGCCACTGAATGGCACGCTGCTTTTGGACAGTTCATGCTATGGCTACACATGGTGCTTGTGACTTTTTGGAACACGTGGCAGAAAGAGTGCAAGCCTCAGTGATATGATTTTTTTATAAGTAGATCTGGACAAGGAACATTTTTCTTGCCCATCCATGGCTCAGATTTCAAAACTCCTTTCTGTACCAGGACAAACCGAAAATCTCCCCAGATGAAACACAAGGAGAAAGGCAGAGAGACCTGCCTTCAGAATAGCTGATGGTCTAGTGCAGGGGTTTTCAACCTCTTTAACGAGTGTATCCCTTCTGCCTCAAAGTTTCAGTTCACGTACCCCTTTATATATTTTTTCTTGGTTTTAAGGGGTGGGGGGTGCAGATCGAGGCCCTTGTGGTGAGAGAGGGAGTGGGGCAGAAGCAGGCGCTGCACAGCTGGGGCAGAGTGTGGGATGGAGCCGCAAGAACAGTTCGTCCAGGAGGGGCGGCACTTCCTGCCACTGTGCACACCTCGGTGGAGGTCCAGGGGGCATGTGCTGCTGCAGGCTGGACTCTGCACCCCGCTGCCCCAAAAGCTGTGCAACACCATGTGCCTGCTGTGGCGTGCACGCATACACATGCAGGCATGCACACACACGCAGGCAGACATGCAAACAGGCACATGGATATGCACATGCACACACCCACCCTAGCAGGTAAGTTGGGGGGGAAGGGACGGGGGGGCCTGGATCAAGAATGTGGGGGAAGTATGTCTCTGTGCCCGCTTGTAGGAGCAGGGCTGGGCTAGGGTAGGCCAGGGCAGCAATGCCCCTCTGTGGGTCACACATGCACTGCCTAGCTGGCCAGATTTGGGAGGGAAGGGAGGGAGGGGGACTCGCATGTGGCGGTAGTGAGAAAAGGCCAGAAATCAAAGGAAGAGTAAGGTACCGCCTGCTGATTAACGTCAGTGAATGTCATCATACAGAGTGAGACTTTTTTCCCTTGCCTGTGACATGGAATTCCTTGTATCATGGCAAAAATTATTTAAACCAAACTTTCCACTGGTGGTTGCTAATGACATGCTCCTCCTTTTCCAAGTCTCTAATGTGTGGTATCTGAAGAAGTACCACAAAATAAGAGCTGCATCTGATGCTAGCCTAAGCTGTGATTTGAACAAATAAGATGCTGAAAAATTTCTGAGTCTTCTGCAAAATGAGGCCTGTGGCATCTCAAACTGAATACCCTGTCAACGTGTGCACATTTGACGACAGCCTCTGCCTCACTTTCCCGTCTGTAAAATGGGAAGAAAACAGTGCAGTAAACAACAAGGCATGGGGTCACATATGGAATCACAGGAATACATGAGGGACGCCTGCCCAGGCGGTGAGCTTTATCAGTTGTGTGCTCTGAATGGGCCAGATGCAAACAGCATTTATAATTGCCAAGAGAGTGAGAAGTGGAGCGCTGGTTTGTAAAGTGAGAATTTTAGAGAGCTCTTCAAAGTGTATTAGCTTTTTGGCTGCACATTTGGTAGTACAGGGATTAATGCTGAGAAAAGGGCAGGAGGGAAGGGAGGAGGCGGGGAATGGGCTAATGCAATATTTCCCAACAATTAGGTCTATTAGTCAGAAGAAGCATCATGTTAGAGAAGTGCCAGAAGCCTCATCCCAGGAGGGACTTTTCATATTAGATCGCGTAAAGTAGTAATAAATATGTATTAGTATTAGGAAACAGTCTGGTGCTGGGATGAGCTGGACTTAGATGACCTATAAAGTCTTTTCCATCTGATTTTCTGGGAATCTACGTCACAGTTGTTATTATGAAACATTTCTAAATAACGTCCAGTTTCTAGAGTCCAAAGGTTGGCAAGCGTTGAACAAAAAAAATGTTCTGATCGGCTTCAGCAACAGAATAATCATAATGTTGGAGAATAAACACTTCCTCTTCTATAAAATGACCTTAACAAACAAAACCAAAAAGCCCGTGCCTGAGAAGTGTCTTTGTGCAGAGACCGTGACTATCCTGAAGATGGCAGTAGCATTCCTTTCAAGTCAGCGACCTTTTTCACTTGTTAAATGCCACTGCTCTTTTGGAGTGACTGTCCCACCCACAAACTCTCCCTTCCATAAATTACTCCAATATAACTTTCCCCTTCAAAGGCTGGGTGATCTGTTGCTGTCTTTCTTTTCCCCCTCGTATTGACACATCAGCATGATTTGCTTCGGGTCTGGAAAGGAGCGTTTGATGCTGCCAAAAGCGTTCTTGCTTGTGTTCCAAAGGAGGCAGCCCATAGAAAACTCTCAATGATCAGTCTTTAAACTTCTTTATCAAATAATTTTGCAATGCTCTGTTAATCAGATATTTTATTTAGGTTTTCTATATCAGATTCTTCTGTTACGAGGAGTGCTTGATAAACATCTCCGGACTGTGGAGTTCTCGTTCTGTGAACGCACGGTATAAGCAACAGCATGACGAACTTTACCCAAGCTGCCCTGCTGCAGGGCTTCAGCCTTGATCTGCAGGGGCCATCCTTCGTGCCCATTCATCCCTTGCATCTGCTGAAACTGCCAAATGCTGCTCTAAGGAACCTTTCTTTGATGCTATTAAATTACATGACACAGCTGCTCTGTGCTCAGATGCGCACGTGCAATTGAAGAACATTTTTTTTATTAAGCCTCAATGCTGATCCTGTCCTATGCACTTTTAAGGAGCATCCACACATGTAGGCACGTGCGCTTGCAGCAGCTCAAATAGCAGTGGCACAAATTAGTGCCAGAGATTTGTGCCTCAGCACACGTGCCTGAACGTGCACTTTGGTGTGGGGCAAGTTATGCCACTTGGGACAAACTGACCCTACCCAGCTCCTCCTGGATCTTCTGCCAGGGGGAGCTAGAGATGGGGGCCAGCACCTGTGCTGGCCCCAGCAGTATGAAAACCTGCCCTGGCAAACTGCTCAGGGCTACTTGCCCTCAGGAGCTTCTGAGGCCCAGGCAGTTGGTATCTGGGGACACTAGCCCTTTGTGCCAGGTGGAGTGGCCAGTGACCTGTGGCTGCACAGTTGGCTTTTGGGTGGCACTGTTGTCATGTCTTCTGGTGCCCTTGCTCTGACACCTGGGCAGCTATTGCCCAGAAGATGTGCTCGTTAGGGTGGCCTGCTTTGAACTGTCGAAGCGTGTCCTGGCTCCAATTGGCCAGGAGGTCAGGCATCTTGTCTACCCTCCAGCTGGGTCCCTGGTGTTTACCCTAGGCAGGCTTCTTGGTCTGGGCCCTGCCACTTGCCTCACAAGCAGAGATCCTGCTGTTCCCTGTTTAAAAATTGCAAATTCTCTGGTTAAAAAACCCAAATTCTCTCATTAAAATACCCCAAATCCATGTTCTTCTGCAATTAAAATGAAACACCACTATATCTAGAGATCAGTTGGACAATGTTTTATTGATTATATGTACAATTTTAAAGCAATTTGGAGACCTACCAGTGTTTCTATCATCATAATAAAATGAATTCGAGATATCTATACACTTCCACATTTGCCCCTGCCTGCCCCCACTAGCTTCCTCACAGCCGCAGTTCTGTCCCAACACCAGGACATAAGTCCAGGTACCACCCACTGCTTTGTCGTTCTTGGGAAGCCCTCAACTGGGACTCAAGGACTGAGCTGGGTGAGCCCCTTCTCTTCCAGGCCAGCCTCCCCCTGAACAGGCTGCTCTAGAGGCACAGGGGTCTCTAAGCCTGGCTCTAGTGGTCTCTCCTACCTGGAGCAGTCCCCCATCCCTGATCCCCATCTCCCTCTCTCACATACCCCTGCTGCCACTTCCCTTTCTCTCCCCTCAGCCCATCATATCCCCAAGTGGTTCCTTGGACCAGGAGCCTCCACCTGCCCGGGCTCAGGCTGCATGTCTCAGCACCGGTGTGGGCATGGGGCAGGGCTGCAGTGTAGCAGTTGTCTCCGCAACCACATCTTCTGCCAGCAGGTCCCGTCCTGTCTGGTGGCTGGGCACGCAGGGTGTGAAATTTGTGGGGGAAAGTGGGGTTTGTGGGGGGGAGAGGCTTTGGGGAGGCTTGCGAGTGGGTGTTGAGTTTGTAGGGGATGGGGCTTGCACGGAGTTTGTGAGTGGATTGTGGGGGTGGGACTGCTCAGGAGGGGTGGGTCCCCCACCCACTCAGTGCACAGCAGCAGTGGCTATTGGTAGAGCCGGACACAGGCATAGGCGAACTGGGCAGCCGCCCAGGTCCTGGACAGAAAGGGGGCCCAAAAATGATAATTTTTTTTTCTGTTGTCCTATTATTATTATTATTATTATTATTATTATTATTATTATCATCTTCTCTGACAAAGTTTTCCCGGGGCCACCAGGAGTCTAGGTACGGTACAGGCTGTCGGGGCACTTGTGGCCTACTGTTGGTAGACAGCCCCGGTGGCTCAGTACCATTTCAGATCCAGCAGCTGCACGTGGCACTGGTTTGGCCTCTGGCACATGCCCTTGGGCTGGACCGGGCTGCTCTTGCTGTCATCTGCAGCTCCTAGCACCACACACACAAGCTGTGTGCCCTCAGGCTAGGCCAGCTCCTATCTCCATGGAGCCAGCCCAGCCCGATGGCATGCAGGGCATATGGAGGTAGGACTCCGCTTGGTGCAAGGGTGCACAGCTTCTGCGTGAGGTGTTGGGAACTGACAGTGACAGCAAGAGTGGACCAGTCCGGTTCAAGGTCATGCACCAGCGACTGGGCCAGCACAATGTTCACCCGCTGGGTCTGAGGCAGTGCCACACTGAGGAGGACTCTGTCAACAGTGGGCCACAAGTGCCCTGATGGCCTCTGTTGCTCTGATGGAGGAGCTGTGTGCTGGGAGTTGGGGGGATGGTCAGGGATTAACCCCTTCCGAACAGTGCCCCCCACCCCCCAGAGTCTCCCCCATGTCCCTGCTTACCTGGGACAGAGCCTGGGTCCAAGCTGCTACCGCAGCCTTGCTCTTCTCCTATTTGCCCCAGCACACTGGGGCAGCCTGCTGCAGCAGTTGGGGCATAGGGCAGCCTAGAGATGCTCTGGCTGGGTGCCAGAGCATCTCTTTGGAGGACCCAGGCTCTGGTTGCCTCTGGGCACACTCCAGGAGTGCACCCTACACTGTGTTTTTCCAGCATTTTTTTTTATACTGGGATTTCCTGGTATCAAATTTAGAGTCCACACTGCAAATATGCAGCCTGAAGAACATTTTATTTATTCTTCGATTGCTTTGAGATGCCACAACAGGCAGGTGCTTGCTTGTCTGGACATGGCTTTCAGGTGTGTCCTGATGAGTGCGCATATGTGCTTTGCAGCACGTCAAAGGCTTTTGAGGTGCTACATAATGCATGCAGTGCATATGAAAAGGTTGTCTGAGCTGCATATTTGCAGAGTGGAGCCAACATCAGATACTGGGAATTCCCAGTATCTAAAAATACGGTGTTAAATAAAGTGGGGCAGCTCATGTGATTGCAGTGTGCATTGCCTGAAACTGGAGCCTGGCCAGCCAGAGCCATGCTCCAGCTGCTGGCCAGGCTCCATGTGCCTGGAATTGCCACCACTGCAGCCTCAGGAGGCCCCCAGGACCACGGGTAAGGCTGCTTGGGCCAGCCCCAGCCTCCTCAATCCCACCTAGGGCAATTTGCTGTGCACCAGAGTGTGTGTACCACTATGTACCACTGCTATTTGTCCTGGGTAAAACGCACATTTGTGGTCTTTTGGATGCACCCTTAGGTGCTCCTCAGGGGAAGAACTTGTCAGTGGAGGATTCAGGTCTTAAAGGAAAGACTGAACCAGGCCCTTTATGAAAGGCCAAGAGCAGACTCCATCTGAGGTCATAAGACACTCTGGGGAACTGACTCGTTTCAGTATTTAGATACTTTCCTACTGTCTAAAGGTGTTCTCTCTGATCCTACCCCCATTGGGGTATCTGTTCTCAGGTATTATAGTGACACATACTTTAGAAATACCTTTGCCAGGCAATACAGTACCATGGAGGCCCCGTATGCTGCTGTCTGGTTTGGATTTTTTTCTGTATTAACGCACCATTTATCACGGGAAACGGCCTGATACAATATATCATCATTTTGCATCAAGAGTAATTCCTGTGGGGTGACTCGTATTCCTGCTGCTTGCATGTTAGGAATATCCCATTGGAAATGAACAGTTTGGCATCCTTCTTTTGAGCAGTTCTTTTTTGTTTTGGGGGGTTTTCTTGGTTTTTTTACATTTACAGTGAGCTCAGTGCTCTGCTAACCCGTACCAGGAGTGGCTCAGAAATGTTATATAAGGGGATTGGAATTTGGTCAGTCTGTGCTGTTTCCTGTTCGGAATGAAGATTCCAGACATTTAGAAATGAGGTTTACCCAACTCTTAAGTAAGACGGGTGGCTCAGGGAGGATAAAATCGAAGGATGAAATCTGATAGCAGGAGTGCAAAGTACTGATTCAAGTGGCACTGGAGGCATTTATAAAGCAAGGAACTCGCCAAGAATTCAATATGAGTGCTAAGCAGTGGAACTCAGTAGCATCTGCATGACCTGGTACCTAACAAGATTTATATGGTGTTGATGCATGGGCAATGCATTTGTTGAGGGTGGGGGGAGAGGGGCCTGTGAATGAAGAAAACATGTAAAATGGCATTATAATGGCTATTATTAATTTGCCCTGCAATAGTTCCTAGACAAGCCTCATGGCGGTGCATCATTCGGGGAAGGGATCTTCCTTGCCTCCTTCACTCATGCGCACGTCCTACCAGTACCAAAGTAACCTACTTGGGGCAGACCGATTCCAAACAATGACTGTCTCTTGCCAAACAACCAGCCCCTGAGCAGACTTAGAGAGGCCACCTACAAGATCCTTCTAAATGAAGCCACAGGCTGGATTCAGGCCAGAACATGGGATGGAAGCTCCTTTGGTGCCATTTGTTTGGCACGATGGGAGTCTACCAGGTGGAGCACAGCTCCTTTGAGAAGGAGACAGTGCTCTTGGGGGAGGATCAGCCTTCCCCAAAAGGTGAGGTACCATAAGAAACCTCAGCACTTTTACTCCAAGGGTAAGGTTCATGCCTGTGACCATATCATAAAATATGTGGGCACTTACAGAATCACATTTTTTGTGATGAGGCCCATGAAAGTGCTCTACAGCTGTAACATAAGACATGGCTGCAGAGTGTTTTTAAAATGACCAGTTGTGCAAAAATTTAACCCTTGTCTGGTGATTAGGCACCTACCAAACTAATGATTTTGCAATTTTTGCAGAAATTGTGAATTTGGTAGCTCCCTGTGAAAAAGTGCAGGGACCATGAAACAGCAGCAGAAAGCCATGGCATCCTGAATCATGGGGGAAGGATGGGGGGGGGGGAGGAAGGAATTTTTGTGATGGAGTGTGGCAGCCTCCCCATGTCACTAATTAGCCAAGGGCACCCAGAAATCCTGTCCTACCCTGGAGATTGACAGGTGGCTGTCTGTCAATCTCTGGTGAGGGATGGGACTTCTGGAGCCCCTTGGCCAATCAGAGGTGTGGGGGAGCCAGCTGCACTTCACCCTGAAAATGGCACCCAGTGCCACACTGGAACCATGAAATCCAGAGGCAGCCTTCACGAATTCGGTAGGTCCCTACTGGTGAAGTATCAGACAGGGGCACCCTAAGGCAGAGTGTCTTAGAGAACCTGTGTACAGGCTCCCTATGAGGGTTAATTTTGGGCAATTCCTGCTTGCTTTGTGGGGCTGTCACTGAGATGAGATGGTCTTCTTCCTGCATAGTGGGGGAGAGAGCCCTCCCAGCCACCTGTACTGCCCCCAGCTACCCCTGCTGGAGTCTTGGAGGAAGCTGGGCTGGGCCAGATGGGGGCTCTCTTCTCCCACTGCTACCCAACGCACAAGTGTCTTGACAGTGGTAGGTGCTATCATGCTGAGAGCTGGGGTGGGAAATGGAGCCTCCCCACCTTGCAGGACTGGCCTGGCTCCCCCCAAGACCCCAGCAGGAGTAACCAGTTGAGTCTGTGGTGGGGTGGGCTCTATTCCTTCCCCAATCTGAGGCTTTTGAGAGCAGCAGCCATGGCTGCCATGCCCGGAGCTGGGGGTGGGTGGGACAGAGCTACCCTGCTTTGCGTGCCCAGCCAAGCTACCCCTGTGTCTCGCTCCTCTCCCTGTCCAGCTGCTGCTGATGGTTAATAGCTAGTAAGGGGGGAGGGCTGGGGAGATCGGCGGTCTGATAGCCTCCTGGGGGGCTGGAGTGCTCCCGCCTCCTGGCCTGGGCTGGTGCAGGCAGACTCCAACCCTCCCCCACCCAGCAGGTGAATACCTGGTGGGTTCAAAGGTGCTGTAACTCATGGCACTTTGTGTAAAGTGCCATGAGTTAGATCTCTGCCCTGACAGGCTGCTTGCATTTGTGTAAGTGCCCTGTGTTTAAATCAGCACCTTAAATCCACTCAGGAACCATTCACTCTACCAAACCAAAGCCCTTCATAGAGTCTTCTTCCTGTAGAAAACAAGAGAGAACCAACACACATAATAGATGTCATGATGCTTATTGCACTGCTGGGAAGTACATGGGTACAGCAATGGTGAGCTCCAGATAAGAACCTCTATAGAATAGAAGAGAATAGGGTTTTGTCACTGTTTATTACCAGTTGTGTATATTGCTGTATTACTCAGAGATTTCACCCAAGCCAGAGCCCCACTGTTCTGGACATTGTGCAATAATCCAAAGGAAAAAATGAAGATCTCAGATTCACAGAGTTCACCAGCTAACAATCATATACAATGAGTGGATAAGACAAATAAAGGAGGAGATAAAGGCAAGTGAAGTGAGTTACTCTACAATAATCTGTGATCTCAATCTGGAGTAAGAGATTGTGGCTGGGATTTTGTAGATATTCTGGTCTGAAATATGTTTTCAGTATCAATGGAGGGATTAGAGCTCTGAACGTCTGTGCTGAAACATTGCATTGCTATACTGCCTCATTGTCTTGTCTGTCGTTCTCCAGTCAAATGGGAGCTTTGTAACTAATAGTTTGCCTGATAGAAACATCTGATTTTAAAGATATAAAATAATTTACATGTATGTTCACATAAACTAAAATCAGATATTAGATTCCCACATTCCTAGAGAAATAATAGTAACTCAGAGTTTGTCTGTTACAAACATGTGAGTGTATACAATGATGTATATGTGCATAAACATCATATGTTTGTAGAAGGGAAACTATTAGTTACCCTGACTTTTCTAGGAATATGGGAGCTATCAACCTGGATCAGATCAGTTCTTCATCCAGTCCAATATCCTCTTACTGACCGTAACTAGTTCTGGATGTTCAAGACACTGTAGCAGGCAGTTAGAGGACAGATTGTTCCAGGAAAAGTTTCCTGCTAACACCCTTTAATTTGCATTTCATTCATGCCCTGAATCATGAGCATTTATATGTTTTTCAAAGCTGTAATTTAAAAATGATTTTAAGTGTTGACTGTGCTGAGTCTGGTCAGGCTGGTTGCTCAGCTGAATGTCAGTCCTTTGGTCATCTTTCAGTTGCATCAGATGCTTCTATTGAATTTGAAATGAAAAATGTGTTTATAGAAATTGTTTCAGAGGTAGTAAAAACTGGGAAATGGAAGTGGGCAATTAACAGAAACCTACAAGTTTCCCTTGGGAAGTGTATTTTCCATCTTCCGTATTTGATTTTAGTGAAATAAAATGTAAGTGCAGGCTTTTAAATGTAAGCAACAGCCAAAAAAAAAAAAAAAAAAAAATCAA
>NW_017728886.1:255952301-255963127 GCF_001723895.1 Crocodylus porosus | reverse complement strand
AAAAAAAAAAATCAACAAACACACACAAACAAACAAAAAAACCCACAAACCACCCCAAAAAAGCCTCTCTTCCTCTGGATTGTTATTCAAAATTGTGTTCCACTCTGCACCGATGAAAATAAAAGAAGCAGAAGGTGCAGCCAGTGCTCTTCCCAACATAGTTTCATAGTTTCTAGGGTCGGAAGGGACCTGAGCAGATCATCTAGTCCGACCCCCTGCCATGGCAGGAAAGAGTACTGAGGTCAAACGACTGCAGCAAGGTGTTCATCCAGCCTCCTCTTAAAGACCCCCAGGGTAGGAGCCTGAGTTTTTGGTAGTTGTAGTAATCTACCAGGCCAAGATCCCATCCTGTCAAGCCTGTTGTCTACCAACTTCTCTCCAGTTTTATAGGATTTAACCTACAATGAAGATTAAGGGTTACTATCAGTCTTCGGTCGCAAACAGACATTCAGAAAACCCAGGAAGGAATCAATCTAAGACTAAGTTACTCAGTTTTCTCTAAGCAATGTCGTTCAGATCGGTAGTGAACAGAATACACATTCATCCTTTTTGGGGAGGAGTGGGGGGGGAGATGGCCTGTGCTTGCTGAGACCCACACATGGGGCACTTCTGCACAACTCCCAGCATACCCTGCAGGCTTCCAGGGCTGGCAGAGACTGTTGAACCCAGCTGAGCACCCTGGCTACCCCGATTGGTTGCTGGGCACAGGTAGACATGTCACCAACCCCTCACTGCAGACCCTGCCCCATGCTCCACCCCGAGGCTTCCAGAAGAGCCCCAGAACAAGCGCCCTCATAGTTTCTAGGGTGGGAAGGGACCTGAGCAGATCATCAAGTCCGACCACCTGCCATGGCAGGAAAGAGTACTGGGGTCAAACGACCATGGCCAGGTGACTATCTAGCCTCCTTTTAAAGACCCCCAGGGTAGGAGCCAGCCCCACCTCCTTTGGATGTTGGTTCCAGATCCTAGCCGCCCTGACAGTGAAGTAGCGCCTCCTGATACCTAGCCTAGATCTACTCTCCGTCAACTTATGGCCGTTATTCCTCATTACTCCTGGTAGTGCTCTGGGGAACAGGGACTCCCCCAGTGCCTGCTGGTCCCCCCTGACTAGTTTGCAAATGGCCACTAGATCCCCCCTCAGCCTTCTCTTGTGGAGGCTGAACAGGTTCAGGTCCCTCAGCCTTTCCTCATAGGGCCTGCCCGGCTGCCCCCTGATCATACAAGTGGCCTCCTCTGGACCCTCTCCATGTTGTCCACATCCATCCTGAAGTGCGGCGCCCAGAACTGGACGCAGTACTCCAGCTGCGGCCTGACCAGCGCCTCATAGAGGGGGAGGATCACCTCCCTGGACCTGCTCGAGATGCATCTGTGGCTGAATGACAAGGTGCGGTTGGCCTTCCTGACCGCATCCCCACACTGCCGGCCCATGTTCATCTTGGCATCAGTGATGACTCCAAGATCCTTTTCTGCCTCTGTGCTGATGAGAAGGGAGTTCCCCAGCCTGTAGGTATGGTGCTGATTCTTCCTCCCCAGGTGCAGCACCTTCCACTTGTCAGTGTTGAAACCCATCCTGTTCTCATCTGCCCACCCCTGTAACCCGTCTTCTCCTTCATTAATTGCACAGGCCTCTGTGCCCCCGCCTGCCTGCACCCTGCTGTAGATTTCCTGTTGCCTGTGCTCAAGAAGCACCCAGATCCAGGAGCTGTGGCATATCCTGCTTGTCACTGACTCTTGAAGGAGGCTGCAGGACATCACACATGGCCATCTGAATGTGATGTAGCAGCTGGTCTCCAGGGATGTGGCTTTCTGCCCCTGAGCCAGCAGCTGGCCGAGCGCTGGCCAAGCATCCTGGGCTGAGCCACCAAGTTCCAAGGGGTCAGTGATGAAAAGCCACCCCAGGTGCTATAGAAGATGGGGTGCTTTGGCATCACCTCTAGACCATCAAGCACCAGTTTTGGGCCTGTGCCACCAGCAGTGACTGGTGGGAGTGGATCATCCTGGACATCTGGGATGATGAAGAGTGAGTCCAGACCTGAATGCGCTGGATGACCTTTATGGATGTTGTTGCCCAGGTGGCTGCCCACATTGCACACCAGGACAGCAGCATACAGCCACCTCTCATTCCAGAGAAGCAGGTGGCCATTGCCATCATGAAGCTGGCCACCCCCAGCCATCTTCACTATGTCACCAACCTGTTTTGTATTGGCAAGTCCGGAGGAGCTGGATAGGTGTGTGATCCCACAGCACTATCCACATGAAAGGGCTGCAGGGTGGGGGCAGGTACAGGGGCAGGAGACATCCGTGGGGCTGTGAGGGGTGGCAGCTGCTGGGTTGGAGGCATTGCCACAGCAGGGGCTGTGGACTCCTGGCAGTCCCTCATGCAGAAGGAGCCTAGGCCCTGGGGGCAGGAACCTCCTTCCCCCCTGCCCCCAGGGCCTAGGCTCCTTCTGTGAGGACCCTGACTCCAGATCATCAGCTGTGTTTGGGGCCCATGTCACGTGGCAAGGCTGAGCCTAGGGGCTGCCCTGCCCTGGCACAGCTGGGACACCCTCCTGCAGCAGGATCCAGACCAGAAGAGGGGTTTCCTACTCCCTGGCTCCAAGTTAGGGGGTGGGGAGGTGGGACTTTTCTCCCTCCCCCACATGGCATCTAGGGGTCCCTCCCATGGGATCACCCCTGAGAAACCCAGCATGCTGTCAGGGGCTGGGCAGCAGCCTCTCCCATCACCTCCAGCCTGGGGAGGCTATGAGATGTCTGTAGGAGGCAGCACTGTGACCAAGGCTCCTATGGACATCCCTCATGTACTCCGCAGCTGTGCAGCCCCCTGTCCTTGCGCCAACATGGCATCCTCTGTGCACTGTCCGCCCTTGCACAGGTGGTGTTTCTGCATTTCACAGGGGAGATGCAGAGTTTGTGTGTGAAGTTGCAACTTTTGCTTAGCCCTCTTGGGTTGTGCTCTCACCCCTCTAGGTCTGTGTTCTCACCTGTTCAAGGGATCAAGACTTGTCCCTCTATGGCTTTGGTCTCAGCCCCTAGGGCTCAGCTCTTATCCCTCCAGGGCTGTCCCGGTCTTTTCCCTTCTTGGGTACCGGGTCCCTTACCCTGTCTCCACTCTCCATGAGTGCTGTGCCCTCAGCACTGTCTCTGCTTTTCTTGGGCATCAGAGCCCTGGCCCCACCTCTGCTCTTCTTGAGCACTCTGATGCTCAGATGCTATTAGGCTCTCCACCTCCTTGCTAGTCCCAAACCTGGTCCACTGGTATAAATGATCCTCAAAAGGTGAGCTCTTAAGCTATAATTAAAACTAAAAGTCCTCCAGCTGCAAAACAGCTGTTACCTCTTTCACAAGCCTCCCATCCCTTACCTGTAGCCTGCTTCATAGTTGGGAACCTCTCAGGCAGTTTTTCATCCACAATCATCATGAAGGAGCTCTTTCCCTAACAGCCTGCAAAGACAGAGTGCCTCCTGGGTTCAAGCCCTGAGTTTATATGCTGCCTAACCCCAGCCCCTCCAGGTAATGTGACTTCCCCTGCAGCTGCCATAGGTGTGCTTTTAGGCTGGCTGGGTGACCTTGACAGCAGTTTACAGCTGCTAGGCTAGGAGCTATATTCCTGTTCCCTGGTACTACTGCAGGGCAAATAGCTCTGCAGAAAGGACTCTGCTGTCCCGAGCAGTCCCTGCCCTACTGTACTACTGCAGAGCAGTGAGAGCTGCAGTAACCACTTCCAGCCAAAAGTGCTATTTTTCCATTACTCTTAAAGGGCAGACTATCCTCGCTGGAGCTCGCCCTCCTGCTGGTGTTCCCTTAAAGTAATGGGGAGCCTCTGGCTCCCTGTTAGCGTCAGTGCAGAGGCAGGCTTGAAGGAGTGATTTGAAAGAGGCTGCCATAGCTGTTTTACAGACTTGGATTGGAAATGCATCCCGTGCTTAAGTGGACAGTACTAGATAAAAGAGTGCTTGGCTGAGGAGCGAGTCAGCAGGGCTCGTGCACTTGGTGAGAGCAAAGGAGAAGGGAAATGGTCTGCAAGGTGGATCTGACAAGAATCAGTTAAATCATGAGAGGTCTTAAAGTGAGAAAACAAGGCTCTTATGTTTGATGGAGCAGAGACAAGGGAAATCAATGGAAAAATGCAAAGCAGTGGTAACCTGTATGATGGTCATTTTGTTCTTTATCTCTGTTTAAATATAACTGATTACTTATTTATTTTTGGGCCGCTAGTATGCTTTGAGTAGACAGCTTCATAGAATGTACAATAGCACCATACTCGTTTCCCCCTGAGCTTATACCTAATTCACAGCCTGTTAGCAGCTCCAAGTAGTTGCTCCAAGTATGCATTACCTGACTCTGTCCTCCACATTACTCTAGTGCAGTGGTCTCCAACCTTTTAAGGTGAAGATCACTTTTTAGCAGTAAAGGGCATCCTAGGATTGACCCCAGATGCCCCTGGACCACGGAGCTGGCCAGGCCGGGGCCCAGGCAGGCATGGCTCAGTGCAGTGGTGGCACAGAAGTGGTGGCTGCCCCTGTACAGATAGGGAGGGAGCTCTCCTGCACCCTTGGAGGAGCCTCCCCAGGCTCCAGTCCTTCCACCACGTGGCTGGGCTGGGGCCCCACTTACCTTGCCTGTCTCCTGGCTGGGCCACACATTCAGGCCTTGATCTGGCCCCTGCCTCTTCCCTCCCCCACAGACTGACCCGCTGAGGCTGGGGGCGGTGGGTGTGCCCAGGATTGACCCAAAGAGACCTGTCAATTGGGATCCCCGGGTTGGTGACCACTGCTCTAGTGGCTGATGAGACTAAAATACAATTAAACCTCAGAACGCCAGATTCCAGACAGGGCTATTGACACGGAAGAAAAAGCTATCCTTGTACAGTCAGATACCTTCACCATCAGAGAGCACCATTTAGAAAAGGGACATTTAAAAATCTTTTTTGTTTTGTTAGTGCTTTAGGGTCTTTTAGTTGTTTGCGAAAAGGTTAAAATTTAGTCCATTTGAGATCAGGCACTAATACCACCTTTCCCCAAGGCTCTGTATTGGCGTTGATTTTTCAGTCAGGAGAACAGCCAACTATCACTCAACAGCCAACAGCCTAGATTAAATGAACAATATTGCAGCTGGCTTATGAAATTCGGTTGGAAATACCTGCTGCGTAATGCAGGGACGAGAGCACAGCATTTCTTGCGGTAAATGACCTGGAGATTCAGCCAGGGAAGTGCAAAGGGATTACTTAAATGAAGGGACAAAGCTTTTCATTGTTTTGGCTGTAAACCCAACATTTTCTCCTCCGCCCTTCAGCTCAACACAGCAGTAGCTGTGTGAAATCATATGGCCTGTGTCCTACAGAGCATTGCATGGTATGATCTGCTGGCATTTTCTTACTTTAAAATCTATTAATGTATGTTAAAAATATATATATTGGAATTTTTTTTGACAACTGAAACATCAGCATTTGATACCAGTGCTCTACACAGGGACATGCTGGAACCCTGGGTTAAATTCCTTGGGTTAAATTTGGGTAAATGGAGGCAAGAAGCCCGATGCACCATCTATTCTAATCAATGGCAATAATTCCATTGGCTTTGCAGGCGCTTGATAAGGCTGTACGTTTGCTGAAAATACAGAATGCAACCCACTCCAGGACAGTGTTTGCTGAGTGCTCTCCAGCTTACACCCTCATCGGATAGTAAGGGATCAACAGATTTAAATTTAGAAGGGGCATTCAGTGCATGAATCAACTACTAGTTGAGATAAGGGGAATATATAGGAAGACACTCAGGAAAACAGCCATCTAAAACCTCAATGAAAGTTGGGGTGTAAGCTATTTTGCATTTACTTTAAAGTGGGAATGCGTAGATTGGCAGCTGTTGTGCAGTGACTAACATGCCACAAATCCCTGCTTAATCTTACCTTGCATTATCGTGGTCAGGTAACAGAGGGTATGGTTGACATTTGTAAAATATAGGTGGTCAATAAGGGAAGCTAGAGGAACCATCCCTAAATTGGCAAGACAGCTGGTCACATCAGATTGTTAGAGTTCAAGTGAAAGCCATGAGATATGTTTGTTACTGTAATGCCTAAAAGCCAGTGGAGAACTGGGGGCACATCTCCATGTGCACTTTAATGCGCAATAGCTTATTTTAATGTGCGTTAAAGTATCTGTGAAAAAAGTAGGCATTTTTACATGTGCTCCTGGCATGGTCCTGGGCACTTTAATTAGCAAGCTGTGCTAATTAAAAATGGCCATGCATCACATGTATTAATGTCGATGCACATCCCTGTGTTGAAAAAATGGTGACATGGATTTCCAGCACATAAGAGCAGGCTCCCCATATGTGTAGGAGCCCAGTGCTATTTAGATAATGCACATTAAAATAGGCTATTACTCATTAAGTGTTACTTAAAAACTGTGCTCTTTAGTTCATACTCATTAAGCCAGGCTAATCCACATCGTCCTAGTACCTCACAATGGAGGTACTAGATTTAATACACATTAACTAAAGCACATTAATGCACATGTAGACGCTCTGGGTTCCAATGTCCTATGTAGCAAACAAACAGAACGTAAGAGCCCTGAAGATCTTACTCCTCAGGTAGATGAGACAGACCCAGGATAAAGAAAAGGATTGGCCAAACTGAGTGCTCATGGGGTGGCAGTAAGCACTGTTGTTAGTTCAGTGGCTTTTCGGTCTTTTTCTATTCTTTTTAATCCCTTTAGGGCACGTTGTTTGGGTGAGAGAGGATACATGGAAAGTCAAAGTGAAAGAGGGGACATGGAAAGGCAGGGAGGGGGTTGAAGAAAATGGCCAATCAGAACAGAGTAGGGAATGACCTAATAGGCTGTAGAAGGCCGTACGACATCATCAGCCCCAGACTCCACTGCTTCTGCCTTCAGTGCCTGGCTGGATCCTCCCTGCAGTTTCTTTCCCAAAGCCTGTGTGGTTCAAGGAGATGTGTGATGCTGTTTGGGTCTGACTGCTTCAAAGTGTCGGGGCACAGGGAGGGAATCAGACTTGGACTCCTGCACCCGTGTGGTCCTGGTGGTGGTAGTGCCAATGGGGAGCCATTTAACCCTGTCCTCCCCAGGGCAGCTCTGCCTGCTTTCTGCAGCTGTGAGTTTAACCATGTGAAAAATATGGAGTGATGAATTCAGTGCCTCTTATGCACAGGTTTGTAGCAATGGGGACTGCAAGATCCGTTTTTGTGCAGAAGAGTTTGGCCTGGCTCCTTCTCCCTTTGTCTTCCCAGAGACACGGGCTTGAACATTGCAGGCGTGTTATGTCATTGCCACCATATCAGCCAGTTTCTTTATCCTACTTGTTGCCATCATTTTATAAATCACATCAGGAGCTGACACTGGGTCGTCCTGTCCTTACTGAAATGATTAAGTAGACCTACTCCATTAACTACACTTATCTTCTGAAAAGCTGAGGACTCTCTGCCAAGATCTTGAAGGGAGTTAAATTAGCATCTGCCAGCTGTGCATGCAGACTCCGGAGACAAGACGCAAAAATTGCATGCATTGTCATAATTGCAAACAGGAACCCACAAACTGAGCAGCCCTCTTCATCCTTCCCCTCAGATCTATACACTGCTGCTTCCCTACAGAAATCAAAGCATGCTTTGGTTTTTCCTACTTAGTCAGAGCTGGGTCTCAGGTACTGACATTTGGTGCTACCGACAGGTCTTAGGGGAAAAAGAATTCAGAAGAAATTAAATAGAGATTTTTCTACTTATTCACCCCAAGAAAGCAGAGTGCCCCCAACACATCTGGTCATTTCAGAGAACAAGTTTTTATTTTTTTTTTCCTTTTATGTCAAATACATTACAAGAGAACAGAGAGAAGGCAAAATTGCCTGCCTTAAGGAAAAAACCACAAGAGGGTGTTTAGGTCATTGCAAAATGGCACCGTGATTGCCTAGGCCCTTTTATTATTGGATTAATGTCTCCTTTGCAGTGTTTTGAGCCACTTCCTAGGTCTTGGTTGATCGCTCATGAATTTCAGCCCCTTAGCGGGTTTTTTTTGTCAGCCTGTAACATTCTTCATCCACCAATGGAGGTCTGCCGCATGCTGCTGAGTCTTTTGAAAACTGCTTAGACTCTGAGGTTGGTTTTAAAAAAAAATCATGAGAGACATGTAGCACAGAGGAAGTTTTGCAAGAAAAAATAGGTAAGGGGTTTTCTTCCTTTGAGTCAGAGTTGTAACTGGGCAGTTCTGGGCTGCGGGCAGCGCCAGGAGAGCTGTGGCAGTGGCTGCTATTTTTGCACCCCCCTCCCCAGTCAGCACTCAGAGCCAGTGCCCGGCTGCACCCTCGTAGGCGTGTTACTGTTCAGAGTATGCACGTTGTTTGGGAGTTTCTACCTGACAGTCAGGGTTATCCCACTCCCTGCAGTAATGGAAAGACCAAAAACGTGATTCATGAAAGATTACTGGCAGCCTTCAGTGTGTACCAGAGAAATGCTTCTGTCTTTTTTCTTCAGATGACCATGATGTTAAGAGGCCCCAGGTACAACAAAGAAAGAGAAGAGAGTAAGTTTTGCAGCAAGTTTCTTCTCCATAGATAGTGGGGAAAAAGAGGTTTGACTTTAGGACCCTGGGGTTCTTGTTCTGGGCTTTGACAGTCCCTCTTTACATGGTCTTGGTTATGTTACTCCACCTCTCTGGGCCTCAATTTAACTACCTCTAAAATGGAGAAATAATTTGGTACCTGGCTAGCTGTGGCAGTGCACGGTTTGTGCCTACCACTTGAAGAGCATCAGGCAGGCTGTGGGCAGCCGGTAGGTGGGTTCAATCCCAATTAGGTGGGCACCTGACCACAGGGTGCTGCCTGATTGGACGAGGGCTGAGCAGGGAGAGTATAAGCCTAGACCCTGGGAGCAGAGTGGACTGCCCTAACGGCGGGGGAGGGGGGGCATTAATCTCTTTGGGTGCCCAGGGACCCCCTTTGTTACACTAGTACATGGTGGCAGTATGAGGCTGTGTCAGGTGGACTCGATTGGGATAGGACTGTATGCATACACGCACACACACAAGCACACACACACTTTGCTTAAACACACACACCCCCCTTGCTTAGTTTATAAGGTGCAAATCTTCCCTGGCTTCTTCCATATTTAAAGCTGGTTTTCAAAGGTATATGCTGAAATGTCGGCAAATTGGGTTTCATAGAATCACAGAAAATGTGCTTGGAGCAAGGGGCTGGAAGGGACCTGATCTAATCCAGCCCCCTGCTCCAAGCAGGACCAGCCCCATGTAGATCATCCCAGCCAAGGCTTGGTCTAGCCAGGTCTTAAACACCTCCAAGGATGGAGCTTCCACCACCTCTTTCGGTAACGTGTTCCAGCCCTTCACCACCCTCCTAGTGAGAGCATTTTTCCTAATATCCAGCTTAAACTTCCTGTGCTGCAACTCGAGACCGTTGCTCCTTGTTCTGTCACCTGCCCGCACTGAGAACAGTTCAGCTCCATCCTTTTTGGAACCACCCTTGAGTAGTTAAAGGCTGCTATCAAATCTCCCCTCAGTCTTTTCTTCTGCAGACTAAATAAGTCCAGTTCCCTCAGCCTCTCCTCAGAAGTCATGTCCTCCAGCCCCTGAACCATTTTTGTTACCCTTTGCTGGACTCTCTCCAATTTCTCCACATCCTTTCTGTAGGGGGGGGCCAAAAACTGGACACAGTACTCCAGATGTGGCCTTGCCAGCGCAGAATAGAGTGGAATAATCACCTCCCTTGATCTGCCTGCAGTGCTCCTACTAATGCAGCCTAGTATGTTGTTAGCCTTCTTTGGAGCAAGTGTGCACTGCTGGCTCACATGCCGTTTATTGTCCACTGTAACCCCAGGTCCTTTTCTGCAGAGCTGCTGCTTAGCCAGTCAGCCCCCAGCCTGTACCGGTGCATGGGATTGTTCTGTCCTAAGTGCAGGGCTTTACACTTGTCTTCGTAAAACCTCTTGAGATTTCTTTTTGCCCAATCCTCCAATTTGTCTAGGTCACTCTGAATCCTAGCCCAGCACTCCAGTGTATCTGATATAACCCCCAGCTTGGTGTTATCTGCAAATTTGCTGAGGGTGCCCTCCAGCTCATCTTCCAGATTGTTAATGAAGATATTGAACAAAACCAGCCCCAGTACCGACTCCTGGGGCTCTCCACTGGATCCCAGCTGCCAGCTAGACACTGAGCCATTGATTACTACCCACTGAGCCCAACAATGCATCCAGCTTTCTATCCACGTTACAATCGACTGATCCATCTCATACTTCCTCAGCTTGCTTGCAAGGATGCTGTGGGAGATGGTATCAACCGCATTGCTAAAGTCAAGGTATATTATGTCCACTGCTTTCCCCACATCCCCAGAGCCAGTCATCTCATCATAGGAGGCAATCAGGTTGGGCAGGCGTGACTTGCCCCTGGTGAATCCATGCTGACTGTTCCTGATCACCTTCTCCTCCTTGTCTCCTTGCTCAGAAATGGCTTCCTTGAGGATCTGCTCCATGATTTTCCTGGGGACTGAGGTGAGGCTGACTGGTCTGTAGTTCCCTGGATCCTCCTTCTTCCCTTCCTTAAAGATGGGCAGTATATTTGCCCTTTTCCAATCATCTGGAAAAGGGCAAATATACACATATACTTGCACAGGATGTGGGAGACCTGAGTTCAAAGTCATCCTCAGCCCGAGAGGGCTCAAATTCTAACCTCTCTCCCTGCAAGATCTGTTAATTTATTTTACATTAAATATCTGTTGAATACAATACACAAACCAGTCCTGGAGCAGAGGTCAGACCCCACGGTTTCTGACTAAACCAAACTTTTTATGGAACATACCCACTTTCCTCAG
>NW_017728886.1:255902565-255951826 GCF_001723895.1 Crocodylus porosus | reverse complement strand
CCGTGGGAGAACTGGCCTCTTGTGGACCGGTGTCGTGTACTCCAGGCATTTCCCTTTTGAGCACTCTGCAGTCCGAGGGACAGGGATGCGCACACACACGCGCACACACACGTGCATACACACACTCTCTCTCTCTCTCTCTCTCTCTCCTAGTTTCTCAGCAGCTGACTTTTCCCTTTAAAGATGCGATTGCTCACAATAACACTAACGCTTCAGAGCAAAATGACAGCACTGTTTCTCAGCCAGGCAGCCAGTAGGATTTCTTTGCCTATTAATCAACCCCTAGCCCTTGACTACAAAGTCAGAAGAAGAAAAGAGTCAGAAGTCTCTTTGGCCGGGTCATTCGCATTGCGTTGCTGGTAGTGGAATTCTCCCGGCAGGACGCTAGACCTCAAACTCTTAAACAGAGCTGTAGATACATTTCCAAAATAGGACTCGGGCTGGAATCGAGGGTACGTAGTAAATCAACTTTTAAATACATTTTGTTGATTTTTTGCCTAAAGTTGTCAAGAATCACTTAGACTGGAAACAACTGAGTCAGACCCTCAGCTTGGATCAACTGTTATCATGGAGTCGGAGGAGCCAGACTGCCTTACATCAGCTGAGATTTGTCCCTGCGATGTGGCAGGGAAAGGAAAGAAACGATTGCCCTGTGTGTCCCGTGATGCACGAGCTGGCTCTGTGCATTGCTGTACGGGAGGCCTAAACTCTTCTTTCTAACGCTGTCATTTTCTGCTACCCAAACATCTTGCCAGGCCCTAATGCCCGCCAAAAAAATGAGTCAGATGTCTCTGTCTCTGGATGCATTTCAGAATCTCTTGGAAATCAGTTTAATGCATTCTAGTAATAGTTAGTCTGGATTTTCTCCATCCGAAGTGTGACTCCTAACTATGCACCCAGTTTTGCAAGCTGTTGACCACTGCTTTCAGTGGGAGCTGAGTACTCTATATCCCAAAGGCAAACTTAGTCATTCCCCTCCAAATGCAGGATGACAGACCATGGGCTTTACCAAGTATTGCAATTAAATCCAAAGTTCACATGGAAGTTTTGTCTCCTCTCTAGTCAATGGTTAGTACTTTGCTACACACGGCTCTGGATTATCAGAATCGCATACTCCCTGAAACTTCTGCTCAACTGCTTATGGAACGTTTTTAGCCGGATATTTATTTCCTTGAGGCACTCCAGCCACAACCTGTAGGGAAATGTCCATGCCACACTGGCTTTATCAGCATGAGAAGCCCCCCTGCTGTAAGGCCAAGTGATCTCCTTTGCAAGGGAGTAGGGGCACTCTCCTGTACACAATGACAAGGGGAGGTGGTGATGGCTCTGCCCCACCAGCTCAGTGGCTGGGGTACGGGATGTGGGAGACCTGAGTTCAAAACCATCCTTAGCCTGAGGGGGCTCAAATTTCCATCTCTCTCCTCTGCAAGGACGGTTAATGTAGTTTACATTAAACAGGCATTTCATACAAACACAAACTGGCCCTGAAGCAGAGATTGGTACCCAGGCCTCTCCTCCATCAGATGATTGCCCTACTCAGTGCGCAAGAAAGTCCTGCTCCCTCTTCTTGTTCTTTATCTCCCATGCCCAGCGGAAGAGCTTTATCCGGAAAAGTGGACGCTGCTCCCTCTTTCTCTGCTTTGTCCCAGACCACTCTGAAGCTTGGCCATTAGTGTCCTTTCCTGAGAGGTAAAAGATGTGTATTTTGAACCCTTTCATGATGACGGGGGCATTTCAACCCAGGTCTTCCAACCTATAGGTGTGCGTTGTACTCGCTAGAGCAGGGGCGGGCAATTGTTTTGGGCAGAGGGTCGCTTACTGAGTTTTGGCAAGCCATCGAGGGCCACGTGATAGGCAGCCAGGGGCAGATAAATATTAATTTTCTAAATTTTTTAGGGGCTCTGCAGGCCAGATAGAAAGGCCTGGAGGGCCACATCTGGCCCCTGGGCCACACCCCTGCACTAGGGTATAGTATGACAAAGGAGGGCACTACTTCTTTTCCTGCAGCCATATTGTTGAATAAAAGTGGCTGATGTCTCCATTTTGTGCAGTACTCAGTCGTGTTTGGTGTGTGTTAAGGATGCTGCATGAATTAGGCCCCTGAGGGGAGTTAAACTGAGGATCACATAGTCTAAGGCTCCCTCACAAGCTTAGATAGGAGGCCAGGGCTGAGCTGCTCAGCCCTGTCAAGATGATGGCGGTTCTGCACCTATTGATAAGCAGATTTTTAAGCACTTGGGGATCTTGGTGGGTGAAAACTGTGGACATTAAGGATTTTGAGTGGTTTTGTGTGCTGCACTCTTGCACTCAAGTGCTAAGTACCAGTGAAGTCTCACCATAGGGGCTTAAATCTCTTTGAGATTTTGGACCTTAGTTTCCCTGAGCCTCGGTTGCCCTTTAGTAAAATGGGCTAGGCAGCACTTCTTCACTCCACAGGGCTGTTGTGAGAATATACACATTAGCCTGTGAAGTGCTCAGCCCCTCTGGCAATGGGGGCCATTTAAGTGTCTTGATGGGCGGTATCTGATGCTCCACTTCCAAGGTTGTTGTACAGCTCAGGAAG
This sequence comes from Crocodylus porosus, assembly GCF_001723895.1. NCBI lineage: Eukaryota > Metazoa > Chordata > Crocodylia > Crocodylidae > Crocodylus > Crocodylus porosus. The sequence goes on along the minus strand of NW_017728886.1, from coordinate 255,949,263 downwards.
GTTACAGCAGATCCTTGCAAAATTCTGCTTTTCTTACACCCTAGTGTGACATGTATCAGAGAGAAGTTTGGCCTGATTTCCAAACTGCAATAAGTGACTTTACTGAATGCTAATTGACTTGAATAAGCAAATGCTGCATACTGCATAGGAAGACGCAACAAAGCATGTGCAGCTAAGATAGCAGCTGTTTCTTTCTTTCTTTCTTTTTTTTACCACTTATCCAAGTCTAATTTTCCTAATAATTTTACTGTGACTCTGGGTCAGGTGGTCCCAGTTAATGGAATGCAGAAAGAAAGTTGCTCTGTGCGATAAAATCCTGAGTTCACACAGTCATCTTACACAGCAGAGCAGCGAGGGAAACAGAACCTGCGTCCATGTGAACCATGTGCATGCCTCTCCCTAGGCCATGGGATCTCATTCATAAATCAGTGTCAGAAAGGTAAGGAGAGAAATGTGGGGTTTGGAAATAGCTCCTAGACTTAAATGATGCATTTGCTTTTTTCAGGTGACATCTCACAAGAGGACTGGATTTTTTACTAATGCCTGTGCTTTCTGCTTAGTTCTGACCAAGGCTTAAAGTACCTAAAAGGCCATCCTGTTCCCATTGTGCATTCCCTCAGCATATTCTTGGGTAATACTTTGACCATGAGAGTTGTGCGCTGTCAAATACTGTATCTGATGTGTTAATACAGGGGCAGGCAATTATTTTGGGTGGAGGGATGCTTACTGAGTTTTGGCAAGCCTTTGAGGGCTGCATGACAGGCAGCCAGGGGCAGTTAAATTAATTTTCTAAATTTTTTAGGGGTCCTGTGGGCCGGATGGAATGGCCTGGTGGGCCGCATTTGGCCCGCGGGCTGCATTTTGCCCACCCCTGTGTTAATAGGTCTGAATGAATACATCCCAAAGAACAAAGTGATGTGGTGACTATCATGCCTTTCTTGAAAGACATAGGCCAACTTATGGTTCATGTTTAAATGTAGGAGATATGGGACAGGACATGTCCAGGCAGCATTTCCCCTGTGGACTCAAGTGTCACCGAGTAGAAAGCAGGCCCTTGCAGACATTTAGAGGGCCAAACTGAGCATGAGGTGATGCACAGAAGGTGGAGCCTACTGCTGCATGCGTAGCCTGAATTTAGTGATGCTGCATCCTGCTCGGGATGTGGCAGGCACAGAGGGGGCTCTTGAACCACACACAGCACAGCAGCCACACGCGTGCATCATGACTGGCACCCTGACACTAACTCCGCTGATTGAAAATGCAGTTTGGTTCAGAATATATTTAATTTGCTATTTTCCCTGGTATCCCATCCAATCTCTTTGGGTAACTGGATCTAGCGATTCTTTTCAGGCTTGGTCCTATGCCCATTCAAGTCAATGGGAAAAATTCTCATTGGCATGAATCATGCAAGACCAGACTCCACAAAGGCAATCTTTCCATTTGGAAACGGGGAGGGCCCATTTCACCATGGAAATCATCACTAAGAAGTAACAGCTGTAGCTGCTTCTGGCTTCTGCTTCTCCTTTTATTTTTCTTTGTATGAGCAGGAAGGTACTACTCGAGGATTAGGCTTGGAGGATGCTGCTTCATTAATAAGATCTCTTTATCACCATATCTTGCCAGAGGGAGTGCTACAGCTAAGACTGACATGCTCACCCCATCCTGAAATCCTTGCTTTTCTATCTTCAGAATTGTCTACAAAACGCTCCTTCTTAATTGAAACGTGCATTGTCTTATCTAAAAATACAATTTAAAAAAGAATGTGAGTAAAAACGTAGAGACCTTTTTTCTTTACTGGATGGGAAAAATTGATTTTTCTGCTTAAACAATAATGTTCCAGCTTTATTTCTTTAACACTGTGAATGTCTAAAATTTAAAACTTAGAAGCAAGAGGAATAACTACGAGACCTATGAAATCTTTTCAGCACTGTAAGTCAATGGGGGTTGTATTGATTTCTGGTGACTGAGGATCTAGCATAGTTAGAGGGAAAGCATCCATCAAAATGTGAACATGCCCTGCTGAGCTACCCTATGCGTGTATCTGAGATGCTTTGTTGACTTCAGTAAAAAGGCAGTGATGTATGCCAGCCTAGGATCTGACCAAAATGATCTCATTTTTCCTCACTTAGTCACCGTGTGTGTGTGTGTGTGTGTGTGTGTGCGCGCTTATTTTAAGCTTGAAGTTATGATGCGAGTAAACCTCAGCTGAGGATCTTTGAAGTGATAGAGATATGCAGCCTTAAAAATGGGCTAAAGACTTGGAACAATTTTATGGAAATGTTTTGACTGTACTGAAGATTTGAAGATGTATTCCTCGCCTTTCTTAATGCCTGAGTCGTTGCAGCAGAATGATAGTGGTTTAGATTTGGGGGTAACAGTAATGATGCCCAAAGCATATTTATTTTCATTTCTCCAGTTAAGATACAGAAGGTCTTGAAGTACCAGTTAGGATCCTGTCGTAGGTGGTCTGGGAAGTCGGTCAGTAGGCTAAGTTGTGACAATGTTATGCTGCTGCGTTCCTCTTATCTTCTGCTGTTTGATACTTGTCACACGAGGGCAAATGTCAAATGCCAGGATGCATGTGGCCAAATGAACTGACAAGTTTTCTCTCGTCTTTATCACTGAACCTCAAGTCTTTGCTTCACATTAACAGCCAAAGGCTCGAGTTCCCTATGGAGCCTGACATCTAATTGCGCTCCTTTGTGCTACTCATAAGGTTGTAACTTAAAAAAAGACTACAAAGTGTCTGGGCTTAGAGCCAGACAAGCCAGAAAAATTACCCCAAGAGTTGTGGCCTCACTGAAAAACACCTGGGCATGCGAAGGCCACAGAAGTATTTTAAATACATTCTCAATGGATTGGGTCACTTGTTTTCAACCAGGTTTAATGGGCATGTTTACAGGAGATGTTTATCATGCAGTTGACTAATTAACGGCACAGTAAACATCTGGGCAGCCACATGTAGCAGGGTGTGCAAATTAATAAACTCTGCAGCTGGGTGGTACTTGTAAAATGCAAGGGCTACCTTGCTGCAGAGTTTTTTCGTGCACAGCAGTGCACATGTAGATGCTGCCCTGGTGGGCTGGGGCACGGGGTACTTCAGTGTGGGGCTAGCTGGCTGGCATCCCCCATGCTGAAAGCACCCTGTGCCCCAGACAGCCACTCGGTAGCATATGGAGCCCAGCCGGAGCAGCCAGCCTCATGCCTCATCCAGCCCCTCTGCAGCACGTGGAGCACCATCAGAGCAGCCCTGGGCTGGCAGTTTGACCCCCCAGGTCCCCCGCCAGCCCGGGCTGCTCTGCTCATGAATAAACTCTGGAGCAATAAACTCAAGAGTTTATTCATGTGCATTAGTTTCATGTGTAGACATGCCCAATGTGATCATCATTATTGCTCTTGTGGCAGGTTTCACTGGTACTGTTACATAGTCTTCCCGGTGCTTTAACAGAGTGAGAGCAAATCTCTTTGGAACATCTTAGGACAATGTTTTAGATTTTCTAGAAGAAGCTCTGGGACCATTTGACCCCAGCTGACTTCCTGCCCCTTGGGTAGAGGGACCTGATGATTTTGCAAGGTCCCTTCCAGCTCTAATGTCTAGGAAGCCTATGAAAAAGAGAAGATTGGAAGCAACAAGAGAACATCCCTTCTTCTGAGACAGAGTTTTGGCTCTGAGTCAGCTCTGGAGAAAGATCTACGACCTGGGAACTGGGCACAGATATTTCTTGGGAGGAGATTCCTGAAAGAAGGACTTGCTCTGCATGCCATTTGGCCTCCGCGCTAGAACTGATGGATGTGTGCAGGAAAGCACTGGGAGCCTGTTCTGCAAAGTCTGCTGCTTAGCACTAGCGTGTAGCTGCTGAGGGGGACACTGACACTCGAGACTGTTATGCACCTCAGTGAAAAATGACGTAGATTTTCAAAGGAGCCCTGAAGCATTTGGGTTCCCAAATTCCACAGGCTTTTTTTCTATAGTCCAAGGTAAGTGAGATACTTAAGCCCTCAGAGGAGCTGAGACTGCGCTTTGCACCAGCTTTTGAAACTAAGCCACCGACCAATTGAAGACATTTGCAGATGGATCCGCAAATCTGTGAGCAACGCTTTGAAGATTGTTCGCTTTCTTTACCTATGTATCCTATCGACCTCTGAACCTGGCAGGGCCAACTCTCAAATCTCCATGGTTGCAAATTTATTGGTCGCTTATGAGCAGTCAGGAGCGGTGACAGGAGTTCTGGATGCAGTTGGGAGGGCACAACCATCAAACCTTATCTCCAGAAACTCATGAGACTTTGCCTTCTATAAAACCCAGGTCAAGACTGTCCTTCATGAGCAGTAGAGACGGTAGATTTGGTAAAAGGGCAGCTGGAATCTGTTTTAACAATGAGTGTCCATTGCTGGCATGAGCCCAAAACTACTTCCCTGTGGCTTTAGTGTCACTTGACTCCTTCGGCCCCAGAGCTGACCTTAGGCTGAACTTCGCTTAATTGCCCAGTGCTAGGAACTGCCTTTCCAGGCCCCCATGTCAGCATAAGATATTCTCATGACAGTGATAGCTCCGTGAAATTGCATAATCTTTCCAAAACAGCGGGGTCACCCACCTTGCTGTGGTCAGTGACTCTTCCACTGAAGACAATTTATTTCAAAGCAAACTTCCTATCAAAAGATTCATTGCCTCCGCTTAAGCTACTGTTTGGGCAGAAAACTGCTGCTTACAGCATGAGCAGGGCTTACATAAAGAACAACTCAAGATCTGTTTACTCACCCACCTGGTAGCAAACTGAGGTTTGCTGCTGTAAAGGAGCCTGCACAGGCAGCTGGAGGTTTTGCAGAAACGAGCACTGAACTCAGGGATAGGAGCACAGGCCCTAGCTCTCCGTCTGGGGATCCACGTCAGCACACACTGAGCCCCTTGCCGTGTGAAAATGAAGAGCGTGTATGTACCAATCCTCCTGAGGGAGTTCACAGAGATACCAGTTCCTCTGTGGGGGGTGCCCTGGCTGGAGCATTACATTTGGAGGCTGCAGTGTGGTTTTCAGAGCAGCACGCGTGCAAAGGGCGGTCTCTTGAATTATTGACTGTGCGGATAGATATTAGCAAGCTGGTGGCTTAGACCGCCTTGGTGGTAGCTGGCCAGTGCCTGGAGACTGGGATTGTGTTTGGTGTGGCTCCAGCCTGGTTTTTGGGAATCCCTTCTTTTTCAGATCTTGTGCTATGGGCACGTGTGCGGGAAGCTATGGTGTGGCCGGGGTGTAGCTGCCGAGTCGGGTGCTCTGTTTCCACGTGCTGAGCCTGGCACTGGCTGCCATATAGTCCCACAAGTGCAGCTGCACGTGCCATGGCTATTCTGTGCCCTGCCTAACAGCTGCCAGTGGGCCTCTTCCGTTGTCTGAGAAGCAGATCTGCTCCTTCCTTCCTTTGAATTGGGCAGCTTATTCATCCCAGCCATGGCCCTGGCTTACCTGACTGGTAAAAACCTTTTCCCATTGACTTGTTCCACCAAGCTGCAATGTGTTTGGGCCTGTTGTGCTTGATAGCAGTTTTGGGATGCACTTTATCAGAGCTTGTCACTCGGGAGCCACTGGTCAGGAGGCAGTTGGGCCTGAAGTGATAACGAGCACAGGGGTTACACAGAATTAGCTTCTGGAAGTAGGTGTGTCCTGGAGACATACCCTGCAAAGGCATTCGCAGAAAACATGCAACCATCATATCACTGGAAAGTGAGAAACGCCTTCATTGTTAAGATAGGACACTCCTGACAGCGAGTGAAAGAGGCTGAATAAGAACAAGGTGGAGCCGAGGACTGGATTGAGGATGAGACCTTCTTTACTACAGTCAAGGCAACATCTGGCAGAGATGGCCTGAAACCACTCACTCCCCTCTCCAATAGCAAGCAAAGAAATGAGAAAAGCAGAGAGAGGAGATGGGAAGGGGAGTGTCCGGGTCCAGATTCCAGATGAGGCCAAATCGGGACAAGGATTTGGGGCTTAGATTCAAACTTTCCTCACAACAGTTTGGCTGCCCATGCTGGTGGACGTCTCCCAAGATCTGCCAGTTTCCAAAGTCTTTTGCAATCTTGGCTTGAGATCTTGGGAGAGCCCTCAGCCGGGTGCTGGCAATACAGGCCCTTTCCTGAGAAGGGAGAGGAAGGCTCTCTGTGAGTATCTGGGGGAGGAGGGAAACAACAGCTATTTAAATGAAAGGACAGTGTCAACACAAGCACAACAGGGAATCAAATAGTCACGAATAAACCCAGGCTGGATAGCAGATGGCAGTGTCTAACCATGGGAGGAGGGAGGTTGTGGAACAGCCATTAAGTCAGAGTAAGGGGGCAGCTTGTGCGAGCAAATTTAGCCATGCTGATCTGCCTGCCTCGGCGACCCAGGAGATCCTGTCCGGTTGCAGGGTCCAGTTCTAGATCCCACCTGAAATCAGAGCTGGAGGCCGCTGGGGCTCTGCTCTGGGCTTCGGGCGAACCAGTCTCTATGTGAGCTCCGTGGGTGTATAGCCCTGTGTGCTGTGCTGTACGTGCTGGAGACACTGCAGTCAAGAGCACACGGTAACAGGTTGAAATGGGCTCTCGTGTTGGCTTGTCCAGGCCCTTCTCTCCATGTGGCAAAGATCCCTGAAGGCCAACCGAGACCATGTAAATATGAGGAGCCCTTCTGCTGGATACTCTTCTTCCCTGACAGCACTGGTAATATAATATATCTGTCTCAGGTGCCATGGCTGCCAAGGTGCTGCTGTGCTTTGTAATGGGGGGGTCCTCTGACTTCAGCTCTCTCTAGCTACTATGACCTACAGCCCAGGAGTTGCCTGGCATGCCTAATGTTGTTGCTGGCTGCTCTGGGGGCAGGCTCACCTTTCCCCATTGTGCAGTCCCTTCTGCCTCCATGGTCTGTGGGATTATGGTTTGTATCCTCCTGTCTGTACTGTGCCTTGAAATGGAAGCACGAAGGACGAGGTTACTCAAAAGCATTGAAATGGATGGCAAAAGCCTCACTGGCTGCAATAGGAGCAGAGTTAGGCCAATGCTGTTATAAATTCCAACTTTACAACACACACGTGCATGGAATAAACTGGCACGGATTAGGGTTGGTTGTTAATACTTCAGCCGTCACTGGCATGTAGTACCCCCCCGCCCCAACTCAGTCTCTCTCTCAAAGTTTCCTCCAATCCTTAAATGATCGTAGCACTGATGTGAAGAAAACACCTGTATCTTATAGTTATTCTAAGCCCTCTTTTTGTTAGTAATGCATAGGCCACTTTAATTGCTTCAAGTATGTGTTTTTTCCACTCTGGCTTCTCAGTGCTGTAATGACAATCCTCCATCTCCATGTGCTACAAAATCCTCTGAAATGCTGGAATTTGGATTCCCTTTCAAACTGGCAGCAACTTTCACATGACGAGGCCCCATAGCTCTGTAACTAATTCTGCATTTCTTTGACAGTTGCCAGATTCTTGCAGTGTGATCAACTGGCGGAAAAACCTCTAGCCCCGAGATGTGTTTAAATTCTACAAGGTTTCTGTGGTGTGGCAATTTTCCCTTTTCTTCTGCCCCCGAGCGCTGCTGGATTCACAGTTCTGCTATGCTTTATACATCCAGAACAGGGCATGGTTAATAAAGGGCTGGTGGTGGAAAAAAAAGATGGTCTTTAGCATTAAAAATCTTCCTTAGAGATTGTGTTTGGTGTCCGTAATCATTCCTTATATTTTATACAGAGTATCTTTAATATGTATGGATAGCTATTCGATCCTTTAAAAAAGGGAAAGTACTTATTTATGTGCAAATGTTCCTAAAGCTCCCATACAAGCTACAGTTGAAAAGGAATTGGGTATTGAGTGTAATCGGCTGGCAAGTGTGTGAGTTTCCCACTGCCATCTCCTGGATGCAATCAGGATTGCCCTATTCTGTGTCACGGCACCTACACTGCAGTCGATCCTCAGACATCCTTCTTTGAAGAGACAGGGTCTGGCGGCCGGATTTTTTTTCAGCATAGTAACAACGCTGAAGATGGGGTTGATCCCCAATCCCTTTTTCTCTTTTTTGTGATGATCAGGTAAGCAGAGAACACTTCAAATAAGTTTCTGTAGCTAACAGGACACTGCCAACTGACTCCTCATATATTACTCTGGTACGTTTTTTGTTCACTAGTATGAATAACACCTAAAGAGTATTAAAAATGAAAGAGCTGACAAGAAGGACTTTTTTCTCTGTTTTTCAGTCCCTCTGTTTTGTACACATGCACAGTGTTTTTCTCTGCTCTGTTTGTCCTGCTGTTTATTTTGCACAATTGATGGAGCATTTTCTCTGCAGTCAATTCCCCACCCCTGCTGTGGGTGTGTCTTGCACATAAAACCCTTTTAAATATAGGATAACATGGTGACAAAACCCAATTATTGGCAGGCAGATTAGGAGAGAACTGACCGTGGTGACATCTCAAATTATATAGCTGTTAAGGCAGTCAGGGACTAGTTGATCATCAGGCCTGACCTCTTAAAATGCATACAAGAATTTGGTCTCAAGATTATTCATTTAAAATGAATACCAAGGGGTGAAATTAACCCTCCCCCAACAACAGTGGTTTTTCTAAGTTATGATGATTAGCAGGGTTCCAATGATTTCTATAACAATAGATTTATAGGGAAAGGCTTTATTGGAGAGGTGTGATTACAACCATTGAGCCGACTCCCCGGAAGTGACATTGACTAGAAACCGGCAAAAGCCAAGCTGAAAATGCCAACCCTTGTCAAACCAATAAGTAAAATAAGAAAGGCAAGTTAACAACATACATTGTAAAAAAAAAAAGAAAAAAGAATGAATCTTTAAAGATGAAAGAGCTTAAAAGTCTAAAAAATTATTGCCAACTGTTACTAGTTTGGGTAAGAACATTTTTTTCCCACGGTATAGGAGGGGTCAGGTACATTCCTGAGTAAAGGAATGGATTTCCCTCGAGTTACATCACACGTGAATTTAGGCCATTGCTTTTATAACCTGACAGAAGATTTGAAAAAGCATAGAAGCAATATTTACTATAGCATGGTGAGACGCGATCATCTAAAGCAGAGGATTCACCTTCTGGCCCTGTGGGCCAGATGAATGGCATGGGGGTAATCCATAGGATGGATACTGGATGAAGCTGGCACGTGGGGTTGATTCATAGGTGCGGTCCAGCACCACAGCCTTGACTCTGTGAGTTCAGATCAGGCCATGCACTGGTATGATCTGATGCACAGGATTATGTTATCTGGCCTGTGGAGCTCTCCACAGGTCCAGAAATTTGGCAGCAGGGGAATAGCAATTAATGCTGTCATTGGGAAGCCCAGACAGCCAGGTGATATGGCTCTGCAGGATCTGGCCCACAAACCCAGGGATTTAGGACCCTTGATCTAAAGCAGTGGTTCTCAACCTCATTAGACCCAAGGCACCTCTTGGAGAATGCCAGCCCTTAGCTTTCACTCCTTTTATTGCCTACAGAAAATAACAATGCAGCAGGTCCGAAAGTTTCTATCGCTGGATTCCTTTTTGAAACCTTTGGGTTTATCTTGCAAAACATGTATGTATGCTTAACAGTGCTGACATTATGTGGCACCCCATAGCACCCTTGAAAGTGCCTCAAGGCATCCCACGTTCTGGCAGCCACAGATCTAAAAGTTTCCTCTTTGCTATTGAGTTATTATTAATGGTTGAATATTACATCTGCAAGATGGCAGCTCTTTTAAAAAGCCACTTTTCGGCCCTGCTGAATCCTAAGGGAAGGGGGGTGGGGTGTATATCTGGAAAGGGACCCATTTATACAAGCAGATTGTTTCCCATCTACATCAGTGGGGGAGTCAATGTGTGGAAGGAGCCCAAAATGGGGACTTAGGGAATCTGGCTTCTGTTACAGGTTCTGCCACTGGCCTGCTTGAGAAAGATGCTGCATCTCTGTGTGCCTCATTCTCCTTGCGTAGAAAATGGAAGTGATGATGCCTCCTAGGGAAAGCACTATAGAACAGACAGGGATGTGTTGAACTGTTTCCCTAGTCAGATGGTTTCTTGGAAGGGGCATGGGTGAAAAGTAAGTGTGAATACATGCATGTATCAGTTGACAAAAATATGCATGAGGGAGTCACATTTTTTCTCCTTTAGTTCAACCCAAGGAAAGGGAATAAGCGGGGGAAAAAAATCCTTTTATGAAGCGGGTGTCGGCCCATCCAAGCACTGTTCTGCATTAGAAGGGCAGGAATGAATGTGTAATGGCTTGTCACTGAACTAGGAGACTACAGCTGGCTCCAGCTTATCAGCTCACTATTACGCCGCCCATCCAAATGCAGCTAAACACCCTCCGTTAAACTACTTGCAATGAATTACTTAACCAGGCAAGAGGAGTTTTGTCTTTGCTCCTAATGGGAGTAAGATCAAGGTTGACATGAGCCAGGGTTTGCAGGGTTGTTTCCTTGCTCATGTATTGGCATTGCACTCTCCCTCTTCCCTGGCCAGGACAAAGTCCCCTGCTCAGCAGAAGTCACTGTAGATGGCAGCATAGGCATTTGAATGGGAGCACTGCGCTGACTGTTACAGCTGATTTCATCATCACCCCAGAGAAACTGCATGCTGGCAGGATATGCAGAGCCTCAGCATGGCAGCTGCTGCTGTCTGACAGGGGGAAGGAGGGGGCTGGAATTTTGGAAAGTGGCAGGTCATGAAATACCGGGTTATTATTCAAGTTGTTCAGTTGAGTAGGGATATCAATCAAAACCAGATCTCCAGTGCTTACTGCCGGGGGGCCAGGAGGGGAATAGCTGTGTCTGCGCTGGGTAGATCTGCTTGGAAAGAGTCCTGTATATTAACCCGGGACCTGCCTTAGACAAGTGAAATATGGCTTATACACTTGCTATGCACCAGACAGCTGCTGACCTGCACTTGAGCTTGTCTCTGGCTTTGATCACCTGCACCCTCCCCGCCACACACTCACTATAATGGACCGTCCATGTATGGACCAGTCTGCGTGCATAGAGAGGAGAGGTTTAGCTGTCTTCGTGCTGTCTCTCATTCTCTGGCCTGTGTATGGTGGGTGGGGGAGACTGGGAGGGACCCACTTCTTACCCAGTATAGGTCACATTATAACATTTCCGAGTGTAGAGGCACAAGGCTGCAGTAGGGATGACCCTGGGGCATCTACCAGGTTCAGGTGTGAACCCTGCAGTCTGAACGGCAACCCCCTTGCAGTCATGGAGCAATGTGAGTGCGCTTCCCCCTGTGCAGCCTCTGGGCCACGTGGGAGATGTTGTCATTCTGCTTTCACTGATGGAAACTATGGCACTGATCTCTACCTAAGCGGAAGCAGGCTGAGATGAATCCAGCTGGAGTGAGAACAGAACCAGGACCAGGGTGTGTTGAGTCATCCAGGATGTGATCTGACAACGAAAATTAAAATGGCCCTTTCAGGTGTGTTTCCATGTTAGCGCCACTGCCTGGTGGAAGAGATAAATGACTTAACCCCTCAACCTGCTGATGGGCTACGTACCTCCCCTGACTGTTGATCATGGTTTCCTATGAAGTGGAAAGAGAACAAAGCCAGCGGCTAAATAGTTATGGCTACAAACCATCTGGGCAACCACATTTTCTGGCTGGATAGCCCAATTAAAAATCTATCTTAATCTCTGCTAAGTTACCTTCAATATTTTCCCTTACCTGCTTTCTCTGTAGGACAGCATCTTCATTACAAAAAGCTCCCGCAGTTGGGTCCAGTCAAAGCCTGGAAAGATCGCCAGGATTTTAGAAGCCTTTATGCCTAATTTTCTCATGTATTAAACAAACCTAATGCAAACCTATGGAAAAGTTGCACTCACCCAAAAGGATAAAATTGTGGAAAAAAAGTTTTGAACAGAACTTGGAAGGAATTTTGCTTGGATTGAAAGCAATTTCAGATACTTTTTGTTACATGGCTTTGGTGAGACCCACCTTAATTTTAGACCATTGGGGAGTGTCTTATACACCAGAAAATATGGTAATTTATACATGCTTCTGTTCCTCAAGGATGGATGTACACAAGGACTGGGTACGGGTGATAGTGATCGCTAGAATGAGGTAAAGTCCAGGCTTCAAGGTCAGTTCTGGGCAACTTCAGGTTATGCCTACTAGTTCTCCTGAGAATGGGAGATAGACAGCTGTTTCAAGCAACATCCTCGCCTCTAGATCCAGAGTGCCGCAAGGGCAATCACACTATTTATTTTGATGTATAGACTCATGCTATAACAATGGCAACTTTTCCTTTGCGCTAGGAACCCCTAGCCAACATTGTACTAACTGATGCCTCACACAGTGGAAAGTACTTTCTGCTCCAGTGTCTGGAAGACATTTCCTTAGCTTGTCAAGCCTCGGTAGAGAAGTCTAGTCCTGGAGTGACAAGAAAAAACTGGTTGGCTCTGGCTGAGAGGGGAAATAGGGCACTGAGCAGCCTGCTGCAGCATTGAAAAGGAAGAGTAATCACGAATGGACATGTGATCCAACCCCACACACAGTGTATAACCTTAGCCCTTGCCAGTCAGGCCTACCCTTGACATATACCCAAGAGGCCTGACTTTTCTTGCACTGAAGCAACACTTACATAACTTATCATCAGATCTCACTGAATTGTATAGGGCCTGCCATTCACCCTAGCTGGAAACGAGAGACAGATGTGGAGCCCATAGACTCAGAAATCTTTGTAAAACAGCCTGGATGTTCTATGAAGCGATGAGCCAGACTTTGCTCCCATTTATACTGGAGTCAGCCAGAGAAAACTGAAGCTCTGATGCACTAGCGCCTATTTAAAACTGAGATCTGCCTATTAGCCTTGACCTGTGCCTGAGCATTTGCTATCTTCAAATGGTGGTATGATGGTCAGAACATCTGCAGAAGCATTTTAAAAACCTTTTCTGCATTTCTCATACTGCAGTTTCAAAATAGTAGAGATAATGCACCATTGTCACTGATTGCAGGCAGCACCCCAAGGGGCGTTTCTGCAGAAATGGTCAGGGAAGCTGGTTACACTCATGTAAAATGGTAATGGACAGATGATGCAAACACCTGATCTGGAGTAACTTCATGCTGTCTGGTGGGGAGTTATCCCCGGAAGGATCAGGGGTAAAATTCTACTGCTGGCAATTACACCAGTTTTAAGTAATGTCTGTCCTCATCTATCCCAGGGTAGCTGCTTTCTGAAGGCAGACCCGTGCCCTCTCCACCTATTGTGTGAGCTACCCTGTCTCTTCCTGCTGCCAGTGTTATGTATATCAGCATAGAAAACTGATGCGAACTGCACAGGTTATGTCTGTCTGTCCATGCCTGAGGATGCACCATGCTGCCTTCGTGGTCCAGTCTCCTGCAGGCTCATTGTTCCAAGGGGCAGGGGGAGGCAGCAGAGATAGATGCTGCTGCAGTGCAAATGCTTGCAGTTAAAATCCCAGTGATCTTCAGGATGTGCCGCTTTAATCCATCAGTCTGCTCACACTGCCCTGTGAACCACATGACACCTGTTGTTGGTTCCTTCCACGTAAAGTCCAATGATAAATCACATCGGGTGCTCTGGCCACCGATTGCCATTGGCTGGGTTGAGCTGAACGCTTGTGTCCCGCTCTATGGCTGAGGAGTTAATCATCATGGAGAGTGGGTGCACTGCGCAAGCTGCTGCTGCCACCAGCTCTTGGGACGATGCAGCAGAGCAGTTCCCAGGGCACCAACAAGAATTACACTATTGGTCTGGAAGGAATAATGCATGGCTTGACCTCCCCTCCCATTCCCTGCCCTTCTCCAAGGAAGATGGAGAAGATTGTATGGGGGGGTGGGGGAGGTGTATGTTTGTGGAGATAGCAAGATGGTCCTCTTATGGAACAGGCTGGGGATGATGTAGCTAAGTCTGAACCCATCCCACCCCAACGACAGAGATCTTTGTGGGTTCTTGGGGAAGCTGGAGATGCCAACAAGTTGTCGTACCTGTCTCCACACATGACAAGGAGACTGTTGGCAGAAGGTGTTCTCTGGGTGCAGATCTGGGCCAATTAAAGTAAAACTGGAAGGTTTACGAATATGCTAGTGAATATGCCCACATAATAATATACCCAGTGCTACATTATTCAGTTTAAGATCAGAGCAGAACCAAATACAGCTTTATTTGGATGTGCACTAATTTTCTAGGTTATATAAAAAGTTAGAAAAACCCACAACAAACTAGAAAAGAAAGTAACAAGATAGCATTTTATTAGTCTTCTTGTCATTTGACTTAAATGCACACCTCTTATTTAGATGCATAAAACAAAGTGTAGGCTTGAGCATTTTGGCAGTGAATCAACCCTTCTCTGTTAGTTATTTCAAAAGTGGAGTTAATATTACCACACCTGAGTTAAGTTTTTTTTTTAGCTATAATTAAAAACTGTCTGTGGGGCTGTGAACAATAAGAGAGCTATTATGAGGAATGGCTTCCAGGTAGCAAAATTGAAGAAGAAAGGATAGCGTGATAGCGTGATCAATAGAACATCAAGACCATTAAAAAAGAGAGAAGTTTGTTAATACCTTGGAGTCGAGAGAGATTGGCAGGAACAGGTAGATTACAGTGGACAATGAAGATTATCGACTCCCTCAGTGCTGCCTGAATAGAAATGCTGTTGCCTCTCCTGGGCAGTTGGTTTTAAAGTTTGACTGGACCAGGAAGCAAAGGGAGGTGAGAGTGCTCTATTGCGTCCCTCCTGGATTTGCCCCTGGTTGTATAATTATTTGCTTCTGAGCAGCACTGTGCTGATGAAAAGCACCGCAGTACAGAGATACCCCAGTGTAGCTATAGTGGCACAATACTGCTATGGAGCGGTAGTGTCACACAAAAACAGTTCTATAACCTCTCGTTTAGGAGGTAGCACATGCAGAGAAGCTTGGTGTCTGTCATGATGCTGCTTAGCACTGCAGGAACGTTTGCAGATGGAGATTGGTTGACTCCCTAACTCCCCCCTGCACCTGTCCTTCTGGTCCAGCAGTGGACTGAGGATCACTAGCTGAGATCCACTATTTCTGATCACTGCCAAGGAGCGGAAAGTGTGAACTGGAATGATATTTATTTACATCCCTGCCTTTGCTGTCTGGATCAAGGCCTAACAGAGGATTATGCTTCCATGAGGAGTCAAAATGGCAAGAGCAGAAATTGTTATTTCTGCCTCCAATGCCTTGTAACTTGTTTAGAGGGAGAGAGAGAGAGGGAGAGGCAGGTCAGTGAAGAATTCCCGAGGTTCTTATAACTGATGATGATTCCTTTTGGAGAGGGTATTAAATCCCGTGTTTCAAGAAAGAAAGCAATCTCTAAGTACGCCAGGTTAGGGCAGGGGCAGGCAATTATTTTGGGTGAAGGGCTGCTTAACAAGTTTTGTCGAACTGTAAAAGGTTGCAAGGGTAGCCCCTGACCTTGACAGGTGCCCCACCCCCTGGGCACCATCTTGGGACCAATAGTGCTGCCCCCTAACTAGGGGTGCACCAATAGAGATTTTTTGAACTGATACCAATGGCCACTTTTAAATGAGCCATATCAGTTGATACTGATCTGATTCTGATATGTGACCCAGCAGCTGCTAAGTCTGTTGTGGGGGAAGGGGTAGGGTAGGGCACAGGTATGAGGGAGGCAGATTGATGCCCCTGCAGGGAGGGAGGTCGTGGGGCTGAAGCAAGGGCAGGTGAATGTGGGGAGGGGGGTTTGTGGGGTGTATGGAGCAAGAGGGTGGCTGGGGGTGTGGGGGTGCATGGGGGTGTGTGCACATAGCAGTGAGTGGGGCTCTCCCCAGAGGCATGCAGGTATGTGTGTGTGGGTGGGGTTTGTGGGGGGTGGGTGTGCGTGGTGTTTAAGAGGTGTGTAATAATGTAGGGGGGAGGTTGTGGTTGTCGTTGTGGGGGAAGGTTGCAGGGGAGAGTTTGTGGGTATGGTGGGGTGTGCATGGGAGCCCTCCACAGGTGCACCCCTGAGCCAGTCAACACCTTCCCCCACCCCACGAGAGCCCACAGCCCATGTGCCCTGCAGCGCCTCCCCACCACTGCCAGCAGTGTGCAGCCCCAGCATGCCCCGTGCCCACTCCAGACTCACTCTGCCAGAGTGGATCAACCAGAAACTGGGCATAGCCCTGACTGCGCCCCCTGCCCGTGGTGCTTTTTGCTGCCCCCTGGGCAAGTAGCAGGGCTGGGGTGGCTTTGTGGTGGGATTGCCTTTCTAGGCAGCCTAGGCACTGGCAGCTCCTTCTGGCTGCCACTGCCACAAGCCCCAGCCTCACAGTACCTTTGGGGACCTGCACACATGGCCCTGACCTCGTGTGCCTCTTGCCTGCCCAGGCTCAGCAGTGGCAGCACAGGACAAAAGCTGTTGCTTAGTGCTGGGGGAAAGCAGCCTCTCCCGCTCCCGCTGCCACTAGTTCCCTGCTGCAGCTGCCTGGAGCCCATGCCGGGCTGCCCTGCATCTGCTCTGTGCTGCCATTGCTGCCCCACAGGGCACTGATGGCAGTGGAGATGCAGGGCAGCCCTGTGCAGGCTCTGGGTGGCTGCAGCAGGGAACTACCAGGAGGGAGAGTGGGATGCTTTACCTCTGCACTGAGCAACACCTTCTGTACCTGCACCACTGCTGCTGAGCCTGGGTGGGTGAGCCCAGAGCAGGTATGGAGTGTGCAGGGTCGGGGCTGTGCATGTGGGCCCCGCCAAACTGTAGGGCTGGCGCCACCTGTGGAACAAAGTAGTCCCACTGTGGAGC
The DNA here is from genome assembly GCF_001723895.1 of Crocodylus porosus. Taxonomy (NCBI): domain Eukaryota; kingdom Metazoa; phylum Chordata; order Crocodylia; family Crocodylidae; genus Crocodylus; species Crocodylus porosus. The sequence continues at coordinate 255,932,533 of NW_017728886.1, read as the reverse complement.
CATCCCAGGCCCGCTGCATGCCCAGAGGTGGCAGGATGTGCCATGGCTGGACTGTGCCTGGGCCAGGGGACCAAGTGACCAGCTGCAGGCCAGACAAAGACCTGTCATAGGTTGGATCTGGCCCACGGCCTGTATTTTGCCCACCCCTGGGTTAGGGTAAGACTGTGTGTGTGTGTGTGTGTGTGTGTGTGGAGGGAGGGGGTAGATTGTGTTTTGTCCATTGCTGCGGGGTTCTTATATCTTGCTTTGTAGGTCCTAATTGCCACTGTTGGAGGTAGGATACTGGACCAGCTGGTGCTCAGGTCTGATACAGTTGGGCATCTTCCCATGCTCCATGTTTTGCTATAGGTGAAAACTAGTGCCAGCTGGCCCAGTATCCGACCTCCAGCTTTTGTCTTCATATAACTTCATCCTGTTAGCTCTAGCCCAACTTCCCAGTCTGTCAAGATCCTTCTGAATTGCACCCTCCAACATGTTCACAATCCTTCCCAGTTTTGTGTTGTCTGCAAACTTGCTCAAGAAGCTTTCTCTGCCAGCTTCCAAAAAATTAATAAACATGTTGAACAGCACTGGGCTCTGTGGGACATCACTTGAGACCTCCTGCCACTGTGACATGGACCCATTAATAATTATCCTTTGCTTGCGGCTATTGAGCCACTTATCTATCCACCTTGTAGTAGTTTTATCTAGCCCACTTTTCTCCAATTTGTTTATGGAAAGATCATTTGGGAAGATTATCGTCAAAAGCCTTGCTGAAGTCCAGATACACTATATCGACAGCATTCCCTTCATCCACCCAAGTAGTTACTTTGTCAAAAGAAGTCAGGTTTGTTTGACGTGATTTGCTTTTCATAAATCCATGCTGCCTGCTTGTGATCAGCCTTTCCTCCTCCAGATGCTTGCAAATGGCCTTCTTTAGGATGCTCCAGTAGCTTCCCAGGTATTGAGCTGAGGCTAACAGATCTGTTGTTCCCTGGGTCCTCCTTTTGGCCTTCTTTAAAGAGGGACACTACCCTGGCCCTTTTCCAGTCATCTGGTACCTGGTCCTACAGCTTCATGGAGATGAAGGGCTCTGAGATCACTGCCAGTTCCTTCAAGACCCTGGGATAAATTTCATTCAGCCCTGCAACTTGAATTCATTCAGACTCAACAAAAGCTCTCAAACTGACTTGTTTTGTTATTGCCTTCTTCCGCTTGCCCTCTTCCTTATCCAGATAATCCATATTGGGGGTCTGTCTCTAGCTTACTTTTTTGTGAAGGCTGAGGCAAAGTAGCTGTTGAATAGCTCCTTTGTGGATCATCGTTTAGGAGTTCTCCTTGGTTTGTTAAGAGGCCCCACAGAGATGGACTCAAGTGATTTGGGTGGTCTCTCTTTGCTTCCCAGTAGATGAGGGTCCCCATTTCCCATCCCAGCACAGCTAACACTAATTAGCAATAATGTCTGCAGCTTCATCAGAGGCAGAGAACTGAATGGGCTGCAGCAAGCGAACAATTCCCTTCCTCTACAGGGATGTTTCTGTGTTGCTATTCACACAGTGACAGTTCTGTGGAAAGGCAGGGTAGAAATGAACCTTTAGGTTAGGGATAAACCATCCATAAGCCTGGGCCTGAATTGATTCAATTTGGACTGAACTTGCCTGATTTTGGAAGCTTAAGTAAGGGTATTTTTTTTGTGCAATCTTTTACTGCACCAAGCACATAGTTGGGAGAGGTGTTAGTAAGCGCCCTTCTTGACCTCCCCTGTAAACGATATCACCAAAAACTCAATTGCTTCTTACATAAGTCCTGAACCATTGCAGCTACAACCCTCCAACCCTCCTTCAGAAGCTTCAGCAGTCTTAGACCTGACTCGTACGAAGGTAGGAGATTACCCAGAAATCCTCGGCCAGGGTGGTGGGCAAATAATTGATGAGTATTAGATCACAGACACTAAGTGGAAAGCTTTTGCGTTTAGTACTATTGTTGCTGAAGAACTGAGTTACAGGCATCATCAGTTCTTAACCCCCTTTTCTCACTCTCAGCAAACGTGAATCTCCCTGGGCACGTATACATGTGCAATTAATTTGAAGCAATAAACTCTGGAGCATATCACGTTGGAGTTTATGGCTCCTGGGCAGCACGTTTTAATGTGCACCTGGGACTGCAGCCTGTTGAGCTGGGTCGGAGCACGCCCGGCTGGCAGGGGACCCAGGGGGTCAGCCTGACAGCCTGGGGCTGCTCCAGCCAGGCTCAGCGTGCTGTGGAGGGGCTGGCTGGGGTATGAGGGTGTGGGGCTAGCTGGTAGGCAGGCCCTGTACTGAAGCACCCTTGTGGCCCAGCCAGCCCCATCAGTGTCTACGCATGCGTAAAAAACTCTGCAGTAGGACAGTACTTGTATTTACAAGTACTACCCTATGCTGGATTTTATTCGTTTACTGCGGCCTAATAGGGCCGCACATGTAGACATGGAGAATGTACCGTTGAGCGAATTAGGTAGATCCGCAATAAACGTCTTGTGTAGAAATGCCCCCTGTGTAACATGCCATTCCTATCCCCCAGACTTTGCTAGCTCAGTGATCTAAACCTGCCTTGCTTTGGTGTTTCAAATCCCAGTGTAACAACACAGATACTCCCTTGGTGAACCTCATTACAATTACAATTACTTTTTTTATGCGACTCAGGCACGTCCATTTGAAACTTCCCGTGTCACATTATCATCAGACACAGGAGGAAATATAGTGTGATGTGTTATATCACATGATGGCAATGAGGCCAAGTAATAGTCACTGGTGTGTGCGCGTGTGCACCAGTTAGGAACATACCCTACTAACAGTCTATAAGCACTGCTCCTTCAAAAGGGGTTGATTGTTTGCTGGAATAATTTGGTAAGTCTAATGAAGCTGAAAGGAGGTCAGATTACCTGTAAATGGCTAAGAAGTGTTGGAGCAGATGTAAATGTGTCTATAAAACTTAATGTTGCAAAGACTTTAAAATAAAACAAAACAATTTCCTGGGAGTCCTGATGTGGCAACTGAATATGAAAATAGTTGTCTCTTAGTTTGCATAACCTTAGGGACTCAGGGAAGAAACTGCCTGTCATAATCAAAAGCTCCCGGCTTTTTTGCTCTGTCGCTTGTCAGATCCGATGTTGTCATTTCACAGTAAGTACCAAGATACAGACATTTTGGATTCATCGTGTTTTGGCAGTAGAGGAAATTTTGTTAGTCAAACGGGAAGAATTAAATATCTATTTTTTTTTTTGATTGGCCCTGGTTTGGCTTCCACTAACAATGACAAACCTACTGATTTTGCTGGTGACAGGATTGGGGCCAGTATGTGCATTTGCATCAGTATGTATTGCCATCTCACTAGATGGTATTTTAGGTAGGATTGGGAATGCAGGGGCTGAAGCTTACACTTTGTCCTGTGATTATACGGTTCCAAACTTTTACACTCAAGGGCCCCTCTGAAAGTGCCAGCTCTTTGCTTTTACTTGTTTCACTTGACTATGGAAAATACTAGAGCAATAATGGTGCAAAGAACTGAGAAAGCCCACAACAGGTCGGAGTGTTGCTGATGCTGTGGATTCCTATTTGAAATCTCTGGATTTACCTTGTGAATTGTGCATCGGCGTTTGCAACCTGCCCTGCTAATATTGCACAACATCCCACAGCATCTTTAAAACAAACAAATGGCACCCCAGGATGGCATGGTACCCTTGTTATGAATTGCTGGGTTAATGCCTGAGTTTAGTTGATATAGATAGGAACCTTTTTGTGATTTTCAAAAATATCAAAGCAGGCTAGGCACCTCATTATAACCAATGGGAGATGAACCTCAGATGAGGTGTCTTTGAAATTTCCAGTAGGTCCCATGCACCATTTTATGGTAAAAGATTGACCTTTGAAAATCTGGCTTTGTGCTGTGACCTGAGTCCTGAATCCCAGCCTGGTGCTTAAACCAAAAGACCACCTTTACCTTTATTTAATATTGATTTTCTGTCCTACCTGGGATCACTGAAAAGCTACATTTCACAATGTTTGCAAGGCATCTGGAGGTTTTAGACTGAAAGGAGAAACTATTATTGGCACTTAAAGCCATTTAAGGAAAAATAAAAAAAGAAAGAACTATAAATTTGCTTGCCAGCGTTACATCCCTTTGTGGCTTAGTCGTTGGTCAGTTCCACATCGCTGTACTCATTATATAATATGCTGATGTAGAAATTGCCGGAAATTATTGCTTCCTATTACATAACAGCTGCTGTGTGTCTGATGGATGTGCTGCTACTCAGGGGAACAGAAAGTGTGGTGGCTTTCTGCTCCTGGCACACTTTGTGCACATTTTTTACTGTAGAATTTGGTTGGCATTTAGCTGTTACACAACATGCTTTCCACCAGGTGTCCCGTTTCTTTTTTATATGTCTTTATCAATATTTGCCAATCCAAAATCAAGGCAAGTCATTTAGGTTTCAATGGAGCTCTGCTGAAAGGAATAAAATGACCTACCGTCTGGAGATGCGATGGATTAAATGGTGCGTAAAGTCCTGTCCTTATGGCCGGCCCATGAACAGCCCACATTGACAGCAAACGAAAATTATTGCTACAAAATGAGGTTATTGGCTTCTCTGAAATGGGTTTGACCTAGTGGATGTCATCATCTTGGTTTTCTATCTTCTTGCCTTTTCCCAGAATTATTTGACAGGGTTGAATTAGACTGCATCAGTAGAGAACCATCTGGCATGGCAGTTCATCAGTTTCAACGAGCATCATGTAGCTAAATCCCCTAGGCATCTTTGAAAATCTCAACCTAAGGTTTTGCCATTTTAAGTACCTCACCTGACCCAAGCTCAGCTCAGTAAAGTTTAATACCCACTACATAATAGAACCCACAGAATTTCACTTAGTAATTCCTTCATCGATGATAAACGATGGGTGAATATAATACCTATTGTTTATAGAAAAACATACAGTCTTGATTAAAAAATTGCAGAAAATGGCTGACCCACCAGATTGCCAAATGGACAAAATATGGAAATGTGATGTAGCCAGAAGAAGTCATTTAACCAAGGAAGAATAATTATTTGGTTATATATTTCTCTGTTGGCTTTACGTGGCAGTGTCTCTGAGCCCTGGTTATGGACCAGGACTCCATTTTGCCTAGCGGGAACACAAAACAAGAAAATGTCTTCAACCTACACATCATAAAATCAATTAGACAACAACCAGAAGACAGGACAGGCCACTGGAAAGGGGAATACCAGGAAACAATATAACATGATAGAGTGTGGTACCAACACGATTCCTGCCGTTTGTCTACCTTTGTGATAGAAGCATAGGAACATAGGACAGGAAGTGGCCTCCCAGCCCATCTAGTCCAGTTTCCTTCATTTGCAAGCAACCAGTTATCCAAGCTGTCCAAGGGTGTACAAAATCATCTACAGTAGCTCCCCTGCACACCACAGCCACCAACCATCCTCTGAAAAACAAAACCTCATGCCACAGGGAAAGAGATAAGGCTGCCAGTAATTTTACTGGAGGCAGTTCTACATGTGAAAGCAGAGTTGGGAAATGAAAGTGGTATAAATAACATGGAAGGCACCTGAGAGTTTTCAGTGACTGAGATGAAGTTTAGCGGTTAATAGTCTGTCTTGTGCAAATGAAGAGAGCATCTTTTATGTCATAAAAAACAGTACTATACTGCAGTATTTTACAGGCAAAAAGCCAACTTCTGGTGCATTTACTGGATTTATCCATTGGTTTCAGAGAGACTTTTGTTCTAAGGCTGTCAGGATGTGGGTGACAGAGTAACACAATCCCAGCCTCTAATAACTTCCATTTAAGGGCCGCATCCTTTCTTCCTTAAGCAAGCTATACTACTGCCTTAATAGGACTAGTCATCATTAAGGTGAATGGGATTCAACTCTGTGACCACCATGGCAAACAAATGCAAAAAAACCATGGGGCATCGGTAGAGGTAAGGAGAACTTTTTGGTTTGTGTCTTGAGGGAGCTTGCAGTCAAAGCCAAGATGGGCCCTGCGAAGATGCAGGTATGAACGGCGTGAACATATGGGAATTCATTAGAGAGTGGACAGAACCTTCTTACTCTGACAAATGACCTTTTTAAGAAAACAAAGATATTTGATGAATTTGTTCTTTAAAATTTCCAACGAAATGAAAAAAAAATGGAAGTATTTTGGGTTTTGAAACCAACCCATGAGAGCGCTTACATTTTGTTTCCCATTTTCTCACTGAAAAAGGAGGGGGAAACAGCAAGACAGTGGAAAAATGATTAATGTCCTCTTTTTTATGGAAGGCATTTGCTGTTTTCTGAGCAGTGTGAATAGATGTCAGGGGCCCCCAGCTTGGGCTGATTGCCTGGACAGCCACACCTGACTTGGGTCTCTGGCTGGCAAGCTCTGCCTCAGCTAGTTAACTGGCTGGCTTCCTGATTGGCTGCTGGGAGCTTGGTCTCCCCATTTATTCCCACCTATGCAACAGCTTTGAGATGAGTGTTGATCCAGTTGGCTGTGGCTAGCCTCTTAGGCCCTGCACTCCTTGGCTTTCCTGGCTCCTGACCCTGATTTTGGCTTGTTTCTGGCTTTTGGCATTGGATCTCCCTGTGGATCTGTTTCCTAGCTCTTGATCCCAGTTTGGTTATGTTATTGGACTTCCCCCTGTGAATGGTCCTTTGATTTTGGTAACTTGGTCTCTGATCCTGACCCTGACCTGTGTTGTGGACTCTGCCCTTGAATTTCCCCCTTGATGTGGTAATTTGGCTTCTAAATCTTGAGCCAGACCCTGGCCCCCAGTCAGTGACCTAGGGACTAGGCCAGACTGCCTACTCCCCAGTCCCTTGCATGTAGGGGGAAAGATAACTTTGGAAAAATTCAACCAGAACCAAGGTGACTGTAATAAATATATAAGTTGTCCTGGTCAGAGTTCTCTCTGAAATGTAGTTGAGTCCTACTTTGCTCTTTGCAAAGATCTCCTCAATGCAACAGGGCGTTGGTCTCAAAACCTGCGATGGTGGCATGATTGAAACAAAAACTTGGAAGGCAAAGTGCTGCAGTGAGGTCAAACTGTCACTGTCCTTCCCCTTGGCCCACCAATTCCTAACATCAGGAGAGATATTTCCATTTTACCCTCATGACTCTTAAATGTCTAGTTTTCAGGTCTGTGCCAGTTCTTGTGCTGCTTAGTTACCTCCCAGCTGGTAAGAGCCCAATTTGAGGAACACAAGATAGACAACAGGACACAATGTAGATAGTTCAGTTAAATTAGATAAATTGAACTCTTTGAGACAAGGACTGTCTTTTTCCTTCTTGGTGTAACTTTTTTGATTTGTACTTGAAAAACAAGAATTTGTAGGGTTTTATTTATTGAAGCGAGCGAGCAGAGACCGAGTCTCAGACCTGGTGGGGATCATGTACAATTCCAGTGACTTCAGGTACGTGTTCTGCCCACATGCAAAGAGCACACACTCATGCTGTCTTTGTCTTTCACTCTGAGAAGTCCCTTAGAAATAAAGGACCCTTTAGCAGACATCGAGATTGCTCAGTTACTTGCACAATCAGACTTGAATACTTGGTGAATGGGTGGGTGGGTAGGTGCACGGTTGTGTGTGTGTGTGTGTGTGGGGGGGGGGGTGTATGGCAATCTATTCAGGTCCTTATAGCACACCCAGCTCAGAACCCAGGCACATACCATGTCACACATGCCTTCGTGCCACAGATGAGATCCAACTTAGAGGCATTTTGAAAACAAATCATGGCAAGTGCTTGCCCTCAGTTGTCTTCTTCACTGATGAGGTCTTATTTTTGACCCATGGGTTGTGTGGGAAGCACAGGTATCGGCAGGGACCAGGGCAGGAGGTCTGAGTAGTACAGCAGGTTGTTGGGAAGAAGGATACTTTTGTGCTGGAGGCACTGGACAGGGAGTCAGGTCATCGGGGTTCAAGCCCCAGTTCTTCTAGTGTCTTTTTATGTGATCTTCAACAAGTTATTTAATTTCACTGCACTTCAGCTCATCACAAGAATGATGCTGCTGCCTTTCCCTTACCATTTGTTTTGTCTACTGTGAATGAAAAGTTGTTGGGCCAAGAGTTATGTCTTACCAGACTTATGTACAGGGCTGAACAGAATGGGGCCTGATCTTCATAAAGCCTCTGGACAGTACAATTATACAGATAATTTATAAGAATGGAGACACAGTGCTGAGTCGTTTGGGTTCATACAAGCATATTAAGGATTTTTTCCCCTTAAAAGTTTAAGAATATCTCTGTTTATCGATTCCACCCCCCTTTTTTTTAATCAAGAAAATTGTTATTATTCCTACCAAAGATTTCTTGAGTATCCCCTTAGCTCCCAGCATCCCAGGAGACACCCTCTCCCTTATTTTTTTACTTCTTTAAATGCAACAGGAAAAAAAAAATTGTAGAGGCTGCTTTTGTTAAAGGAAATCAGAAGGAAGAGACCCCATGTTTAAATTCATTTTCTCTACAAGTTCTTCTTCAGCAGTGGCTTCAGTGAAAGAGGGAGAAAGAAAGAGCATGGAAGTCACTGAATAGTTTATCCACTTGGATTTGCAGAGAAGAGCTGTGTCATGTCATGGTTTCCTCTTGGCTATTTCTGGTGGGCATTTTTCAGCATGCTTTCATCTCATCTTTTGTCAGAGCTGAGAACTGGGATTTTTTGCCTACTGTTCAAAGGTTTGCCCAAATCTCTGGGTGGCAGAAGGTCAGGGCAAGCAAAAAGAGGTGGCAGTCCACAGCTTGGGAAGTGGATGCAAAGGCACAAAGAAAGACCCATGCAGGAGGCTGACCTCAGTCCCTGAACTCAAAAAAACCTTAATCCTCTGTAATGACCTGTGTTTGTCAGAACAGATGAAAAGAGGTGAACCTCCCTGCCCCCCCCCCTTTTTTTTGGTGTTTCTACTCCAAGACATTCAAAAGCAGGTCCCAGACTATCTCCATTTCCTCTCAATGATAAGGTAAGAAAACAAACAAAAAATAACTTAAAGAACCTATGTGGAAAAAATAACTAAGTGGGTGGTTCAAAGAGGGAGAAAATAAAGCTGGCATGCAGCCATTTGATGTACAAGAACCCTATCTCACCCCAGGACAGGGAAAATCAACCCAAGGACGTGATATTTTGGGGAGGAATTATTAGAAGTAACACTAAGGGCTGGTGCCTTTCTGGCCCATGTAAAAGATGAGACTGTATACTTGACACATTTAATTCATATGGACTAGGGACAGAAGTTACACATAAACCGGTTTAAGTCATCAGAATCTGGTTTAGACCTGTAACAGAACAGAAGCTCGGTGCACATAAACCAGTTTCAAAATGGCTGAAACTAGATTAAGATAAACCTGGTTGAATGCAGTATTAGACTTAATTGATTTGGGTCAAACCAGTTTACGAAACTTCTGTTCCAGACCCCTTTCTGGTTTAAGCTAACTCAGTCTCCCAGCATCCCAGCATGCTTTGCAGCCCTGGGCTGGGCTGTGTTGTCTGCTCCAGCAGAGAAGGGTTGGCAGGGGGGAAGGGGGAGGCAGGGACTGCCCCTCCTCCGGGCAAATCCTGGCTGGGGTCTGGGGTCAGGGAGCGGGGATTAAACACACCTTCCCCTGAATATAGTGCTGCCCTTCTGCTAAACTTCTGGTTGTGACTGTGGACTACAAGTCCCAGAGGCACCTGGAAGCAGGCAGAGGAAGTGACAAGCAACCCTGCAGAGTCCTGTGTGATTCGGGACTGCAAATCCCAAAGGTGTCGGGGGCAGCAGGAAGAGGAATCAAACATGCAGTCTATGCTGGTTGCGTGCCAGAGAGCCGTGCTCTAGCATTCCCTGGCTTCTGGCCTGAGCTACGGCAGGCATGGGGCTGCATTTTCTGAATCAAAAGTGACTGTGTGTCCAGTTGTTTCTCAGTTTAATCTCTGCATTTTGGACTAACCTGCAAAGACTGAATTGATTCAGCCTGGGGCTTTTTGACTGTCTGTCCTTAGCCATGGAGTGTGTTGTATTGCTTCAGCACAGCTTAGTACCAGGCAGCATCATTGGACTCTGAGCCCAGCATATGGTGCTTGGAGTGATAACCATTAACCTGTAACCACTGGCTGGCACTACTTCCCTGAGTAGGAATTGCGGGACCAGCACCTTGTATTGTTCTCTCGTGTGGGAGCTTAGGTTCAGGTCCAAGTCCTGCAGTTATGTAGTTACTGTGGTAAACTCATTTACATTGAGTGCAAATTGCACTCATTGTCCACACAGCCTCTTGAGATAAATGGGAGTATTTATGACAACAACAGTTGCTGTACCAAAGGTCTGTTAATCTCAAATCTTTAAATCCAGATAAAATCTCAACACATGCTCCACTTCGAGCACAATTTACAAGTCTCAGTGCAGGAATTATGATAGGACTTTTAGTCTACTAGAGGTTGGAGTGTTGCAGTACTCACTTCTGGCCTTCACATCTATGAATTAAGCTTTATTTAGGACCAGATGACAGGGGTGATACTCACTTGAGTTGACCTACAGCCTGTATAAGGGCTAGATTCTGCTACATTTATTCACGAATAATGCCTTGCTCCACCAGGCTTGCCTTTCTCCTCACTGGGCCTGCATGATGGGAAAGATGCTACTCCTTGTGTGTATGGCGGTCTGTGATTCATTTGTCACTTTTTGGGGTGGGTGGCATACCATCCTGCTCCTACTGGCTTATTTTTTTCCAGTAGAGTTGCCCCCATTTGGTATAACATGGAGCAGAATTTAGCCCCTGGAGTTTTTTTTTCTCTTTTGGTTAACTAACAGCTCATGAAGAAAGAGGAATAAAAGCTTTAGGCTGAGATTTTTCAAAGCCATCCAATTTATAGGAGATTAACTATCCACATTTAACATGCTGCCCTTGGCATAGCACTTATGACAAAGCCATGCTCTATCGCTCCGTCTGTGAGGTCTTTGAAGCAGTGATTATATCCTCTATATCCATCTCTGTATAGCACCTTGTGTAATGGCAACTATATCTTGCTTAAGTTCTTTGGGTGCCACAGAAATGTAAGTATCTATTTAAAAATACTTGAATTGTGAGCCATATATTTGATAAGAACTTATTCTTACACATTACTGTTAAAAATGAATTAGGACACCACTGAAGCAGAATCCGTGAGTAATATTTGTTGCCACTGGGAGATTCAAACTTTGTCCATCCAAGGGATATAGTGACATCCTTCCAGGAACCTGGATGGATCATTGTGTAAAATCCCAAGCCCTGCAAACAGCTTAGCAGAGAAGCAGGGTACAATGTGCCAGCCTGGCTCTGAATTTTGCCACAGCTCAAAAGTGTGAATGCTTGTGTATTGCTTTCCTTAGAGATGTGTCCCCTGGGGAGTACCATCTTATCAGTGTAGCCATAAACTGCAATCCATATGCTTTACCTCCTGTAATATCATAGTCCATGGTATTTTATTGGCATTTTTTTTGGATTGAGAAATCCTGCAGCTTTTGAGTTGTATCACTAGCTCAGGCCAAATATTGCATGCCCTGTCAGCATCAATCTTTGTGCAGAAAATATCTAATGTACTGATTTTTGCTTACAGCCTTTTAAGCCTCAGACACAGAGATTTTTTCCTAAATCCTCCAGTTGCCATGCTGACTTGGTACAACGGTTCTCAGATGTCCTTTTTATTTTATCCCATCATGTTGGAATTTGATTGCATCATTTCAGCACTTTATTTTCTGCGATTACATAGGGTAAGTTTGTAATATTTTCAGTCTCCAGCTCTCTTGGAGATTGGCTGTTTCTTTTGCTCCACAAAAGCAACCCATGGAGAAATGGGTCAGAAGGAAATAAAGATGCTAATTGGAGCATATAACCCAACAGAAGAAATCAGATCTTTGGCTAAATCTGTGGCTCCCTCAGCCTTTGTCACAAGGAATTGCTCAATGTTGACCAGCTCTGAACAAAATAGACTTTGTAAATCCAACATCACTGTGATCTACCGTATCATATTCATAGCTTCCAGCTGTTAAATAATATAACAAGACATGCTCATTGCCATTTTTAATGGTAGGCAGTTTAGAGCTTTTGCTTTTTCTTTCTCACACTATAAACTAAACATTTTCTGTAGATAGTGTAATGTATCTCCAGCAGCGGAGACGATTAATGAAAATATACCATTACACACCGTTTATTTCCAGAGTTCTGCAAGACTGCGTGGGAAAAAACCGAAGCAGAGGAAGACTAACGTTGTGATCTGAAATCTAAAATCGTTACAGTATTAGCCACTGAGCCATGCTTTTGGTTTTAATGCAGGTGCTTTACAGAGAGCAAAGCTGCACAGGCACTGGGATGACAATGTATCCCCTTGGGATTTAGCAGAACGCATTTCTTCCTGTAAGGAGGCATCTCCTTTGCAGCAGAACGTTCCACCTTCCATCAAAAAACCCCAAACTTGAAAACCAGAAGTCTTCAGCTAAACCCCCAACAAAAAGTTTGCTCTGGAAGAGTTTGGTGAAAACAGTTCTTTTGTTTTCATTGAATTTTTCCACTTGCTGTCTGATTATCTTTAGTATTAATTTGGTTTGGGATTTTCTCGCCTGCCTGCTTTGTTTCTCAGCACTCTTCACATTCCCTGCCCAATATTATCTCCTGCCTGGCCCATTTACTTCTGTTTCCCTTCATAGTTAGAGGCTCAGCCAAATTTCATTAATTCAATTAAATTAAACACAGGGCCTGGAAGGTAGCATGAACTGAGGAAGGTTACGGAGAAGAGAAGGAAAAAAATGAGGAGGAAGCTGATTTTGATGCCACCTTCTAACCAATTCATGACCTTTTTAAGGATACCACCTTGTGCAGTGTTGTTAATATAGAAAAAAAAAAAGGGTGTATTAAGTGTAGGTAGAACTGAACCAATGTCTTGGATCTGAATACAGTCAAACTGTGAGGTTGACATCTGGATTTTGGTTAAGGGGTTGCGGCATGTGGTTTATGAGGAAAGGCTGAGGGAACAGGGTTTGTTTAGTCTGAAGAAGAGAAGACTGAGGATGGGTTTTACAATGGATTTTAACTACCTGGAGTGGGGTTGCAAAGAGGATGGAGCTGGACTGTTCTCAGTGGTGGCAGATGACAGAACGAGGAGCAATGGGCTCAAGTTGCAGCAAAGGTTGGATATTAGGAAGAAGCTTTCTCAGTAGGAGGGTGGTGAAGCACTGGGATGGGTTACCTAGAGAGGTGGTGGACTCTCCATCCTTGGAGGTTTTTAAGGCCTGGCTAAACAAAGCCCTGGGATGATCTAGTTGGGGCTGGTCCTGCTCTGAGGTGACCTCCTGAGCTCCCTTCCAACTCTACTTTTCTATGATTCTTAGATGCAAATGAGAGTGGCTATGAATATGTTATGGGGAGGCAAAGAGGTATCCATGTATTAAGACTGAAGGTGATTCTGGAAAGGTACTGGAAATCGGGAGTGTATCTACAGTACAGCATCCCAGAAGGGTCCTCACCAGCATATTTCCAGATTGGGCGTAGGGTGCCCATTGGTGTAGGCGAGAGGTGGTTGTGGCATGTTTGGGACTGTCCTTGCTGAGGTAGGCTGTTGCTGTGCTGTAGAAATATGCCTGGTGTTGTGCTACTGACACTTGCTTTCTCACTGGTCTTAAGCAGGATCCTCACCAAGCTCTAGCGGCTTTTAGCTTTGTGTTCCCTTTCTGGACCTTATTCAGTCATTAGGCTTGACTTGGCAGCAGCCAGCAGCACCTTTGTTATCTGAAGGTTAGGTGACTTACTCCCTTGATCAGCTTGTTGCTTCTTGCTGCTGTGGTAACCCTTCCAAGACTACATCATTTCTGTATGGCCAGTTCTTAATGTAAAAATCTCTTGTTTGGATCAACTCAAGTGCCAGTACTTGGGTGATCTCTCTTTCCTGTGGCCTTACAGCTCATTAGCCATGAAACATGAGCTCAGTTTGACACTCTTGCAGTAGTGGTTTTCATTTTCAGATTGTTTCCCAGCCTTTTCTCTTCAATTTTTGATGGAGTGAAGGGCATCTGAACAATTAGAAACTAACTTGGTCTGAAGTCCAAACTTTCTTAATTTGGCATTCAGTTTGGCATTCAATCCAAACTTTCTTAATTCTTAAGCTTGGGCAATCAGCTGGCCAGGAAGCGGAGAAGCAGGCATATTTCTTTTCCCCAACTGCCTAAGGGTTAAGAGTGGATAATTGGTGCTGCTTCTTGTGCTTCTTTCTCATTTGGTGTCATCTCATCACGACATGCCAGAATGTGTTGCTTTAAATGGTGTCAAATAGTCAAGGAATGTGACATGATATATTATCTGACAGAGTCTCTCTCACCCTGTCATAACATGCTGTATTCGGAGATCAGAGGGAACCAAAGTTCATTATGTCGGATTCTGCTGGATAAGTCAGTCTGAAGGGAGGCAAGGTCCTTGATTATTTGCATGGCCCTTCATCGCCAAAGTGGGAGATGAGGTGTAGGAAGGGAGAGTAATGTTGTCATTGTGATTTGGTGGCACATTGCAACTACTTTGCACGGGTGTGGGTGGCTGAAAGTTGCATTAAGAAGAAGAGCTCTGAGATGAGACCCTCTTGACTTTGGAGGGCTATGGTTCACTCCCCAAGGGAGCGAAAGGATTCAGATGATGTTGTGTTGTTGTACATACGAGCACCAGCAGCATAATATAATTACGTACTTGCTGAAGAAAACGTCTTCACAAGCAGTTTACCAAAATAGAGATTGATGTGGCCTGTTGTCTTCCTCTTTTATTTGCGTGTCATACTTTCTTTTATTTCAATGAACATTCAGTAGCTGTAAACACTGGCCCCCAACTGAGGCTTTATCAAGAAACAAGCTGAGTTTTGACCCAGGCTGCAGCCCAGAGGTTGCAGTTTCTAAGGTTTAGCTTATTGGATCATATCATGGAAACAGGAACATAAGATTGAGGTGACCAGCTCAACTCAACACACAAACCTAAGGGATGCTGGCTACATCAGAAAAAAAAGCTGAGAACTATCAATGTATGTAAAATGGCTTAGAAATAGAGAGAATTTGTGCAAATGTTTTTATGTCTGAATTTATGGACCAGCAGATCAGGGTTGTCAAATAACTCATACCACTATGGCCTGCTTCAGCTGGAGTTACCACACTTATTGGCCTGCAGCATTAGGCATGATTCATCCCATGCATGTATTATGTTTCCTGAGCTTCTGCTTTTCAGTTATCATTCATCATTATTTTCAGGGTATCCTGAGACCTGGCTTGCAAAGTGCAATGCAAATAGTAAGTACTGTTGTTACCAGGGTGCTGCTGTATGCTTTCAATATCCAGATTTGCTTGTAGGTCCAGATTCCCCCAGTGTTTCTTAGGCCCAGGGCTAGTTTCATGTGCAGCCAAGTGGAGATCTGGGTGAAAGTTCACATCAGCTGTCCCTTGATGCATTATTCGCCACTCATCAGCACAAATCTGCAGGGACAGGGTGCTCCTTAAACATCTGCACCAGCAGCTCTGTTTCTTGTGGTAGGAAATGGTGTTCCTTTGGTTTGGCTTCCAGCTTTCCCTGGCAATGCCCCAAGTTTGTAGAATGGGATGATATAGAAACTAAAGCATCTCTCTGCGAAACAGGATGGGAAGCAGGTGCTGAGCACAGGGGCAAATCAGCAGCCAGAGAAGGGGATGGTGCTTATTTCTCTGCAGGACAATGTCTTCAAAGCCTTTCAGCTTGTTACTTGGGATCTGGGGAGGTTGGGTAATGCGGAGGAGTCCACACGTGAGGTCAGGATGTTGGTGAAAAGCTCCATTAGTGTTTTCCCACCCTGCAAAATCATTGCAAACTTGACAGCAGAGCTAAGATCCTCCTGTGGTGCATACCAGCGTCCACGCAAATATTTGATATGTTTGAAGCTCAAGTTACCCACTACCCGGGTACATATCTAGAATCCCCCAGGATCCTAGGCACACAGCCTGGTTGTAGGGGGGAGTGGTGGGACGACTACTTAGGGAAGATCACTCTGTAGCTGTACTTAGATGGGGTCTTATTCTAAGGCAAGACAGAATGATAACCCCAGAATATCCACAGGACAGAGTACACCATCATCAATCCCTTCATCCTGTGTCACTTCAAAGCAAGCACTGTGTGACATGGCAGATTTACTGTGTTGGGTATTTTCGTCTGTTTGCAGAAGAAAGTCCTTCTGCTGCCAATGTTCAGTTTGGTCCAAACCAGAAAAGCTAAGTTGAGTGGGAAGGGGGTTATGGGTGGGACTGCAAGGCCTTTCATCAACCATGGAATTAAAGCAGGGTAAGGAGAAGAAAAAAAATATCTAGGTTGAGGCTTCTCAGCAAACAGATATTTAAATCAGGGAATGAGTTCCAGGAAGTGGGAGTCCTTGGTCCACAAAGTGCCTTTGCGCTCTTTTGTGGTTTTAGGCCACAGATCTTTGTGGGAACCAGCATGGAGATGCACTACCACTGCAAGGTCGTGGGGAAGCATGGCACCCCGCTCTTCAAGGCCCAGGACAGGCCAGGATGGAGCATGCTTCATGCTGTGCCTCTTTAAGGGGTGAAACACTTGTTCCTTTCCAAGGTCCGGCACTGCCTCTAGGTGTGTGGGAAGCAGGAGTCCACGAGAAGGATTTTGCATTCAGAAGGCTGCAGGAACTGGAGTATAGCCTGCCTCTCCACCCTGGCTTTGGGGGCAGGCCTTATGGTGAAGAAAAGGCTCCTTGTTACCATCCCCTGCCCCCTGGCCTCAGGTTGGCATTGCTGTCTGTGAGAGGCAGCAGAAGTGAATTTGCCGATGTAACCAGCTGTAGCCAAGCGGTGCCAGTGCTGCTTGCTGGGATCCTGCGAGTGGGCTTACTTCAGATCTGGTAACCAGAAAGCCATGAACGCCGCATGCCCCTGGAGGCTTGGGGGTACAGCGAGCTCCTGCAGGCTGCGGCGGCACCGTCAGTGGTGGGAGCGTGGCGGTGGCAAGCAGGGAGCTCCCACAGGCAGCCACGGCACTCTCAGAAGTTGCGGGGGGATGGCAAGCGCTGACCAGTGGTCAGCGACCACCCGCAGATGCCGTTGGCAGCAGTCAGTGGCAATCACGGACCGCTGGCGGTGTCAGTGGCGGGGGGAGCAGTGACCACCTGCAGGTGCCACTGGCAGTGTTGACGGCACCTTTGTGCAGAGGTTGCGCCGCTATGCTCAGGGGGTGCACACGCACCAGTGTGTACCCCCGACGTGGCGCCAATGCAGAAGCCTAACCAGGGGATAAGGATAAGATAGAAGGTGACCTCAAGTCGTGCAGAAGAATCAGGGGAAATAAATCAAAGAAAACATCCCTGGAACTTTTACTGGAGTGATTTTGTTCGACTTGGGGCTGTCCAGCTACCAGGCAGCCAAGGGCAACCCCTCCCTCTCCTCCGAGCTGCGTGAACCTGCACCCCTCACTGCCCTCCCCTTGCAGCACAGGCAGCCTGGCTCTCCTCTGCTCTGCCTCCCCGTCCTTAGAAGTGGTGGCAGGGAGTAGAAGCTGGAGGTGGGTGGGGAGCCCAATGAACCTGGTTGCTGAGGCAGAAACAGCAGTGGTGGAGAGCAGTGGCAGCTGTCCTGGGATACTGCAGGCCGCATGCTAACCCCTTGGGGGCTGCTTGTGACTCATGGGCCACCAGCTGGACAGCCCTGACTTGTATGATGGCATGTATATCTCTGACTATTCTGGATGTTATAATTAAATAACTGCAGAAGACTCCACTCACTCCTGTGGGGCCTGAACTCTGATGTCAACAACAAGGTTTTCTATAGACTTCAGCGGACCTCATGGTGTGGCCATGGCAATCTGGAAATAAGCATTTGATAACCAGTGTGAAGGTCCTGTCTCCTCTCTGGCAGAAGATATGATTGATGGCTGTCTGAAAAGCTACGGTGTGCAAAGAAACATTGGAAATCTTGTGAAAACTCTTCTTCAGTGTTGTAACGCTGATTCCATACAGATGTTCGGTCACAGGCTTTGTGTCACTTCACAACTCCCTCCCCTTTGGCCAGTTCTTCTTCCCTTTAACCCATAACTTCAGGTCAATAGACCAGAACTTAGAGAACTCTTTCCCCCTCCCTCTGACCCATGGCCACATTTTATTGCTTTTATCCTTTAAGGCAGCTGATAAGCTAAACAATTATGAGTTTCTTCAAACATTAAATATGTCCCATGTTAGACATTGAGACACCAATAAGGACATGAAAACCACACTAATGATTAAAAGCAGTGAAAGGTTCTCACTGGAAAAAATACTTGACAATGACACAAGCTCAGGTCCCAAGATGTACTGCTCTCTGGCTGTACAGACCCAGCCCTGGTTTGAATGGGAGTTGCCAGAGGCTCAGTACCTGCAGGATTTGTCCTTGATTAGTTATATGTGGTGTCTACTTATATATCAATAAAAGCAGAGCTAGAACAGCACACATCTTGAATACTTTACTATGCTGATGTACTCCTATATAGACCAAGGGATTAACCTTTTCTCTCTTCCACAGACTATTGAAGAGTGGAATACAGCAAGTGAGAGAAGAATTTGGTTTACTATATTTGCATTGATATAACAAGAGTAATAATAATAATAAAATAACTGGATAACTAGCTCTGAAAGAGAAGGTAAATAACTCTACATGCTCAAATCCACATAACTGCTCATGTAGTCTTGGGAATGGGTTTTAAATTTATGCTATGAACTGTATACAAATATCAGTTTCCCATAATGTGGGTTGCTGTACTGAACAACCTTTGGTTGAAAAATAGGAGGAAATAAATACCATGAGATTGTGTGGCAGATAGAGTACACTTGATCCACAAATGAAACAGAGTCTCATTGGAATAAGATCCATTCCTAAGCTTACAGTTTCTCTCAATTTTCTTAATTGATTATGGCTGAATTTGAGCAATTTATGTATTTCTTCTTCTTTTTTTTCCCATTATGAACATATTTCCTAATGGAGTCTGGCTCATAAGATACTCAGTGGTCTATTACATTACATTACATTAACCCGGTGCTATTTGATCGTGGTCTTTGCAGAGATTTCCAGTTTATCATATTGTTCTTCCATATCTGCTCTGCTCTCTATCTGAAGTCTATGCTTTGGCTATAACGATACCCCACTCATTCAAAGTGTGTTGAAGGCCTGGCTGTAAAATTCTTTTTTTCTCTTCTTGCAACCTAATGCTGCTGATCACTCTTTCATTCTAGCTGCATTTTTACTGGATTAAGGGTTTTCTGTTTCCTGGAAGGAACAAAATATGGCTATCTGAGTCAGAGGGAGTAGGAAAGCTCTCTGTAAACTCTTTAATGGGAGTTTTTATGGGATATATTTTTTACTTCATTTAGTTTTTATTTCAGTATGGCTCTTTCATCAGTCTGAGCACCTGAAGGAAATGAGAACATTATGGGAATGCAAAGGAGAATCTTTGCATTAAAAGAAAATAGGAACATGGAGCTCGAGTGATGGTAACGTTTAGTAAGGGGCTAATGCAGTACTGACCATCAACATAAATAACCTTGTTGACTTCAGTAGATATTGAGTTGACCCCTAAGCAAAACAACTCCCTGAAAACCTTTGATCTTTCACCAAACTAACCCAGGAAAGGTGTGTTGTGTTCTGCATTACTTTTCCAGATGGATACATGGATAAGATGTATAAGGATGCATATACGTATGGAGCGAGGCTGTTCTGATGCACTGTAATTACAACGCATCAGAGCAGGCTTGATTAATTGAGCCTGCTAGAGTGTGGTAGCTCATTTGACGAGCTTTAGTTAAAGCCCTCCAGCTGTCATGTTCAACACAGGGATGCTGATACACAAGACGCTCTGGGTGCTTTAACTATAGCAGCTCTTGAAGCTGCTCTAATTAAAGCGGCCTTCTATCCTCCCTCCGAGCACATGTTTAAGAGATGATTAAGAAGAGATGATTCTGGTTTTGTTCAATATCCTGCATAACTTAGGCCATTGGAGGCGTCACCAAGTGAAGCCTCCAAGACTATAACTTCTAGTTGAGGCAGAAAGTAGTTTTTATGCATGCGGTCTTTTTAAAGAGAATCACCATGTCCCTTGCAAAGTTGTTCTAGCCCTTAGCTGTATTTATTGTTAAAAAGCAGCCTTTATTTCTGGTTGGAGTCTGTTTAGCTTCAGTGTCCAACCCTTGGGACTTTTTCTGCCTGTCTGTCAAACTAAAGAGCTTTTTAGCATTAAGAATGTTTTCCCCTATGCAAGTATTTATAGCACCTGGTCTACTCACCTCGTAACCTTCTTTGGGACAAATGGGACAATAGCCTAAGCCTGCGTGGTTTGCTTGAAGGTATATTTTCGATACTTTCAGTCATTCGTATATTCCTTTTCTGAACCCTTTCCTGTTTTTCAGCTGCCTCACTGAAATGGATGTATACTAGTCATGGATGTCTACCCATGCTCTATACCGAGGTAAGATCACCTCATCACTACCAAGCAATATTCCCCTGTTTATAAATCCAAGAATTGTATTTTTCATCTTAGTCATATCTTCATAATGACAGCTCATGTTCAGCTGTGTTTGCTTTCTAGGTCACAGTCCTCCATGCTGTAAATGTGACCTGTATCATTTGCTACTAGAGGTATGATCTTGCTTTTCGCTGTTTTAAGATGCACACAGTTCAAATGAGCTCAACTTACCATATGCTCTGAATAGCTGGCCTGTTCCTGCTACTATATGCCACTCCCCAGTTTGCACACTTTACTTTATCGTCCATGCTTTTGTATTGGCCTCTGGATCACTGACAGGGGTATTAAATACTATATAGATCTCTTGTGGGCCGCTCTGACTAGATTTTGCCATTTGGTGATGATGCCCCATTAGCAGTTCCTTTTTCAGGCTCAGAGACTGGAGGGGACCTCCTTGGTTACTGAGTCCACTGCTGGGTTATATTAACCCAGGTAATATAATCCCTTCTTGGAATTACCAGCCTGATTTTAATCCTTTTAATATGTGTTGTATTGATTTTATGTAGTGATATCATTTTAATGAGATGTCATGTGATGAAAACTTTTTATCTCATTACTTTTACCTCTAGCAATAAGGAAGATGTGACGGAGTCAATTTTATGCACTTATTTTTGTATATTGCATCTTTGGGTTAGAAATGATGAGCAAAAACAGGAAAGAGCTGCTTTTCCACATCTGAGCAAGGTATTTTGTATTTTATAACAAAAAAAGGCGATTTCTTTAAAGTACACACCCGTAATGCATAGACCTGCGTTGCTGAACTAATATGACAAACAAAGCATTTTGTATTCAGAAGATTCAAAGTGTTAAGTGGCTTTTTTTTCAGTTTACCAGTTTGAATATGGGCATTATCTTTATGTGCTCAAGCTATGTGTTCGTAGGCTATCCTGAGAGAAAATCCCACTCAGAGTAATTGTGTTTAGATCCAGCTGAGCATCTCTCAAGCAATCTCCACTCTCATGAAATGTAATGGCAGCCTTGAAGTCCATGTTCTTCAGAGAACCTATTTTTGTTGTCCTGCTTCTTTGCAGGATATTTTTCTCCTCAGGTGTATGCCAGCCACAAAAAGAAAGAGAGAGCTACAGTAATCAGAAGTGAAGTCTTTGCAGGGCCGGGGGCTAGTGAATCTCCACAGTACACTTGCCATCTGACTTTGTACTCTGGAGTTTATCATATATCTCTCAGACCTGTCTGGTGTTCAGCGCTCCAGCATCTGCAAGTGATTTATCCACGAGAGCATTGTTATACAATGCAGTTATATCACCAGTTGCAAAATGGGCACTGAGAAATGTCTATTTTCCCTTTTTGTGGTTGAGACTGAAGAACTCTAAGTGCCTTCTTTGACTGCGTGGAGGAAGAGAAAGAGAGGAAAAATTGTCCTGGTTTCACTTTCTTTTATGAATCCAATCCTCGATCTTGGTTTATGAAGGTTTCCAAACCTCTGGAAGATTTAAAATGACATTTGCATAAGTCCCATCAACTCCAGGGAGACTTGGATGAACTTCTGAACAAATTTCAAGTGGCTCCGAGCTAGTTCTTGGTTCGGGTTGTGGTTTCCATTTGAGATGCTGAGTTCCTGAAATTCAGCACAACATTTCAGAGGGGCAAACCCTTGTGAATGGAATCTGTTAAACAGACTCATCCTAATCTCATGTGACCTCAGCTCTTTTTGGTTCTTATGTACACACCCAATGCCATGTATTAGTTGTGCATTGACCTACATAGCTTGAGACCGGCCCAAGGTAAGTAAAATTTCCCTATGTTAGGTGTAATTAAACCAGGAAGGCCAATGAAGATCTTTCGATTCAGTCATACAATGTATGGGCAAGAACCAAGTGCTGGTATCAGCAAAAATGGGTTTATTCACCCTCCCTCTCTTTCCCTGGAAATATCCATCCTGAAATTGCTGACAACACATTTTCTCAGCACTCTGTATGTCCTTTCAGTCTGAATTGTATTGCTGCAAGCACTTGCCCACGTGACTGAAATCATTGAGACTACTCAATGAGTTACACATGTACGTAAGCAGAGTGTACGTTGTACTTTCCTTTACGACTAAAATAAAAGAACGTCTCAATAAGTTAATTCCTGGTAGAGTGGAAGGGAAGCCTCCGAGTGACTGATTTGATATTTGGCAATTTGTTTTTCCTTTGCCATGATTTTTTGTGGCTGTTCTCGGAAGAAAAGGCAGTCTAGGGATTGGGACACTAGCCTAGGACTTGGGAGACTGGGAGTTTAAGTCTGTGTACTGTCACAGACTTGCAGTGCTACATGCATCAAGTCACTTTACTTTCACTCTGCTTTAGTTCCCCTTTTATACAGTGGAGGTATTTAACATGCGCAGCTCTTTGTTGTAGGCTGTTATGGAGGCCAACTAAATTTGAAAAAGGATCAGACAAATACATGAAGGATAAGTCCCTCAAGGGTTATTAGACACAGCCATAAGATATGTAGTTTCTACTGATGGTGACTGGGAGGGAAGGTAGGACAGAAGATGACTGCCAGGGGTGCTCAATCCTGGCCTGTAGGCCAGATATGCCCCCATGGTGATGGGTAAATTGGCCTGCAGTGCTTCTCACAGGTACATGGGGAGCACACATTGAGAACCTTGTAGACCACGGTTCTGCAGGCTATAGCAAGTGTGTAGGGCAGCATGGGAGCCCAAGGCCCCTAGCAGTGGGTTAGGTCGAAGCAGTTTGGGGTCCTGTAGTCACGTGGGGCTCAGCAAAGGTGGCACAGGTATCTGGGGCCCAATCCAAGTGCATGGGGTCCAGTCCCAGTGCATGGAGTTTGATCTGGCCCACAGACCAACCCCATGTCATTCATCGGGCCAATGGTGCCAAAAAATTGAACACCACTGCTCTATACAAACTCAGTTTATCGTACTCTTCCTCTAAAGCGTCCATTACTTGCTATCGTCAGAGTGGACCTTTCATTTCACCAGCATAACACACATTCTTTGGTAGTATTTCCCTCCTCCTGAAAAATGTTGCTTTCCAATGCTATTAGAAGCCATTAATTACCCAGAAGATATACTTTTTCATTTTAAAAGAATCTGTTTAACAACTGCAGCTTGCGCAAAAAAGAAAGACTACATATAAATTCCAGCTGTGAATATCTGATCAGTTGTTATGTGGGTGGAAAAGTACGCTTCACTGCAGTTCTGATTCTTTTATTCCTTTAAATCTTTACAAGCCATAAGTGCACAAAATTTTACATTTGTATTCTCACCCAGTCAGTCATGTTTTTTCTGCACCCTTATGTGAATGTTTAATGCATTAAATGGTATCGTGCAACTTTTATGGTGAAATCGTAAATCCATGCTGTCATATTGCTTATTGTAAAATCTTTAACCTAGGGTTTAACTTTAGTATAATACTGTACTTCCGCTGATTACACGTGCCTTTTATTAAGTGCTACCCACTTTCTTCCAGGCTACTTTTGCTTATTAATCTCAATTCTTTATGCCACTTCCCTCCATGTTGATGGGAGCTTTGCTTGTGCATGTGTAGGCGTCTACAGAGGACAGGACAAAAAGGAATGCACTTCACTTGCAATAAGGCAGTATTAGGTTACTTATCAGGCAGAATTTTCTAACTATGAGTATCAGATTAACTGCAGAGGCAGTTGATTTGCCAATAAAAGTTTTTAAATTCAGGTTAGGTAGACATTTTGTCTGGGATGGCTTAGACAGGAATGCTCCTGTTTCAACTGGGGATGGATTGGATGATTTATTGAGGTCTCCAGTCCTAGTTCAAGGTGTTCAGCCTTTGGTAGGCCTGTCTCCTGCTGTGACAGCTTGAATTTTACATACCAACAGTGGTATAGCACAAAGCAGAGCCACGACACTCCAGGGCTAAGGTCATTATTACCAATATAACTTGGTAGTGAACTGAAAAAACAATGGGCAGATTGGACTGAAGAAGAAATGATGGGACTAGGCCTAGACATTGGTCAACAAAGTGCTTGAAAACATGCCTTTCCTGTCTGCCTCACTGTTCTTGTAGTCTTCTCAAATCAGAATGAATGATCGAACTAGATGGTAGGCAACTGGGATGGTATCTATGCAAAAATACACATGCGGGAAGACTGAGCTATTTTGTGATAACCAAAGAGTGAGTGTACTCCTAATAAGGTGGTTTAAAGCACAAGCCTAGGAGTGCTACTGCAACCTTTGAGGAATCCTCCAGAATGTAGCCAGGATGCTCGGGCTGCTGGCAGTGTATAAAGGCCATCTTCTCATCCCTTCTCCTTAGCTGCACTGTGTGCTTTCGTGGTCATTGCTGAGGCTGTGAGGTAGTCACTGTAATGTAATGGCACCCTGGTGGATCTCTCCCTGGTTCTTAGCAGTCAGACATCTACATCACAAAAAACACAGTGGCAGCTGAGACTAACTGGCAACTTGTGGAAATGTCAGAAGAAACATCAGGGTTGCACAAGCCGCAGGAGCGAGCGACCCTTACCTGTAGAGTTTGATTAAGCCCTTGGGATTTACAGCCAATCAAAGACAAATGCTGCCATGTCTGGGCCATGTCCAAGCAAGAGCTGCTGTTGCCCTCTACTTCTGTACCCACTCCAGTGCCCAGTGGTGTAGGCTCATGGCCAACTTACTGCAAAGCTATTGCCTCACTATTCACCAACGTGCACACATTCACTCCATAATACAAGTGCAGTGGCATTCCCCCAAGTAGAAGAGGGGCAAGCTGCCCAGAAGTTACCATATAGTAAGAGTATGTATCTGGGCAATTACCATGGAGTAGCTGCTGTGTTGTGGCTTCAAGCCCTAGGTTATCTCACAATAACTTACTCATGTGGCCATACTTTAAAGGGGTTTCTGATTTTCAGGGTGATCTGCCATTTTTGTATTCCGGCCTCAATTCAACAAGGAACCTAGGGCAAGATTCTTAAAGTGATTTTAAACAATACTGACTTCACCATTGACATCTTTGGATTTAATGACCTTATTGACATGTTTAAAGGTACACACGGGCTCCAGAGTCAGATTTATCACAACTTGGAAGCAATGAGTGCCTGTGGGGTTGGTCCTGGGGTTGGTTTTGTTCAGTATCAATGACCTGGAAGATGGCATAGAGTGCACCCTCTGCAAGTTTGCAGATGACACCAAGCTGGGGGACTAGTAGATACACTCGAGGGTAGGGCAGAATTCAGAGAGACCTTGAGAATTGGAGGATTGGACCCAAAGAAATCTCATGAGGTTCAATAAGGACAAGTGCAAACTCCTGAACTTAGGAGGGAACAATCCCATGTATCAGAACAGACCGGGGACTGACTGGCTAAGCAGCAGTAATGCAGAAAAAGACCTGGGAGCTACAGGGCACATCTACCCATTTATGTATGCCTAAACTTAATGCACCTTTGCTTAAGGTGCATTAAGGTGATTTAGGTGCATGTCTACATGCGGATGTGCTAATGTGCATTAAGGTGCATTAAATTTAGGCTTGAATAGCTAAGTCGCATTAGCACGTTGCAGGGCACTGAAGCGCCCTGCTCCTAGAAAGAGGGACAGGTGCTGGTTGTCGGGGCAACCGCAGTTTGGTCAGCTGACCAGAAGGAGGCAGGGCCGGGCCTATATAAACAATCCAGGCTGAGGCCAGGGAAGCAGGTCCCCTCTGGCAGCCGAGGAAGTTGGACCTCTGTTGAAGCAGGCAGAGTAGAGAAGCCCGATGGTCTGGACAGCTTCTGTGGAAGAAGACTGGGTGGAGGAAGCTCTGGTAGGGATTTGGGAGGATAAATGGCCTGATGGTTTAGAGTTTATGTTTTAGCCAGGAGGCTTAGCTTTGCATTGTAGCCGATTGGCTCATGTTATTGCATTGTTGTTTGTTGTTACACCGGAGGACCGGGTGAGGCTATAAGGGGTTGGAGGAGGCCTCATGGGGGCCCCACGGTAGCGTGGAGACCCAGTGCCACAGAGGGCGCAGCGTTTTGGGGTGTATCGACTCCAGCCCCAGGGCGGGCGAGAGCATAGGGAAAGGCCCCAGTGGGGCGCAAGACCCGAGAAGGGGGTCTGGGAGGCCAGGCATGGCTATGGCCACCTGAGCCTCGATTGTGGGATTGTGAGAAGCCCCAGTGCAGGCAAGGATCGTGAGGCTAGGCCCCAGTGTGGGTGTGGGTGCAGAGAAGCGCCTTGGTGTGGGCCACGAGTATAAGACAAGCCCAGAGGGCATCCGTGAGGGCGCGGGCAACAGTAATTGACTAGACAATGTCCGGTACATCTGCGAGGCTTGGGGCATGGTATCAGGGGAGGTAGGAGCCACGCGTAGCCCTTAAGGCATGAGGGCACCGAGTCACCCTCGACGGGGCACAGACTGGAGTACATCGGGGTACCGTGTCAAGGAGGACAAAAGGCAGCTTCCCTTAATACTCTTAATACTCTTAACATCAAAGATGTGGTGGGCGAGAATGAGGGTGCATTGACCCCGACTTGGCACGGTAGGGGACGCCAGGAGAGATCAGGGTCGCTCTTAGGACCCCATCCCATGACAGTACACTAAGTCACATTAATGCACATTAACACAGTGTCTGTTCATAGACGCACACCATATTAATGTGCATTAGTGTGTCTACATATGCACTAATGCAGCTTAGCTATTCGTGCCTAAATTTGATACCTGTTTTATGCAGGTATCAAATTTAGGCTCACATAGCCTAAAATTGTCATTTTTAAGGTGCATTAAGGATGCACACATGTAGACATGTACCCTTAATGCAGCTTAAAATGGTGATTTTAGGCTAAGTGCACTTAAAAGAGGCACCCACAGTGGACAATAAACTGAATATGAGCCAACATTGTGCCCTTGTTGTGAATCACTTGTGAAGAAGTGATTATTTCCCTCAATTCAGCACCAGTAAAGCCACATCTGCAGTACTGTGTCCAATGACAGTGGTTTGGGGGCTGAGGCACATGACTTCTGAGGAGAGGCTGAGGGAAGTGACCTTATTTAGTGTAGAGAAGAGAAGACTGAGAGGGGTTTAAATAGCAGCCTTCAACTACCTGAAAAGGGGTTTGAAAGAGGATGGAGTTGGACTGTTCTCAGTGGTGGCAGATGACAGAGCAAGGAGCAATGGTTGTCTCAGGTTGCAGCAAGGGAAGTCTAGGTTAGATATTAGGAAAAACTCTCTCACTAGGAGGTCATAGTTTCATAGTTCATAGTTGTTAGGGTCAGAAGGGACCTGAGCAGATCATCAAGTCCTACCGCCTTCCATGGTAGGAAAAAGTACTGGGGTCAAACAACCCCAGCAAGGCATTCGTTATAAAGTACTGGAACAGGTAATTTAGAGAGGTGGTGGTGGAATCTCCCTCCTTGGAGGTTTTTAAGAACCAGCTAAACAAAGCCCTGGCTGGGATGATCTAGTTGGGGATGGTCCTGCTTTGAGCAGGAGGTTGGACTAGATGGCCTCCTGAGGCCCCCTCCAACCTTCATTTTCTAGGAGTCTATCTCAAGGCACCCCCGGGTTCTGCGGCATCCTGGTTGAGAAGCACTGTTTCATTACAGTGAGTAATGAACACGAGTAGTTTCATTAAATCATAGGCTGTGACTCGTTTGGTTAGGGTTATACACATGGCTTTGTTAGTTTGTGGTGTACACTCGCTAAAAAAATATAAACCCCACTCGCTCCTATCTTAAAACAAATGACATATTTGCCTCAAGGAATGTTGTGCTTCTATTCCAGTATATTTTTGGGGGGGGGGAGTAAAAAAGAAGATTATCTTTCAGAACCTGTTCAAGTGCCAGAATTGGGAGGTGTGGTAAAGAGGAATAATGCATGATGGATTTCTCTGCTATTCCAGAGCTGGATGAAATGCCTGACACAGCTGTTAGCTCACAGTGCTTATGAGAGGGGAGGAATCAGTCTTACCAGATGTTGCTCATTTCCTCTGTTGCTGTGTGGCCAGCTCTCTGTAGTACAGAGGATATGGGGGGCGGCGGGGGTGAATCTCAGTCGAAATTACACAACAGGGCCCAATGTGGGAATTTTGTGTGAGCAGGGCCTGCAAGATCAGAAGTGGAAGCTGGAAAGACTGAGACTGTTCACTCACTGGTCTGATTCCTCTGCCGTGGAACACAGCAGTTTCCAGTGGATCAATATAGGTTTATTTTACAAGTTATCACATAAGGCTCAAATATTCCATAAAAACCCGGGGGTGGGAGCTAAAAAAAAGAGGGCAAAGCAAACAGCCAGTGATCCAAGGGCTTGCATCTGTGGGCACTATAGTGCAACTCTGCATTGTGCTTCCATGGACTGTTGAGCGCTAGCTCGCACATGTAGCTCCTTCAAGGAGATAGCAGTATTCAGAACCAGCCTAGACATCGTAGAACTGGATCCTGCCTGCTACAAATTGCTCTAAGGGCTGTGGGAAAGGTCTCATTGGTGGATCAGTGCTGGAAGGTGTGGATTGAAGGGGAATAGATGAACAGAATAGGGAAGGAAGGATTTATCAAGTGGCCTGAAATGAATGTAAGGAATCCTAAGGAGAGATAAAAAGATGAGCTTGTGGGTGAGTGGGGGAGGTTTTGTATTTAAACCTCTAATGATGCACTACCATCTCCTTGTACAATTTTTAATGTCCAGTTCCGCACTGCATCAACAGACATGGCCAGCCTGTCTGCACAGGCCACACGGTCCTACTTGCCACCAGGGTGGCAGGGTCAGGAGTGACAGAGCCATTGCGTATACGAGGTTGTGCCTGGGGAGAGGAACAAATGCATTGTTCTGACATCACTTGATAAGGTCCAAGGTCCACCTGAGACAAGTGTGGCAAAGGCACACCAGTTCTGTGGCCAGGAGCACCCCAGGGAGTGATGTGGCCAGCTGCCTTTGACACCCAACCCAAAGTGACCAGGTACTCATTTGCAGCTGCACCAGTTGTGAGTAATGGTCTCCAGCACAGGTTTGGGAGAGGCTCAAGCTCTCACTTCCATAATGGTATGGAGATGCTTTAACCTCTCTGCCACTGCACTCCTTACACATGTCAACTGGATATAAATTGAACAATAAGGAGTTGGGGAGGAAACATGAATCCCATAATTGTTTCCCCTATGTTCAGGAATTTGATTTACATTCACTTGCTTACAGTCTGACAAGAACGAGGCAAAGCCGGATAAAGTCTGGACTGTTAGTACTGGAGCACAGGGGAGGGGAAAACCAAATAGTAATTTACAGTAATGGGACAACATTTAGCACATTCTCAAGTAAATTAGTCCAAATGTAGAGTAACTCATAAAAGTTCATATCTTACTCTAGATTTACACTGGTGTAATTAAGAGCAGAAACAATGATCATGTTGCTAAAAGGCCTGCATAGTCAAATGTTTTTCCTTCTTACCCACAGTATTACTCCCCCTAAGGCCTTCTTATACTTCCCCCTGGATATTGTCCAATAAAAATACATTGGCATGAGGTACATAGCGCCCACAGGACCTGGAACATTTCTCATGTTGCTGTAAAA
>NW_017728886.1:255889132-255902455 GCF_001723895.1 Crocodylus porosus | reverse complement strand
CTGTGTGGCCAGCTCTCTGTAGTACAGAGGATATGGGGGGCGGCGGGGGTGAATCTCAGTCGAAATTACACAACAGGGCCCAATGTGGGAATTTTGTGTGAGCAGGGCCTGCAAGATCAGAAGTGGAAGCTGGAAAGACTGAGACTGTTCACTCACTGGTCTGATTCCTCTGCCGTGGAACACAGCAGTTTCCAGTGGATCAATATAGGTTTATTTTACAAGTTATCACATAAGGCTCAAATATTCCATAAAAACCCGGGGGTGGGAGCTAAAAAAAAGAGGGCAAAGCAAACAGCCAGTGATCCAAGGGCTTGCATCTGTGGGCACTATAGTGCAACTCTGCATTGTGCTTCCATGGACTGTTGAGCGCTAGCTCGCACATGTAGCTCCTTCAAGGAGATAGCAGTATTCAGAACCAGCCTAGACATCGTAGAACTGGATCCTGCCTGCTACAAATTGCTCTAAGGGCTGTGGGAAAGGTCTCATTGGTGGATCAGTGCTGGAAGGTGTGGATTGAAGGGGAATAGATGAACAGAATAGGGAAGGAAGGATTTATCAAGTGGCCTGAAATGAATGTAAGGAATCCTAAGGAGAGATAAAAAGATGAGCTTGTGGGTGAGTGGGGGAGGTTTTGTATTTAAACCTCTAATGATGCACTACCATCTCCTTGTACAATTTTTAATGTCCAGTTCCGCACTGCATCAACAGACATGGCCAGCCTGTCTGCACAGGCCACACGGTCCTACTTGCCACCAGGGTGGCAGGGTCAGGAGTGACAGAGCCATTGCGTATACGAGGTTGTGCCTGGGGAGAGGAACAAATGCATTGTTCTGACATCACTTGATAAGGTCCAAGGTCCACCTGAGACAAGTGTGGCAAAGGCACACCAGTTCTGTGGCCAGGAGCACCCCAGGGAGTGATGTGGCCAGCTGCCTTTGACACCCAACCCAAAGTGACCAGGTACTCATTTGCAGCTGCACCAGTTGTGAGTAATGGTCTCCAGCACAGGTTTGGGAGAGGCTCAAGCTCTCACTTCCATAATGGTATGGAGATGCTTTAACCTCTCTGCCACTGCACTCCTTACACATGTCAACTGGATATAAATTGAACAATAAGGAGTTGGGGAGGAAACATGAATCCCATAATTGTTTCCCCTATGTTCAGGAATTTGATTTACATTCACTTGCTTACAGTCTGACAAGAACGAGGCAAAGCCGGATAAAGTCTGGACTGTTAGTACTGGAGCACAGGGGAGGGGAAAACCAAATAGTAATTTACAGTAATGGGACAACATTTAGCACATTCTCAAGTAAATTAGTCCAAATGTAGAGTAACTCATAAAAGTTCATATCTTACTCTAGATTTACACTGGTGTAATTAAGAGCAGAAACAATGATCATGTTGCTAAAAGGCCTGCATAGTCAAATGTTTTTCCTTCTTACCCACAGTATTACTCCCCCTAAGGCCTTCTTATACTTCCCCCTGGATATTGTCCAATAAAAATACATTGGCATGAGGTACATAGCGCCCACAGGACCTGGAACATTTCTCATGTTGCTGTAAAACTCTTTGATAAAAACAAGCAAAGAGGTATTTAGCCATGTTAGTCTGAAGTTGGTGGAAGGCAGGGCAGGGTGGCATGTCAGAGATTAACTGGGTCAGAGAGTCATGAGATTACGTAGTCCACAACCTGCTTTGTCAGATGCTGGGAATGTCTCTAATGTGTCACCCCGCCTTACCTTCTGCCTCTATACAAATGGTAAGCATTGACAAACTTATACTTTTTGGCCTCAACCTTCTGGGCCAGAGGAAATCTAAAATGGCTTTCTTGAAGGGAAGGGGGAAAAATCCCAGGGGCTACAGTTAATTGAAAGCTTGTCTAACTCTATTCCAACTATATAGTTAGTCCAATTAAATGTATCACTCTAAGAAGTCCTTTCCTCTCACATTTTAGAAAGGGGAAAACTTGAATAGTGAAACTCACTTTCCACACCTCTGCTATACAAGGGATATGATAACTACTGTAACTACTTGAACAAGAGATGGAGGGAGGAGATGTTCATCTCTCACTATTGATGTTTAGGAGGAGATGTTTCCTTGGGCCTATTCCAGACCCTCTTCCTCTTATGCCATCAGGGACATGGTACTGCATGAAATGAGCCACAGGGCTGCTGTAGTATGGTAGTTCTTGTGTTTTGGGTGGCATAAGAGGTATAAGTTATCTAGGACCATTGCAATGAAAATTAATGACATGTTTGATTCTGATGGAAATTATGAGTTCCACTGAAATTAATTTAGTTTCTCTGT
Source organism: Crocodylus porosus (assembly GCF_001723895.1). Lineage (NCBI taxonomy): Eukaryota > Metazoa > Chordata > Crocodylia > Crocodylidae > Crocodylus > Crocodylus porosus. The sequence continues at coordinate 255,900,148 of NW_017728886.1, read as the reverse complement.
GATGTACAATCTAGTGTCTCAGAACATAATTTGGTCATTTAGACTGTATATCAGGAGCAATTCCCTACCAGTGAATACAACACTGTATGAATAGTGTATGAATAGCACTCAAAAGGGAAGTGCTATTCATACAATATGATGACAGGAATTATTCCAGGGACATGGACTCGAAGCTGCAATAATCAAACACCTTGATTATCTTCCCATTGTTCAAAGAAGGATCTCTGGAGTGGTTGCTTTTAGACATGATCTCTATCATGCCGATCGTCTCCATTTCGATTCATTGTATAGGCAGCTGGTCCCTTTGATGTGGTAGTCCGCTTTGAAGATCACCTGGCAGACTGGGTACAGCTCCTGTAGTTTATAACTCTGGTCTGATCTGTCGAGGAGACACTAGCACCACCTGCTTCTTCGGACTCAAATCTGGAAACTTCTGAAAGTGCCATCCTTCTTTAAAATCACCCAGATTGAGACAGTGCATGTGCAGTTTGAAGTTACAGTTAAGATTACATGGAAAATAAAGTGACAGGAGCAGCTGTCATATTTGAACAAAATTTGGTCACTGCGGATATGAAACCTGAGAACTTGCATAAGAGACCCGCTCCACCGAGCGTTGGTTGAGTCCACAGAGCAGCTGCACAAAGGAGGGACCTTTGGGTTCTTTTCTCGAACTCCTTGCCTGGGGAATTGCGGCCGTCAGTTCCCGAGGGCCCCCTGGTGTTTTGCGCAATCTATCTTTAGAGAACTGCAAGTTCATTTCTGAGAAGGGCACTGGCTTTGAGCAGGGACTACTTCCAAACTGACAAACCACTTCCTGCAATCGTTAACTGAATTAAGAGCTCGCTGCCCCTCTTACCCCTGCCCCCCCCTTGACAGACCCCTCTTCTTGGCTTGGCATCAACAATTATTGGTAAAGACTGAAGGCCAGGGAAAGCTGAAGCAATCCCAGTAAGTCAGAGAAAATAGCACCTCCCCAAAGGGCTTTCAGATGCCTCTTTCTGCTGGATTGAGAACTGTTGTGGCTTTACCTTAGTGTTGGCTAAGCCTAAGAATTAATTTTTTATTATTATTGGTGGTAATTATCCCCAAATCTATGGCTATTTCCACGTGGGCCAAATCCCAAGAAGAAAAGGCATCTGAAACTCCTGTGGACTAGGTAAAGATTCCCCAAACCTCATATTTGGTTTGATTAACCAGGAGTAATGGCCACAAACTTCTGCAAGACTGTTTCAGGCTTAACACTAAGAAAAACTTCTTCACAGTCAGGGTGTCCAGACTGTGGAATAAGCTCCCTCCAGAGGTGCTGCAGTCACCAACCTTGGAAATCTTCGAGAGGAGACTGGATGGTCACCTTGCTGGGGTCACCTGACACCAGTTGTCTTTTCTGCCTAGTACAGGGAGCTGGACCCGATGATCTTGCAAGATCCCTTCCATCCCTTCCAATTTTTGAATCTGTGAATCTCTGATCCTATTCTCATAGACAATAGCAAAGCTCTGATAACATCAATGGTGCATGATTGCAGCCTTTGAGAACAGGATCATACAAGGCACCTCTAAATCTACTGATTTTTGCAGGTGTAACATCTACTCTTTCTGAAAATGTGTGCAGTGATGGTGTCCCCAACATTTCCTTCCTTTACTCTAATTGGGATGACTGTTAAGAACCTTTCCTAATATTTGGACTAAAGCTTTTCTCCTTTAGCTTTCTGCTCCTGGTCCCACCATGTCTGAAAGAACTGACTCTCCAGAGAAGCTTATCCTGGAATGGGATTTCTGGTGCCAACCTTTTCTTCTGAAATAAGTTTTTGTAGAGTGTAAGCAGAGCAAAGTATACCATACAACTATTTCAGTTACGGATGAAGGCTTTGAATTGAATTAAGTTTTTCCTGTCATTTCTTAATGTATAGCAATAGCAGTAACAGCCTTGCAAAATTGTATTGGTTCCACTAAGACAGGAAAAGGAGTTGTTACAGTATCTAGAGCTTCTGTAACACAAACAATCCTGTTTTACTTTTCATTAAGACAACGTTTGCTGACACTTGGAATGGCCACTTAAGACATCTTTATCTCTCATCATGTTAACTGGCTAGCTATCTCAAGAAGTATTTGAGTACTCTGACAACTGTAAAGGAGATTTTGCATTACAAACATAGAATTTATCTTAAATCAGTTATTTTGTTACTTTGCTTTGCCACAAACACAATGCCACTAAGACACAAGTGGAGCTAACTTAGCACTTTTAAAAGATGGGGGGAAATGGGAAGTTGTAGAGATGGGAAATAGGCACAGAGAGGAGAATGACAAGAGGACAAGACTTGAGTGATGGTAAATCGGTTGAAGGTTATGAAGGAGCTTGTTTATTCAGTGCTTGACTTGTTTATTGTGAAGAAGGAGGTCTAGGCTGAGCTTGCCATATTTTATCACATAAAGGAGCCAATGAACCCGGAGGAGAATTGCAACTGGAGCCCAAAGGCTGTGCAGCAAGGGTAAATTATTAGAAGACAGGCTGTGGTTACACTGAATGTAGAGTCGGTGTAATTGGTACGACTACTATTGTGACATGGTGAATTTAAATCTTGAAGAAGACAAAAAGAGACTGTAAGCAAGGCAATGTAGGCCTCAACACTAATATGTCCAGACAGCTCAGTTCTACTTCCCTTACCCCCACCCCAGGATTAGAGTTGTTTCAAGAAAATTGTTCTCCACTGGAATTTGCCAGCTTGTTGAATCCACCATTTTTTTGTAGGAATGTACCAGATTTCAGCAAAGCTGTAGTTAGGGAAGGTTTTTTAGCTTCAGGGATGAATTTGAGATACCTCCTTCCCTCTGAGTAGCCATTAGCCTGGAGGCTAGTGCTCTTACCTGGGAGACACCCAGGTTCAAGTTGCTGGCCTGAGTCAGGCAGACTAGGAACTTAAGCTTGGACTTTCCAGATCCCAAGTGAATTCCCTAACTGCCAAGCTTCTGGATGTGCATGTGCAGTTTAGAGTATGCACGTGTGTATGTCCCTGCTTCCCCTTATCTTCTGGAGACTAAGCAGATTTCTAGCATTGTTTATTATCCTTTTACAAAAACACTTCAAACAGACCTTAGCATTCTAATATTAAATATTAGAAATAGCATCATAACACTGAACAAAGGTCTCACAGTCCAAAAATGCAACTCAAGCAATGACTTCTCATAGCATTCAGCATCTTCTTCACCTTAGCTCACTCTTGTATCTATTTAATATTCAATATTCTAATTCAACCACAAGACGATCAACCGCCTTCAACACAACCATAACAAGAGGCAAACTCTGATAATTTATAAAAAGTGAAATGACATATGAAATGTCTTCAGGCACACAATTTGAACAAGACCCTTGGCATACAGTGTTCAGCATTTCAACCCATCAGGACACTGGAGTGTACAGCACAGGTTTTGCCATATAACTTAGTGGGAACAGGACTTAGCTTTTTGTAGGAAAGGCAAGGAAGCAGAGGGAAGTTACTTTAAGCTTATTTGCAGGACTTTTTCACTATGTCTGTTGAGCACTGGTTTTAGTTGCAATAGATTTAATTTGGGAGGAAGCCATTTATTTCAAGGCTATAAGTCTCATGCATCTCTCAGTTGTACCAATATAAAATTGGGAGCTGTTCTGTTAAAGTAAAAGGACATATTTTGATGTAAAACTAGAGTGAGTCAGGTAGAATCAGTCTCTATTGTTGTAATAATTATCTAGAAAGCTTTCTTGGTGATAAGTAGATAACAGTATATCACAAGCAAGCACTGAGTTGTGTCATTCCATAGTGTATGCAGTCCTGGGTTTGGTTTTCTTGAGCTGTTACAGTCACTTAGTTCCTTTCTGCCTTTATCAAGCTTGAAATTAGTCTGTAATCAGAGACCAGTGACTATTCCTTCCTGGGTTGTGATCCTCTTGGTTCTTATGAGTGAGGCAGAGTCTGTACTTTCTAAAAAGATTTTACAACTAAGATTCAGTGTTGCTTTACAGATCCTGGGCTTATGGGAGGTCATGTGAAAGCAAAGATTTCAATGAACCATTTTGAAAGTGAGTATTACTGACTGAGCCAGCAAAGTGCCTGAGGGCAGTGGGGCTGCTCTGTGCGCTCACACATTCATAGATGGTTTTAAAGCCAGAAGACATCACAGAATGATAGAAAAGTATGGCTGGAAAGGATGTCCAAAGGTCATCTAGTTCAAACTCTTGCTGAAGGCAAGATCATCCCTGTCCAAACTGCCCCATACAAGTCCTTGTCTAACCTGTTCCTGAATGTACACAATCAACCCTGCCACACACATTGCCCAGAGACACCAAAAGCAACCTAACCTTCCTCAATTAAGTAAGGGGACAACTGTTGTCACTCTGCCACCTCTGCCAGATTGTTAAAATACATTTGAGAGATCAAAGGAAGAAAGCCATTTCTCCTGGTACAGAGGACCCTCCCCGACTTCCCCACACACATAGTGTCCATCCCAATCTGAGCATGGGGTAAAATTCCTACCTGATCCCAAATATGGCATCATTATGATCATTTTAGTCTACTTTCTCAAATAAAACAGGCATAAAAACTCCCTGAGTGGCTTGTACATCAAGTTCATAGCTTCTGTTTCAGCCATAAGCTGATATCCCATGGGCACATCCCATCTTGATTTGAAGACTGAAAGGGATGGTGTACACCCCACAATCTTTGCTAAGGGGAAAGCAACCTTCTTGTCTTTTTTTTGCCTAGTGTTAGCATCGAATCATTGAATGGCTTTATGCCTTTTTCTAGATTAAAGAGCCATTTCCTACGGAAAATCTCTTTTCTAGGCATGGACTTCCTAGACCTTGAATCATTGCTCTAGTACTCACCAGATCCCTTTTCAAGTTTTCAACGGCCTTTCTGAGGTATGAATAGCAGAACTGAGTACAGATGTCCAGTGATGCCATATACAGATATAATACTACCTGCCATCCTCTTGATATACCACCACCTGTTCCTCCAGAGGACTCAGCATCACCCTGAGAGCATATATTGAGCTCATTATCTGCTGTGGCCCTATCTCCTTTTCAGTATCACTGCATTGCAGGTTACAGTCCCCTACTTCGCAGATGTGACCTGCACTGTTTGTCTGTTGCTGCCTGATCTTGCATATAGCTCATTCAGGGATTTCTCCTCCCCCTTATACAGTGACCCCTTTATGCAGTGGTATATAACTGACCTGTCCCATAATTATTTCCTGCGCAACCAAATTTTATGAGTAATTATATATATACCTTTTTTCTAAATCATTAGGCAGAAGGCACGGCGGGGTGGTACCTTAGAGACTAACTCATTTCAAGAGGCATAAGCTTTTGCAGGTGACAACCTTAGTCGGATGCTGTGGTCTTCCAGATCATTGACGGAGAAATAAAATAGCAACAGGCCGAGATCAAATCTCCGCAGGACCTCACTAGAAACGCCTCCACTATACAACTGCTTCTCGGGTACAGTTCCTTTTTGCAATCTACCTATTAACCAGTGTTAAATCCATTTAACATGGGCTGCGTTCATTATGCCTGGTATCAATTTGTTTACCAAGATCTCATGCAGCAGTCACTCCAATGCAAGAGACACAGGACATCTCTGAACCGGTAATGACGCTTTCCTTTTACAGACAGGAATCTCAGGCAGAGAAGGCCATTTATATGGATTTGATGAAAAAAGGCAGGAATAGAACCTGATTATCTTGATTCCTAGTACGCTGCTTTAGCCCAGTAGTTTATGCTGCTGTTTCTGTAAGACATGAGCCTGTGCATTTCCCCAAGCCACTGGCTTGGTTTCTCTGCTGATATGCAATCTCCTTTGAGTCTGATTCCTTACATCTAGCTAAAAAGGGGAAATATTAAAACAAACATCCCACCAGAGAAAGATCAACCATCCAACATAAGCTATCTATATGCCTGCAGCAAGCAAACAGTGCGTTTTGGAGAAGGAGACTGATGATAGCCCTGTCTCTCAAGCAGACACAAATGCTTTCCAACCATGCTGCTTGGAGCTTGCTGGTTACTTGGTTTATTTATTCTATACTACCCACTGCAAGGAGGCTGATAGCCTTCGGTTACGCTGGAAAATCTACACCCTTGATCTTCCCAGCCCAGATATAATTGACTCAGGATGTCCTCTCAATGTTGGATTTCACCTCTCAGGAAAACTTGCTCCTTAGATTTGTATGTGAAAAGGAGGGGATAGGTAGAGGGAGTCCAAGGTGCAAACTGAGGTGGGACTGACTGTGATTGATGCTGCGCATTGGCGTAAATCAGGCTGTCCATTCATTGCAAACAGGAAATGTTTTTCATTCTTGTACAATCCACTTTCTATCCAGGAGTTTTCTTTAATGCTCATCTCTATAGCAGCCAAGCCCTTTCCCTGCAAATTGCTAGGTCTACAGGATACGAATGAGAAAGCATTTCCCTGAAAATAAATGAAGGTACCTTTAGCAATGCAGCCTATACAGTTCAGGAAATTATAATGGTGGGAACAGAACTAGTCACAATTGTTCCAAAGAGAAATTTTTGGCCCAAAACCACTGCTTTCAAATTTGATTTTTTGTGAGGGAAAAAAAGTATTTCTTATGGCTTTCTATTAAAAAAACCCCTTTCATTACCTTAAAAGATTTTTCATTTACCTTTTATGGTTGATCTTGTTGGGATTCTTTTCTTTTCTTTTCTTTCTTCTTTCTTTCTCTCTCTTTTTTTTTCTCTGAATCTTTATTTTTTCCTGCCTTATAAGAAGTGGGGTGTAAGTGGAAAAAAGGCCATAAAAAGGGCTTTAAAAGGGAAGAAAAATGGTTTCATTTTAACTTGTGTATCAAAAACAATTTTAAAATATTTTCACAACTTATTACATGTATTAAAAAGCAAGAAATGCCGACTAAAGTTCATCGGTTCTTGGGCAGTAAGTTCTAATCTCCCCATCTGGACCCATTGGGCGCATCTACACATTCATTAATGTGCTATAATTATGGTGCATTAAGTCAAGTACTTGTAATGACAGGTATGAACTTAATGCACTGTAATCAGTGTTACTGCACATTGGTGCAGATGAATGGGGGGGGGTTGTGTCACTGCTGTACATTACATTAAATTGCTGCTCATTAGCAAGTTAGCATGTGCTTTGGCTACTGCACTAATGTGCAGTAGAACTAGTCTTCTGCGCATTGAACATCTTGCGTAGACACTCCCACTGTCTTAGTCCCGGTTTTCTTGTTCAGCCCTTCCAACCCTCCTACCCTCCTTCCCTCATCTACTTAGGGCTCCTCATGTGATGTATCACATTTATCCATCCTGGCCTGAGGTCACCTTTTCCTGCCCACATTCCTCAATGCTGTTGACTCATTTCCAGTATCCCTCCTCAGGCTTCTCACCTAACTTCAGTATTTATTTCCTGTAGCTCTTTGTCCCAGCCCCTTTGACCAGTTATTCCCAGTCCTCCCCTTGTCCTCAGATCCTCATCAGAGCGGTGTCTTTCTCCCTGAAGTCACTACTGGTTCTTAGTTTTCTTTTCCCATGACTCTTCACCTGTTTTGAGTTTCTTCCCTTCTACTAGATCCCCACCCCTCTGAATGTCCTTCCTTGCTTCTTAGTCCTACTTTTTTGCCCAGACAGTCCCATTCTTCTCACATGCCATTCCCGTTATTTTATCAATTGACTTTCCTCACAGCTCCAGCTCTTGCCCTTCTGAATTGCAGTCATGTACCTTCCTCCTCCAGTCTGCCCAGACCTAGGAGGATGGTAGCTGCTAACAGGAGAGACAGGCTGTACAGTCAAAGGTAACCCACTTTTGTAACTTCAGGGAAAGTCTTGTTTCACTCTCAAATCTTGAGAAAAATTAGCATATATCTTGGCAAAATTTTGGCAGATTTTCATGGGAATGAGACTAACAAAGCAAAAGCATTGGTTGCTGACATTGCATTTCAAGGCTTTCCTTTGCAGCAGAGGCTGCTTGGGACATTATTTGAAAAAGGGTCACTAGAATTTTTTATTAGGGGAAAATACCTCTTTCCCTAGGCCTCTTCTCAGAAATGATCTGACTGGAGGCTAAAATCTTCCAGGCAAATTCAACCTGAGGCAGATAACCAGCACATAAACCTGAACTCAGATGGTTAAACTGGACAAAGTTAGAAGCAATCAGAGACAGATTCTTGTAACAGGAAGAATAGAGCCATCTTCAGTAATAGGTGATGATAGCCAGTACCCACCCCATAACAGAGAGGAAGTGTGCTGTGCAAAGGGCTGTAATTGTATGGGCTTTATAAGTGCTTTACTGAGCTGACTTGCATAACTATATTTACTGTTTATTGTGTTTAAGTACCATCCCACCCCAAATTCTTGCCAACTAAACTTTGATACCTCTTGATTTCCTGTTACTGGTTCCTATTATATAACTGCACCCCTCCTGTTGGCCACCAATTCTCTGTTGGCCTGTTGCTATTTACCTTAACAGCCTCACTGAAGTCCATTGGAGATGGGAGTCGCAAGTTATTATTCAGGGAGAATAAGGAAAGGACATGAGCTTTTCCTGTGTGATGTTGGGAAGTTATTTCCTGTTCAGTGGGCACGTCTACATGTGTGCAGTTATTGTGCAGTAACTTGGGGTACTGTGCAGTAACCTAAAATTACTGTGCAGTACAGGAGCATGTCTACATGCATGGTGCAAGTAGCAAATTTATGCCCGAGTAGTTACTGTGCAGTAAGGCACGTGTAGATGCCTGACTGAGCAGTAACCCTGTGTGTGTGGACTGATTTGGAACTACCTTTAGTTCTAAGTCAGTCCACACACAGCATTACTGCGCTGTAATGGCTGCATGTGTAGATGCCAGCCTGAAAACAACTTACTGCTCAGTAACTTACTATGCAGTAAATGTGTATGTAGACACACTCTGTGTCTCAGATGACCCCTCCTGCCTGTTCCATGTAGAAATAGTGTAACAAAGCCTTCCTTCCAGGACCACTGTGAGGCAGTTTACAAGCCTGTATGAATGCAGCATATTATTATGATTGCTACTATTTGTAAAAAAGAGCCTTTACTTCCTTATTTTGCTTCAAGGGAGGGAGAAAAAGTGTAATGTGTGATTTGAAGTACTGAAAGCCACATAGCTGTGCCTGAGGGTTAAGAGAGGACAGATCTTAGGTCTGGGAGGTTGTGAGAGTTCAAGCTGTCTCTGAGATTTCATCCATGTACAATGTATTTCTAGTACTCTAAATAGGTATGCTGTCATGAGAAAAACCCACATATCTAGGATTGGCTGCAAACCAGAAAGGTTCATCGAAAACCTGTAAAATGAGTAGGGGTCACATGTCTGCATGCTGATGTAAAGGCTACATTCGGTTGAATCCTGAGTTGGTTCACTGTGGATCATTTGGGACATCTAAATTAGCACTTATAGGCTAAAGCAGAGAACAATTTTATGTCATTTCATTCACTACAGTTAATGAACCCATTGTTTTTTGTGCTGCCTATGTAAATCTGTAAAAACTCTACTATTTTGATCCTGGCAAGAGTCTTGGGGCTTAGCTACACAGGGACAGAGCAGTTTGTCTGAATTAAATCAACATGTGGGTATAGAGTGGGTTGGTTAACTTCATTAAACGCCTATTCAGACATACTCATTCACTGTTAAAGTTCAACTTGGATTCATTCATTCCATACCCCAGTGATCAGAGCGCCTATCTTCAATTTGGGTTTTCAAGGGCGGATCCAGAATCAGGTGAAGGGTGATCTTTGAGCTCACCAGCTGGTCAGTGGAGATCTTGATGAATCTCTATGAGTTTACTCCAACAGGCCCTGTGCATGTGAGCTGATGTAAGAGCTTACAAGTGGCCTAGCCAAGGGAAAGAGTATCAACATACCCTTGCAGGCATCCCAGGTCTGCTCTCTGCCTGATTCAGGCAAGAATTCACACCTAGGTTTTCCACCTCCTAGGAGTGTGCCCAGGTCTTGTAGAGTAGACCATACAGATCTGGCGGCAGTCTGCTGCTCTCACTCTCCTGTGAAGCCAGTTTTGCTTTGCATAAGATACTTAAAGGCTTATAGGCTAGAGAAAGCATGGCAATAATGCCTGGTGGTTCTGTGGGAGTCCTTGTTCCTTGCCAGATCCCAATGAATAATTGATTGTTTTATGCAATTCAATAATAATGATTATTTATGACATCATCATAAACAGAGAGGTGAAATTTAAAGAGAAGGAGTTTCTGGATGAAAAGGGAAACTTTTCCTTTAGGCTAACCTCTAGTGATGTAAAATGCAGCCTGGAGCAAACTATTATTCCTTGTCAGCATAATAGTCCTAACAACAACACAATCACTTATGAACTATCTCAGGTATCTTGTGGCAGACTGGCCTCAGTTTCTCACCCATGTGTTTACTTGTTTTAGCCTTACCCTCAGCCTGCTCTGATAGATCATTTTAGCAGATGTCTTTCTGTAACTGATACATTGACACAAGGGAATTATTACCTCACTTGTTGCAGAGCAATTCATGGTTGGTTTGTACTGAGCAGAGCCCTATTTAGCTTGCTTTTTTCAATAACCCTTTATGGTGCAGGACGTTAGAGGAAGTGTGCCCTGACACAGACTTAATGGCAAGGAATCTATTACTAGAGCTGGTTGAAACTTGGAACAACTTTTTCAGAGAGAATTTGGGATTTTTGTTTTAATTGTAAATTGAATAGTTCAACAAAGTTTCAAGCTGGTTTCATGACAAAACAAGCAAGATACTTTGGTTTTGAGAGGAACGTAAGATATTAAGTGTTTTTTTTTTTAAAGATATAAAATGGAATATTTCCACTCTGGCATATTACAACATGCCAGTATGGGCATTACAATTGTTTTTCAAAATGTGGAAGCTAAGTGTCAAAATTTCCTTAATGAAACTTTTTAATTTTAATTTTATTCTTTAGGTTTCATAGTTTCATAGTTTCTAGGGTCGGAAGAGACCTGAGCGGATCATCTAGTCCGACCCCCTGCCATGGCAGGAAAGAGTACTGGGGTCA
>NW_017728886.1:255883227-255889032 GCF_001723895.1 Crocodylus porosus | reverse complement strand
GATTACCTTCCTTTGGGCTTGGAGGATCGTGCCCTTAAGGAGCGACCACTCTCCTTGGACACCTGGCTCCCCTCCCCTCCGGGACCTCAGCGCTTCTCCAACTATCCTCCTTAGCTCGTTGAAGTTTGCCCTCCTAAAATCTAGAGCCGCTGCCTTGCTGCAGGCCTTTGCCACCTTGGGCTGGATGGTGAATCCCGGCAGGCGATGATCGCTGTCGCCCAGGTGGTCGAGCACTCACAGCTCCCTCACCAGGTCATCACCCATGGCCAGCACTAGGTCCAACAAGTCATCTCCCCTGGTGGGGCTGTGCACCTCCTGGGTTAGATGGAGGTCCTGCACTCTGGCCAAGAGTGTTGTCATTGAATTTGAATTTGAATTTGAATTTGGTGTTGTCATTGAATTTGAAAAGATGCTGTAAAAAACAGTTGGTTTAATTGAATCAGCTATTTTCTCACCAAAAGAAAAAATGGTGGACATTTTCTGGCCATCTTTCAGGAAAGGGCCATGTCTGGAACCACCTCTGGAATCAATGTGCTGGGGTAATTGGGTATGGGTGATGATTAGCATCTTGCAGGATCATCAGAGAGCTATGATAATTAGATCTGTCATGATTAGAATGAAATGCCCCATTAGCATATTCAGCAAATCCTTTCTGATAGCCCTATAATGGCATTGTACAACCAGTGAGATGGCAGAATGTTAATGCTTCATATCCTTTAAGAAAAAAGTCCCATGCTATTTAACCTTATCAGCTTTCGGTGTGTGCAGCCACAGCACCGTAAATGTGACCTCATCAGATCATAATCTAAGCAAGGTCAAGTGAGGTGAGGATGCAGGAGATCTCTAGGGAAAATTTAGGGGACGCTGGAAATGGTGTTAGTGATTCAGCAGAAAGGAACGCTTCCCCCAGAATTAGTAATGGGCAGGCACCACAGCAGGGTGTTAAAAGCACTTGCCAGTTAACATATGAGGCATGAAAATGAATCCTGACCATTCACGGTTGTTAACAACCCCATAGCATTTTTCACAAGAGTAGATGCCTCTCTCTGTCCTGCTTAATTTTCAGTTTGAATTCACATCACATAAATCTCCCCCTTATGCTTTTCAGACGGATGAGGCCTGCTCTTCACTTCATGTCCTAGAACTTATCTTCTGCTCCCTGGGTAAACACAAACTATAAGGCTACACTCCAGCAGATCTTCCACTGTTGTGATGGTGGTGATGAAGTGGCTACACTGCAATAGCTGCTCATGGAGGTAAATCTTGGGAACTGACAGAAGTGACATTTGTTGCATGATTGGTCCCTTGAAAGTGCTCTACAGATATGCCCTGACAGAAGTGCATGGCTGCAGAGCACTTTAACAGTGTCTGATCACATGACAAATTAACCCTTATTTAATGAGGGTTCAGATGCAGGTGTTCCAAAGCGGAGTGCCTTTATTAACTTTTGTTTGTCCACGTGTGTGAGTGGGGCTGGGTGGATACAGCCCATCCCTACTCCTGGTGCTGTCGGTAGGATGGGAGGGGGAGAAAGCAGGGGAGGGAGCTCTGTTTTGGGATTTGCCCAGCCTGCACTGGGTGGGGACAGGTGGATTGAAGCCCTCCACCTCCAATTCACCTGCCCCCTCTAGCACAACCCTTAGATATGGACCTTCCTTCCCTGCCATTTCCCCTTTTCATGCTGCAGACAGCCCTGGAGCTGGGGGAAGGACATGCAGCCTCTTTCTGTTGGATTGGCTCCAAAATGGAGCTCAATTTCCCCTCTCTTTCCCTCCCCCCCACCAAACAGCAAACAGGGAGGTGGGAAGGGGGGTTGCTATAACTCATTGCACTTTCAGTGAAGTGCCAGTGCCATGTGTTACAGAAGGGAGCTGCATGTCTGTGACCACCCCTTATGTCCATGCACATTTCTGGGAGAGAGGCTAAATGCTACATATTACTGAAGATCTATCAAGGGCATGCATCCCAGAGGCTGGCCCACCTACATCCATGCTCCTGGTCCTTCAAAAACTGGGTTTGACTGTGATCCATTGCAAATGTCATTCTGCCAATGGGTATCTTGTCCAGAGAGAAGTAGTTAGCTGTGTTAATCTGAAATCAAGCAGAAGACAGGGTAGATTTGCACCATATAGATTATGTAAATTGAAGATTCATAAACTTTGGTAAACGGTGGTGTACATCATCAGTTCTATGATTTAGGTAGTGCAATGCTTATATTGTACAGAACATGGTTAAGTGAAAATGTTTCTTGGTCCCCAAGTAGACTATTTTTCTGGGACCAGTATGTTATATAATGTTTGGGCTTTGATGCCTTCCTCTTCCATCAAGCCTTATTCCCTTTTAACATTCAAAATTTCTGCTGTGTTAATAGCATGAGGGAGATGATAAGAAATTGTGAGTAGCAGATACTTTTACTTTTATCACAGTCTCCCACAACCCTTCTTTACGTAGGGAAAGACCTTTGGCTCCCCTCTGTACTGTATAAAGGTTGAGGGGCACATGGCCCATGAACACCTGTGTGATGTTACCACATGGTATTAAACAGACGCCCAATGGTGATCACACATAATCACTGGGAAAAAGTCTGAGACTATGTATCCGAACAGTAAAGTTTAGATGCAAAATGTGGACTAAGTTAGAATCATAGAGAAGTAGGGCTGGAAGGGGCCTACATAGGTCATCTTCCTGCCTGAGGCAGGATGTTCCCTATACAAGTCATCATATACAAATCCATTGTCTAACATCTTTCTTCTATAAATTTGTTACTTATTGCTGATGATGTTCTGGCCCCCACATCTCAAAAAGGTTGTAGTAGGATTAGAAAAGTGCAGAGAAGGCCATCCAAAATGATCAGGGGCCTGCAGCAGTTGCCATACCAGGAAAGACTAGAAAGGCTAGGACTTTTCAGTTTGGAAAGGAGAAGGCTGAGGAGGAATGTGACAGAATAAAATAATGAGTGACGGGGAACAAATAAACAAGGAACTATTGTCTACCAAGTCCTAGAATACTAGAAGTATGAGGGAGGGGAACAGACACCTGTTGAAATGAATAGGTGATGTGTTTAAAATTAACAAGAGGAAGTACTTTTTTATACAATGTGTAGTTAATTTGTGGAATTCATTGCCACAGGAGGTGGTGGAGGTAGATAGCATAGCCAGCTTCGAAAAGAGGCTGGATACATTCATGGATGGTAGATCTATTAATGGCTGTTAAACAGAAAGGTTGGAGATGTTTCCTTTGGCATCTCTAACCCAATAAATAGTGGATGCCGGAATGCCAGAGAGGGTATTGAATAGGGGATAGACCTGTCTAGAGATACCCAGTTTGATGCTCTCCCTGTATAGAATACATTTCTGGCCATGTCAGAGATAGGATAATGGGTTAGATGGACCACTGGCCTGACCCCCTATGACATTTTTATTTCTTATGTTGTTAACCCTGTGGGAAGGAGAAAACAGAGTCATGAGATCCTGTTGTTAGTTGCATCTCTGCCACAGACTTTCTATTTGACCCAGATAAGTCACTGAGGCAAAACCCACTGCAAACAATGGGAGTAGTCCCACCAAGTCCTGTATCTATGTTTTACAATTTGTAAAATAAAGTCAATAATAGGGGTGTGCGAGGTGTCAGTTGCTGATTTGATTCGGAGAAGATTTGGCCTGATTTTGGAGGCCGAATCTCTGAATCAGAATCGAATCGATTTGGAAAGATTCAGAAAAAGGTCTGGAGATTCAGTGATGTGGAAGATAGTCTTGCAGGGAAACTAAAACTAAGAGAAGGGAGGGGGAGTACGGGGGGGAAGACTGACATCTGTAGCTGGCCAGTGACCGTGATCTTTCCCCAAGTTCCCTTTCAATCACAGTGCTCTGGGGGAGGGACATAGAAACAGCACACAAGTCTCTGTCTGTAGCCTTTCTGTCCCTTTTGTGAACTGCTTCTGCCTGATCACTGGGAAGGCCCCCTGTTACAGGCCGCCATCCCTGCTGTTTTCATCCCGCTGCACCTTAATGCACACACAAAGTCACACGTCATGAATTTACTTTGAACAGTTTGAGGTGCAGTTTCCCAGAAATCCCTGCACCTGTCTCCTTGAAACTCAGAAGGCTTCATGCTCTCAGATGGGGCTACCATCCCTGCTGTTTTCATCCAAATCTGCCTCAACACACATACATACCATGACTTGCTTTCTATCCCTGCTGTTCTCAGACGGGGCTACTACCCCTGCTGTTTTCATTTAAATCTGACAAAAAAGGATGAAGTTATAGGTACCATATAACAGTGATCCCCTGTTATGGTCTATGGCTGAATCACCAAATCTCTCCAAATCAGTGCTGAATCTTCCAAAGTTGATTTAGCCGAATCAATTCAGAACAGTGATCTGAATCTCTGAATCGAATCACTGTCCTCCGAATCAGCTGAATCCAAATCAAATACTTCCCTATTTGCACAGGTCTAGTGAATAATGATCACCTGCTATGTACACATAAAGTGAGTCTTAATTCATTAAAAGTAAGATTATGCCACTTTAAGGCATATTCTGTAACACTCAGTGGGCACATCTACACGTACCCCTGAATAGGTACCCACTGATACTGCGCAGCCCTGGTGGTGCATAATTATTTTTAGATGCTATGTCCTGACATAGGTTGTTGCTTGTGCCCGCTGATGCTACGTCACCATAGCAATGAGCACATTGCTGGGGCTCATTGCTATAGCGACATAATGTCTCATGTAGAGATGCCCAGTGAGACCATCTGAGGAGTTAGGGTACATTTGCACATACTTTGGGGGAGGGGGCGGTTAATCAGAGAGGGTCTCAGGAACCAGTCTAATTTAAATGCTGCAGTATCTGATGTGTTCAGTGTCCCTCATTTCATTTCAGTGTCCCTCAGTTCATTTGACAAGCTTTAGTTATAGCACCCCCATGGCCATTTTGAAATGTGGGATGCTGAATAAAAAGAGAGGCTGCAGCACGTTGGAGCGTGATTAATCGAGTCTGCTCCAACACGTTTTAATTAGAATGCGTTGGAGCATGTGTATTGGCACCCTGGTGACTGTGTTCAGGATCTGCCTGCAAGTGCACCAAGAGTTGTGGCTGAGGAAAGCAGATGAAATGCAGAGTATTAGATGAATTTTAAAGTTGAGAGCAGATAAGGAAATATGGGACGTCCAATGAACCAAAGCATAAAAAGAACAAGGAAATCAAATAAGTTAGTCCGTGTGGTGCCATCTTTATTTTTACAAAAGGGAGTACAACATTGACAAAACACCTCTGAAGTCACTCTTATAACATCTAGCTTGTACTGTTTTACCCAATAATGGATATTCAATGTAAGCAATTAATGAATAAGGAGGACAAGTCAATAAAAACCTCCCAAAGCAAGTGCATTTTCTTAAAGTTTCATAGTTTCTAGGGTTGGAAGGGAACTGAGCATGTCATCAAGTCTGACCCCCTGCCATGGCAGGAAAGAGTACTGGGGTCAAACGATCCCAGCAAGGTGATTGTCAAGCCTCATCTTAAAGACTCCCAGGTTAGGAGCCAGCACCACTTCACTTGGAAATTGGTTCCAGATCCTAGCCGCCCTAACAGTGAAGTAGCGCCTCCTGATGTCTAATCTGAATTTACCCTCTGCCAGCTTGTGATTGTTATTTCTAGTCACTCCTGGTAGTGCTTGGGGGAACAATGCCTGCTGGTCCCCTCTGACTAGTTTGCAGCATGCCACTAGATGCCCCCTCAGCCTTCTCTTGTGGAGGCTGAACAGGTTCATGTCCCGTAGCCTCTCCTCGTAGGGCCTGCCCTGCTGC
>NW_017728886.1:255847458-255883127 GCF_001723895.1 Crocodylus porosus | reverse complement strand
GTCCTCCTTCCTCCCCTTTTTGAAGATGGGAACCACATTGGCCCTCTTCCAGTCCTCTGGCACCACACCAGAGCACCACGAGTGCTTGTAAAGCCATGCTGCAATGGGTTCCGCAATGACCTCAGCCAATTCCCTCAGTACTCTGGGGTGGAGATTGTCCAGACTAGCTGATTTGAATACATCCAGTCCCTCTAGAAGTTTTCTAACTAGTTCCTCACTAACCCTTGGCCTAGGTGCGCCTCCCCTGGAGTTTAAGGGTGGGGGGTGACTGTTCCGGTCCCTGTTTAGGAAAATGGAGGCAAAGAAATCATTAACTACGTTAGCTCTGTCATCAGGTGTGATGACCAAATTTCCTAGCGTGCCCTGCAGGGTCCCCATGTTACCTGGTACCTTCTTTTTGCTCCTTATGTATTTAAAAAAGGACTTCCTGTTGTCCTTGATTGGGGAAGCTAGTCCCAGTTCCATCTCCGCCTTGGCCTTCCTGACTGCCCCCCTGCAGCCCTGAGCAACCGCAGTATAGTCCTCCCTGCTGATGGCCCCTCCCTGCCATTGGGTGTGTGCCTCCCTTTTAGCTAGGAGACATTCCCGGATGCTTTTGGTGAGCCATGGGGGCTTTTGCGCCCTCCTGCCTGCTCTGATCCATGTTGGGATTACCTCCCTTTGGGCTTGGAGGATCGTTTCCTTAAGGAGTGAGCACTCTTCTTGGACACCTGGCTCCCCTCCCCTCCAGGACCTCAGTGCTTCCCTGACTATTCCCCTTAGCTCATTAAAGTCCGCCCTCCTGAAATCTAGGGCTGCTGCCTTGCTGCAGGCCTTTGCCACCTTGGGCTGGATGGTGAATTCCAGCAGGCGATGATCACTGTCGCCCAGGTGGTCGAGCACCCACAGCCCCCTCACCAGGTTGTCACCCGTGGCCAGCACCGGGTGCAACAAGGCGTCTCCCCTGGTGGGGCTGTGCACCCCCTGGGTTCGATGGAGGTCCTGCATTCTGGCTAGGAACCTATGTGAGCGGTCAGACCTGGCTGCCTGCTCTTCCCAACAGATATCTGGAAAGTTCAGGTCACCCATGGTGACCACGTCGTTTGACCTAACTACTTCCGTCAGCTGACTTACGAATTCCTGGTCTAGCTCTTCCCCTTGGTTGGGTGGTCTGTAGTAGACCCCCACCGTTAAGTCTCTTTCCCCTCGACTGCCTTGTATTCTAACCCAGAGCACTTCTGTGTGCCCCTTCTCTGACTCTGTGCTAATTGACGAGGATGTGTATTCCTCCTCATTTACATTTTTAAAATGAAAGTGCCTATGCAGAATGGTTTTAGAGCACAAAAATAGCTATGGTTAAACTTAACAGAAATGGAAAGCATGTCTGACTGACTCACTTCATTTTAATTTTATTTTCCAAACTGTTTTTGAAGTTTCATCTTTCTTTATTTTTCTCAACTTGCAATAGCACATTTTCTTTGCCAGAGTAAAAACCCAATTTACTTCCATGTGGATAATACAATCCCTCCAGTGGTCAGCAGGGGGTACTCTGGCACTTTGATATAGTTGACTTACACTTCATTGGCATGAGAGTCTCCCATTGCTCCTGGGAAGTTGATTCCAGGTTCATCTTTAAACATAGATCATTTAATACCAGTGGAACATATTGCTGTGTCTTTGCTGGAATGTCCTAATAATTTAGGGTCTCATCTGCAAAGTAGAATAGTTCCACCAAAGTACTAACACTGGCCATCCCAGTTATGCATTTGCTGTATTACACTATTCAGGGAAATAAGCAGCATTATAGTTTCTGTCTGAGTTCAGAATTTAATTCATGGATGTTAGCAAAACGTTACAGTGCTTTATATAATTTATTTATATAATTTTATTTATATAATTAAATTGTATAAATGAACGAATGGAAAACCAAATCCTTTCTTGAAAGTTTGCGCTCTAAAGCCATAAGCAAGTACAATGGTGCAAGTCATGGAAAATGGCTCACTGGCAGGTTTCCTGGACACCTGTATTTTCAGAAGAGATTTGAAGAAAGGGAGAAATCAGCATAATCCCTGAAATGGTGCCTTTTTTATTTGAGTGTTTATGACCAATTATTGCATTCTTCACTGAAAATCTAAATAGATTATTTATTCAACTATTTTCCAGTAGATCTATCAGTAAAGAATTGGTCCTGGAATGCCATGATTTATTATAAAGAAAATAGTTTAACATTGACAGCAGCAGCTGTAGATGTAGCTGTGGATACTCTAGCTAGCAGGGATCCTACTTACAGGTTGCCCTGTCCACCTTTGTTATGAAGGTTTTAAATGCTATTACAATTATTGGTTCAGTTATTTAGTCAAATTTCCCTCTTCTCCTTTTAGTAATAATTGAAATTCTTGGCTTAGTTTATTTGAAAAGCAAATTTTGAAAATACTTCCTTGCATTGTACTGATCTTGCAGGAAAATAGGCAGCATTTCTTTCACCCAGTGAAATGGATCAGGTGTGCCAGGGCACATCCACTGTCTGTTTATACCCTTACTTTCTCTTAGGCCTTCATCTCCCAAGAAGGCAGTCCTGTAACAAGCTGTTTCCTTGAACTCTGAGATCCTGCATGGTGACCACCACTTAGACATGAAGGGGTGAGTTTCCACTGCTGTGCCCTCTGTCATCCACACTGTGCCAAGCGTTAAATGCTATTGCTATGAAGTGGCAGCATATCACAGGCAACGTGCACTCATTTTGCACATGCTGGAATTAATGCAAGGCAGTGGAGACTGTCCTCTACATCCTCCTAAAGGCAAATCCATATAAGTTTTACACAATTACTCACATAACGATTCCTAGTGAACTGAATGAGAGCTGCTTAACGCTCATAAGGTCTGCAGAATCCCACTCTCATTAAGTGTAATGGAAGACAACTGCTGCCTGCAAGGATTCATGCAAACCTCATGAACCCTGCCATGGAGGTCTATCCGCATGCAGACCACAACAGCAGGTCTTTAACTAGCCTAACAAGTTGCCTACATGGGAGTTAATGGCAAAACAAAATGCTTGCATTTTAATAAGTGTGTTAATTGATGACAAAATGTAAGTACTCTTTTTTTTCAATTCGTTTGCAATGGCTGAAAGAATTTCCCTCCACGTTTGCGGAGAGACCACACGTGGTGGGGGGAACATCACAGAGACTTATTCCAAATTGTATCCAGGAGTAAGAACTGAGGGTTTATAATATAAAATCTTTTGCCTGTTGTTGCACTGTACCAAGTGAACCCTACCACAGCGATTCCAGGTTTCAAACTATCTAAACAAGAAATTCAAATATCGTCTCTCTGCCCCACAAATCAGCACTTACCATAGGCCTATCATAGCCCATTTATAGCCCTTATCATAGCCCATTTATAGACAACTTATCATAGACTTTATCAAAGATTTCAGTGTGGATGTCCTATAATGAACACAGGACTAGAAGGAGATTACAGGGACACCAGGTCCAATTTGCTGCATTTGCAGGCAGTCTCTTACCCCAGGGGTCTGTAAAATCACCACTTCAAACCCTTACTCACCACAACAAGGCACAAAATCAGAAACACCGAGAACACCCTACAACACGGTATTAGTGTCCCCCTCTGAAAACTAGGATTCCTGTATTATTAGTGTGTACGTAAACCAGATCCAAACCCTTCCAAGTGTGCAAGGAAGGAAGGTCAATTTAATACCATATGTGATCGAACTTTGAAGCCCAGAGGTCAGACTAGGTGATCCCAGTGGTCCCTTTGGCTTTAAATCTACAAATCCATGAAAACACAATCACATCAATCATGTACTGCAGCCCATTGATCTTGTGTTTACCTTGTACACCATCTCAAGGAAATCCTAGGCAGCTGCAGCAAGAGCCACTGGAAGGAAGACTCCTGCAGAGAGGGTTGTAATGTCAATGTCTTCTGGCCACCCCTAACAAATGGCAGTGCTCTCAGCAGGAGCTTGTCCAGAGGCAGGAGGAATGTGAGCACAAACAACAGGTCAAGAATGTAAATAGGATCCGGCCAACGCGCCGAACCGAGGGCGCTACTACACGCAGTGTTTTGACTGGGTTTCTGGCCACGGCAGTAATGTGTCCAGGAGTAATCGCAAGGAGCCAAAAAAATAAACTGCTGCTGTTTCCAATCTGAACCACTCAGATTCCGCTCTCCTATTATAAAAGGAAGGAGGAACACGTTTGCCCATTGCCATCCGTCATGGCAGTCTCTCTGCTGACAATTATTGCAAATCTGATGCATGTACACACTGCTCAATTAGCATGTGCAGCTTTTTATGCATGCCCACTGTGCACAGAATATAGTATTATTATTTATGACTCATCTACCATCATCAACATGCTGCACTCACTCTTCCTTGCTTTGAATCACGGGGTTACTACCGTGCAACCCTGGCATGCACTTGCTGAACAGCGCACTGGGAGGTCCAGTCCCAGTGCCGTGAAAAATGTTAATTTTTTTTCTTTTCAATTAATAGATTCCAATGTCACAAATTGCATTCCTTTATCTGGCATTGGACATCTATCTGTTCATGTAATGCTGCCTTCCTGGCAGCATCTTTGGCTACGTTCTCAATTGCATGCTTCAGCCATCGAATGCAGAGTCAGGGAAGCCAGTACAGGATGCAACTGGACCTCCCCGACTCAGAGAGCCGCTCCATGCCAGGACAAGCATACTGTACTTCAGGGCAGACTCACGCAGGGCTACAACACAGCTCAGAAGCTGGCCTTTGAATGTAGCAATAATTAGACTGGAAAAGTTCCCTCAAAGTTTCCAACTTCCACTCCCCAGCACGCTTATCCTCAGCCCTAGCCACTCCAAATCACTTGAACAGCTTTATTACAGACAAAACAAATAGCTTCAACAAGATAAGCATATCCAAGAATGTGGGGCTTTTCCAACATGTAAGGCCATGTGCTCTGTTGGTGGCATTTGGCACGGCTGCATTGAACTGAATGGATAGGTGCCAAATGACAGTAGCAGAGAATTTGTCCAGTTGAACTGTGGAAGTAATAAATGACCTTGTAGACTTGCACAGATGTCTCACCTAAAGTATTTCACTCTTCCAGCCGCCTCTGAGCCTCCAATTGCTCACACAGTATGGGAATGTGCTTATTGGCACTAGTAGCCGGCACAAGTAGAGAAAGTTCATTACCATCCCTCAATGATGCTAAAATAGATCAGGTAGCAGCACCAGCACCAGCAGAGAGCAAGTAAATCTATCTCTCTTTCCAGGAGGCTCCCACTGCTATCACGCATGACTGTCCATCCGAAGTCATGGGCTTTGGATCAGGCTCCATGTGAGCAAAAGCAGTGCTAATTATAATCACAGCTGAACACAATAAAAACCACCAAAGTCTCCTGTTGTTGCTGCCGCCGCAAATAGAGACGACATTCCCTTCTACCCACTGGGGAAATCAACAGTATTAAACAGGGAATAATCAGAAAAGTTCATCATTCATAAGCCTCTTGATTTGGATGCATGTGTTTTGGGTTTTTTTTCCCCATTGAGATGTGTACTCTCTCTTTAAATCTGGTGGTTCATTAATATATTGTGGATTTCTGGTTCTTGGTTTCTGGGACCCTCCTGTCTGACTTAGAAGCTTTGAGCTAGTCCGTAATACAACTACGAGCTATTTTTTAAGTTTAGATGCCAATTTGCACTCTGCACTTTCATTCCCCCCAAGGTCGGTGCGAGTGGTAGTCACTGTTAAATTCATCTGACAAACCTGGGGCCAGAAAAGGGACATGTATCTGACTAAGGATTTCACTTGCTCACCCAGTTACCCCAAACCTAAGGTGAAATCTAGCCCAATTTATGACAATAGCATAAATTCAAAGTGCTTTTAAGGTACTAATTCACACCAGTCCTGGAACAGAGTTGCCCGGCCCCAGGAGAAGCACAATGCATCCTGACAAATAACGCCGGCTACTTCATCCCTAAATGAGATACAGTGCACACATCTCCATGGATGGCCTGTTTCATCTCCCCCATTTCCTTCTGCCAAAGCTTGTGCCAGGCGTAGTACTAATTCTTAGTAGACGTTGAATATGCCTGCGTGGCTACCTCAGGACTCCTGAGATCACACTGAGAAGCAAGCTCTGTTCACCCACACCCACACCCACACCTGTTGCACACCTGCCAAACCTGGAAAGGAAGGAATGAAAAAGATGCCTCAGGGTTGGTCCAACACAACAGAGAGAGCGACATTGCGAGTAGAGGCAGGGAGATAACCTCAAGGCAGGTTCACTGGGTCTCATCCAGTGCATGCAGAGAAGTGACCTATAGATGGGGTGTACTTCTCCGTGGCTCTCTTGGGAGCTCCACAGAAGAGGTACAGACATACCTGGGCCCATTGGCAGAAAGTGCCAGCTTTTTATAGGATGCAGATAACTGCTTTCACAAACTCCACATTAGGACTGCGCACCTGGGAGTTTTTAAAAATCCGACTAGATGCCTCCCCTGCTTCTCCAGGTTTCTAGATACCTTTAAAAATCTGCCCTATAGGAACTATGTCTCCAGATAGTATCTCTTCACATGATTTTAATGCATTATTTATTGAATTCATCTCCTTAGAGATGAACAGTTCCTGTCCTGTCACTAGAACAGGGCTATCTTCTGGAAAGCCGGACTTCACAGAAAGGAGTGACCAAGGCTGGACATAGGCATGGGCGAACTGGGCAGCCGCCTGGGGGCCAGACAGAAAGGGGGCCCCAAAATGGTAATTTTAAAATTATTATTATCATTATCTCTGGCAAGGTGGGGCCTGATACTAAAAGTTTGCCCAGGGCCACCTGGAGTCTAGGTACGGTGCTGGGAGTGACACTTCCTAGGGAATGAAAGCGAGGCCAACTGCAAGCACTTTATTGCCACTACAGTCATCGACTTTCATAAGCAGAGCTGCCAGTAATACCTCCAGACGAGGATCTTTGGGTGAATCTGATATCTTTTATTAGACCAACTTAAATAGTTGGAAAAACCCCCCATTTCTTAGCAAGCTTTCAGATATCAGATTCACCCAAAGACCCTTGTCTGCCTATGTCCTTAGACCAACACGGCTACAACCTATACCCCAGTGATACCTCCACTCATTTGGGAAACAGTGAAGACCAAGCTCCAGGTCAAGTTCCTCTGCTGACCAGCTTTAGTTTCATTCTGTCTTGCCCTGCCCCATAATGAAATTCATTAGGCATATGAAAATCACAGTTATTTCCCTGGTGGACCTGAATAGCATGACTGCAGAAAAGCAGAAAAGAGCTAGGCGGTCAAAAATGTTAATTGCAGTATAGTGGAATCCCTCAGAGCAGCTGTGAAGTCACAGGGCAAAGCTGTTGGGGGGGGGGCAAAGGTGCATTGACAGATAGCTCATTAAGGGAGAGGATTTACAAGCCCAACGCTGGAGAGTTGTACTGAGAATCTGATGCCCCAGAGAGAAGAGATAAAAGAGGGGAAAGAGTCTAGGGGCCAACCTACATGACAGGGACAAGGGCCAACAGTCATAAACTCCTCCATGACTGTTTTAGGTTGGACACAAGGAAAAACTTCTTTACTCTCTGAGTCCCCAAGGCCTGGAATAGACTGCCTCCAGGGGTGGTGCAAGCACCTACTCTAAGAAACTTTTGGACATTCATCTTGCTGGGATCCTTTGACCCTAGCTGACTTTCTGCCCCTGGGGCAGGGGCTAGACGTGATGATCTCTCAAGGGCCCTTCCAGCCCTAATGTCGATGAAAATTTATGAAATCGTGTTGGTATAACTCTAACATTACAACAGCTGGACTTAGGATCACCACGTATTATTATTAAGGTTGTAAAGAGAGAGAGGGTCAATTCATCTCAACTGCCTTCAACAGCGCTGCCATTAATTGATTTATTCCAGGCAGCAAAGGGGGGCCCTCAGAAAAGCTTTACAAGAACAGGGGTTGGTGGCCTTAGGGATCTGTGTCAGACAGAAGATATAACGCAAAGAAGTTGAGAACATCTGTCACTAGTGCATGAGCAGCAACCTATTTCACAAGCTGATGAAGACCAAGAAAAAAAAAAATCTGTAGGGAAACTATGTTTTGTTGCCACAGAGGGGTTGTGATTTAGCTCAGGTAGTTTTCACAACCTAATGGTTTTCTTTGGGGAAACATTTGAGCAACTTCCCACAAAACTGATGCCAGGCTTCAAACATCCACCAGCTTTTGTAGGATCCTTGCTTCACAATGCTGATGTGTGCAAGTGTGTGTGGCGACTGACCGCCGTGGATAAGAACACAGCATAGTTCTTGCAAACCACAATTGACAAGGTGCTCTGGGAGATTGGAAGGAACTTGTTTCTTCTGTTAGTAACCGCAGGAGTTTCTCTGAGTCTCTTGTGGTTAGTTCTTAGAACAGGAAGCTGGAGAAACCTTAGGTACAAGAGATTCTTGGTCCCAGCTTGCTTTCTCCACCCTCCAGGGACCAACTGATTAGGAGAGCATGCAGGGTTACATAATGATATTTCAGGGTCGTTTTGTTGTGTAGGTCTGTGGCCACTTCACAGGCAATAATTTTTTTGTGTCCAGAAGAAAACGCGGCAGAATTTTTCTCAGTGTTCTTAATCTTAGTGGGATTTTTTTTTTTTTTGGCTTTCAAATATTTTTCAGAAGCTCTCAGTGAGGCGCCATAGAGCATCAATACAACTGTGAAAATCTGCAGCACCGTGTGGCTGTCTCAAGACGCACCATAAAGGAGGAAAGAAGTAGAGAGGGAGGAAGCTCCAGACACTTCACACAACCCCCCCACCAAGCTGCCCCTTCTCTCACAGGAAGGGTGCCACTGCTGAGCACGGCTACGTTGCCTCAACTTCATGCTTGCAAATGGTCCCAGCCTGTTACCTTCTACTTGGGAGAAGCTTTTCCCTAAGCAGAGGGACCAGCACAAAGCCTATGTATTATTTAAGTCCTCTGAGCAGAGTTAAAGTGGAACTGAGAAGTGCAAGGACTTTATTCTTTCTGCCTATGAATAATGTTGGCCCACCCATGTATTATTCCACATGAGCAATGGCTGTACAATGCTACCCCAGCCTACCCTGTATAGGTAGCATGCCTCCAGGCTGCCCTGCAGAGACTCTCTGTAGTGGTCAGGGGAAGACTTAACCTTCAGCCCCTGCTCTACCAAAATGGACAAAACCAGTTTGGTTTAGGCCAAATGCAGTCTTACGTTTTTTGTTTAACCAATACTCTGCAAATCATTTGGGGCTCCATTAGGCAGGGTTGTAATTTTCCTCCTGCTACAGATGCAGTTGGTTTGTGTGCTAAGGAAATCCAAGGGCAACTCAGCCACCAATGCAAAATGATTTAGGAAGTTGAATATATTTCCCATTAGGCATCATATACAACCAAAAAAAACCTATGTGCAGTTCAGTGGATGATAACAATTTGCATATAGTATCACCCCAAGTACAGATTCGACCCCATGGCTACAGGGGCAAGGTGGGGGATACTCACTGGCTGCAGACATGTAACAGAACAGGTGCCATTGCCCAGAGCTTTCATTGTGTGGCGATATTTCTATAGACAAACACTTTCCCTTATAACACAGAAACTGTTGAAGGGATTTTCCGCAAACTTTTCAATACAATTTATCTTAGGGCAGAGGGTAATCGCAGGGGGAAAAATCCATCATACAGAAAAAGGCAGAGTTCTCTTCTGGTTTCTTTTGGCTGAATGAACAGCTGGCCTTCTAGAATTTTCAAAATTATTTCATGAATCTAATTTCACTTGTTTTTTTGTGTTTTTGGGTTTGTTACTCTGGGTTTTTGTTTTTGTAGGTTTTTTTGGTTGGTTTGCTTTGTTAAGCTGCTGCCTGTTGGGGAAGGAAGGTTAGTTACTGACCTTACAGATGCAAAGAAACAAGTCATACACGCTGTAGCAAATTACTAGACAAAATGATGTTAAGAACACAATATACATGAGTGACTGAGAAAAGTTCTCTGGAAGGAAAACTACTCTGCAAACCCCTGAAATGCAACCCAGTGAAATTCTTGTGGAATTTCATATTACAGCTTCACTGATGCCACACACGGTTGTCATGATTAATGTTATTGCAGTGAGTCCCAAAGGCTCCCATAATGATTGGCCACTTATCAAGAAGTGTTGCTGAATGGCTTTTATGCTGTGCATGCTAAACATTGAAACCATTTAAATGCCACAGATTAAGAGAATCCGATTATATCCACCTACCAAACAGGCAAATGTTCTCTCTCCTCCCTCCTGCAGCTTCCAAGAGACAAACATTGTCTGTGCGATTCTCCAGGAATTAGCCATGCAAATCCCATTAGCTGTCATGAGTGCTGTGTGACTGAGTCCTCAAAAACCAGACTTAAAACTTATCTTTGCCTAGTAATTCATGACTGTATGTGAATCTCATAAGTGTATCATACAAGAGAACAATGACTACCAGTTTGTTTAAGCCTCTTATTGCACTAACTAGAGCCATTGGATTTTCCTTATTTACTCCATTATCACCTGTATGACATTATTGTATAGAGGCCAAGCAAACTAATAATTATATATGGAACTGTAAGACTCATAGTAAGAGTCAGTCCGTGGCCAAATAGCTTACAGCTAAATGAACAGGGGACACAAAGACAATTCCATGTTCTGGTGTAATTTCTGCTGTCCTGTATACTGATATAAATTGCAACAGGAATGGACAGACATGAAGGAATCCCACGATAACTCACATAGCAGGCAGCTGTTGCTGTACTAGATGACCCGGAACAGGCAACAGACAATTTGCCTTGAGCAAATGGTTTCCCCCAAATGGACACAGACAGACACAATCTAAATGTTTCAGGTTTAGTGCTTTCAGGGGAAACTCTCCAGCTGACTGATTGAAGCATACCACCATTAGAGGTTTTTATAGCCTGTCCTCCGCTGTTACAGTGTAATACCAACTGCACCAGGGTGAATGCTTTGTCTGTCCAGACCCAAAGTGTGACAGTGCTTGAAGGGACACGGACAATGAAGCAATTTGCCTCATTCTACAAAATCCTATTCATTGAGCCACAAGGCCACTTCATGCTGAAACCTTCAATTCATTGCACTCACATGGCAGTACTGACTCTAGTCTCATGGGGATGGCATTGGCCCTAGCTGAGATCCCAGGTGCTGGTGGTGCCTGGATGATCTAGAATAGACAGGATTTGCTGGGGTGTGTCCTGCAGTCAAGAAGGCAGCTCAGCATCTGTAATGCCTCTCGTGAACAGGTCTTCAGGCGTGGTTTAATGCCTCCCTCTTCTGCCAAAGTAAAGCAGAATCAAAACCACCACCTGACCATTTGGTGCTGGACAGTTAGGCCCTTGAGAATATTTATAGGAGCCGGATTCCTAAATACTTTAAAGCCTTTGCACCTTCATAATTTACCCTTCCCTAATGCATGATTTCCGCCTCCAAGTCATTTGGAAAGACCCTGGAGCCATTTTAATCTGTTAAATAAAATAATATTAAATGTTAAATAAATTCTGGAGGGTTGCCACAATGAACCTATTTGACAGTAAAGTAGATGTGTATATGTGTATAACAGAGCACAGACTGGGGAGTCAGCGTTGATTCTGCCGAGTGAGTCTGCACAGATGAGAGGTGGTGAGTACAACCCAGGTATTATTTTGAAGATGCAGCATTTCAGCAACCGGCTGCATTCTCACAGCACCAGTATCTATGTGCAATGCTGTTCGTTAGGAAGTACAACATCCCCTCCACAATATAGTCCTGTGTGTGCCCACACAGGGATATACCTATATTCATATGCAAGCACATTTGCAATCATGGCTCCTCCAAGGCAAGAGAAGGAATCAAGGTCTAACACCACATCACCCTTCAGAGCTACAAACACAAGCATTGCTTTCCAACCTAACACGTAGCATTTGTCCGCGTTATAGTGTCACTTGCACTGAGGCTTCAGACCTTCAAATTATGAGATGGAAATTCTTCTGAAACAGGCTTTCTAGATGCTCCTAAAAGGTGCTAGTCCCAATTTCTTGCTCACTCAGCAGTCTGTGCAGTTGGACCTGTGGTAATTAGCTTTGATTTTCCATGATTTGGATAAAATGGAGACAAGCTCAAATATTTTTTTTCTGGAAAAGTTTGGGCACCAACATGAGAGTGTGAAGCGACATGAGGGATACACCCTCATCCCCTTTGAAATAACTATTGAAACCTGCACTGACTGCATGCAGGCCAAGATTTTGCCAGGCCTTTTTTGTAATATTCAGATTTCCCTGCATCGGTCACTCCTGATTTCACCACTTCTAAGTCACATGAGCAGCCCGGACTCGGTCCTGATGGTTTCACTGCTTCTTTGGTCCTGTTCATGAATCTCTTCATAGTAGAAAAGGAATAATTCTATTCTCACTTACACTTCTGTAAATCTGCAGTAATTTAAAGAAGTTCCAGGGGGTGATGTGGGATCAAACCGATACCAACAGGTTCAGAATCAGGTTCTTTGTATAACTAAACAATGCACAAACCTGGGATCAAATTCTCAGCAATACTGAGCATCTGCAATTCCCACTGAAGTTACCATTCAGGAGTTGTCTTTTGATTTGGCAAGCTTCCTCTCGTGTTAAAAGAACACCAGCCTTTTAAGATGATGACACAGGGTGTCCTGTCTCTATTAACATGACTGGTGGTTCTCCTTGTAACTCAGTGTGGGGACATCTCTATTGTTTTGCAAGTAGAAACGTGCACAAGTTGGGTATCTTCTGTCATGGACTAATTGTATGGCTTGCTGAAGACTGATAGATCATATGTTGTGCATTTTATAGTAAAACAGGTGCTTTGTTGGAGTCCAGCAGAGTGCCAGATTAAATGGGGGGTGCAGTGGGTCACGAATACAACATCCACCCGTAAATTTTGGCCATGTGCAGTTGCACATTTGGCTTACTTTAATGTATATGTGCTTGATTAGAAAGATTGCCTTTCATACAAGGGTTTTTTGTTGAATGGATGCAAATAATCATGTAATTATTCATTTATTCAGCCAAGTTCATCTATTGAAATGGAAAGGCATGAATTTCACCCACTGATTTTTTTTAATGCTCTAAATTTGGAAAAGAAAAGTCTTTTGGATGATATTGGACTGGCTTGGAGCATGGGGACTATTTCCATGCTCCAACTTGGAGCAGAGAAATGTTAACACTAAAAAGCCACAGAACTTTCTAGTGATCGTTTTGAAAGATTTTAATACCTTTTTCTTCCCTATAAAGTCTACCTTCTACATGTGGCATTCATCCGTAAAATTATGTCATTTTACTTGAGATGAACAGATAAAAGTTATCTCAGTATTTGCAGCCTTTCTTCTATTTTTCTGTCTTTCTTTTGAAGAGTATCTAATATCAGCCACAATTGAAGGCAGTATTATTTAGTTATCCAAGGCAATTCATCAGGTGTGTGAATGTGATTATTCCACATGTAAATTCATTGCATAACCTCAGTGTTGGTAGCTTACTCATTTAGATGGACTAAATGGAAAATGTATTTTTGTAATCTTTCTGGGTTCTCTTGGGATCACTTTGTAAATGAAATGTTACATGTGCAAATCTAAGCCTAGTGAAGTTTCTTTCAATACCAATAAAGAGCAGTCATTTCCTAATAAGTGCATTAACAGCTGGAAGCATTGTTCTGAAGATGAGAGAAAAATCTTTGCAAGAATTAAATATCTCTATTAAGAATAGGATGTTGTTCTCCAGGGGGTCAGTCCTGAAAGATGCAGACATACAGTAGACATAGGTCTACTTTACTTCAATGTGTCTATGCGTGGTCTTAGAGTTAAGCATTTGTCTGGGTGCCCTGTTGATTTGTGGTTAGAGGACTCACAGGGCATAGCTGTAAAATAACAACTGAGTCATTGGCCAGACCGATACATTAAATGAATTTTAATATTTTTTCATAGGTGGTCAGTCGTGGCTAGGTGTTTGTTTTGTTTTTGTGGCTATGTACAACCAGATATGTCCAAGAACTTCACATCCTTGTTACTGAGCATTTGGCAGCATGCACAAAGGAGAGGCTTCTGAATGTCTGTACCTAGCCTGTCTGCCTTGGTCATCTTCCCCTTTCCATGTAGTCGGGGCGATACAGTCCAGGCAGCATCTGCAATCTCTTCCAGTGAGTTCCCATTGCTGCTCCTCTGTTTTTGTTCTCCTGTCTTATCTATCAACCTGCACCATTAGTGGATGGGAAAACAGAAGACAGAGACCTTATAGCATGTAGCAGCGAAGCTAGCTGAGGCTCCATTTATTTCATTTCTCATTGGCGGGGTACCTTAAAGTTGAAAGACCTTCTTTCTCCTTATACCTTAATGTCACAGATATGATCAGCAAAGGGACAGGAATATTGATCCCTGCCATATCCATGACCAGGTGCCACAGTAATTATCATCATCATGTAATCCCTGATGTACACCGTGAAGAGTGTCCTTTCTTGCTATATGTTTCTCTTCTAGCTCTGGCTGCTACTTCAGGAAAACACTTAAGTTAGATGCATCAGGACTTCAGATGAGTTTCCATTTCACCTGGCCCAAAATGTCAGGAAAGAGGTAGAAAGTCTTATTTGGCCTATTGAATTCAGGCAGCTATACATGTGTGGGTGCACCTTACTATCTCCCCATTTTACCTCTTCTCTAATAGTGCCAAGTATCACACTGGTTGAAGCACCAATAGATCATCATCATTGCTATTCCTCTGTATTCTGGTAGCACTTAATACAATTGTCTTATGAGTGTTAGGCACTCTTTACTCTTGTAACAGAAAGAGGCTCTCTGTCTTTGAAAGCATACAATCTAAGTGTAAGACAATGAAGGTTTCTTGTATACAGTGGTTCAGCAACTTGTGAATGGAATTTAACACTTGGATTTGCACAGTCATACATTACATCTATTACATCTACAAGTGGGGAGCTTATCTAGCAAAGTGCATGGTAATGTGCCTGTAAGTAGGCCTGTGCCTTGGGTGTTAGCTTGTAGGCAAGCTGTTCTGCCCAACAAAGATAAGTCCAAGTATTTTCAACTTGCTGTGTATGTTCTGTAGCTGGTATTCTGAACCTGTGCCTTTGAGAGGAGACCCGGAATATGAATCTTAGTTCCTCTGATGTGCAACTCATCTGTTTACTACAAATTTTTTTTTTACCTTCTGGAAAGATTTTTGTCTCTGACTTTTCTCATTTCCGCTGAGGCAGATGAGGAAAAACTTAAGTCAGTGGGTCTGCACCAGGGTGACAAAAATGGGTATCAAGGTTTGGCTGATAGCATGCAACCCTTCCCCTGGAATAAAAAAAAATGGACAGGCAAGTTGTTCCCATTTGCAAGCCCTAGATAGATCTGTGACTTAAGTAACAGGAAACGATGTGCACAGTGCTACAGAAAAAGCTGTGAGATTAACAAGACCTTTCCATTCCATTGGGATATTTCTCTTTGGTCTCCCTCACTCTGTCCCTACATAAGGTTTTCAAGTCAAAGATATCATGTTCCTCTAGTCTGCAAAGTGCCTAGCATATGATCTAAAATAACAAAGCTAAATAAATAACCAGCGGGACAGTTCAAGTGATTGGCTTCCATCGTTTCTTTTAGGACTTTCTGCAGGGAGGTACCTCTCACTAGCAAATAAATTTATTCCAGACCAAACTTTTCCACTGCTAATTTCAATTCCATTCTTTTAGCTACTAACTTGTTCATCTGGGATAGGGACAGAAATGACACATCAACTGGTATAAGTGATTGGAACCAGGCTCATATCTGTAACACAACAGTACTTCAGTGTGCATAAACCGTTTTCAAAATGGCCCAAATGGGTTTAAGATAAACCTGGACGGATGCAGTATCAGACTTAACTGATTTAGGGTAAACTGGTTTATTGAAATTCTGCCTCAGATGCCCTCCAGCTTCAAATTAACTCACAGTCCTTCAGCATCCTAGGATACTTTGCACCTCTCCCACAGACACCCCCCCACGCCCCTCTCACAGGGTGGTCTGGCTAGCCTTGGCCCAAGCTGTCTGCTCTGGCCAAGCAGGGATGTGTGCTCTAGCACCCCCTAGCGCCTGGCTTTGGCCACTGCAGGCATATGACTGCATTCGCAGAATCAAAAGTGAATGTCTGTTCGCTTGCTTATCATTTCAATCTACTCAGCTTAGACTAACCTGCAAAGATTGAATCGATTCAGCTCAGGCTGTTGACTTTCTGTACTTAGCCCATGTTTGATAATTCCCCTCCCTCCCTGACCTGTAGACCCTTGCAGATAGCTATCATTTAGTTCAGTTCAGCCCTGGGAAGTACTGGCTGTGACTCTCCTGAAATGTCTTCCTTGTTACTCTCACTTTGTTTACATCTCCATGGCTCATGTTCCTTGTGGCAAGTCTGAAGCATTTTTCTGAGTAGTTTTGGTAGGCGATCAGTCTCCCCGACAACCAGCTGGGGTTGACAGTCACTGCTATGGTAGAGGAACTTCTTTCAGAACAACCATTGCATTAAGAGGATAACAAATGACAACTAGGGAACAGATCTAGGAGAGCTATTGCAACTCAGAAGACTTATAGCAGAGCAATAGTGGTGCAAACAAGTCAAGAAAATTAAGCAAGAAGCAAGCGAGAGAATTGAGTCTAAGTGCAAGTCTCTCACTGCTGGAACATCTTTGAGGATAATTCTGGGTCAATATTAGAACGTACCAAAAGCTTTTTAGACCAGTGTGTTATTGCAGGTCCTGCAGACCTCATATTTAAATCTAGTAGTTGCCGGTGCACTGACCCAGCACAGGGAATGGTTTAAAGCTACAGTCCTGCCCCTGATCTGCACAGTGAGACAAGTATAATTCCAGCCAGTGCTTGCCAATATAAAGGAATGGGGAATTGCATGCATTTCTCACAGCAAAATCCATAAAAGCTTTCCAAGAAGTATTCTACCTTTCTCAGCAGCTTCTGACAAAGAAAGGAGGGGAGGTGGTGGGGGGGAGTTAGACCCTGAAGCAAGCTATAGAACATGTGGATGGGGGGTGGGGTAGCTGGAGGCACCAAACACTGAAAATAAGAAGTGGTTTCATTCAGATAAGCAGTTTCTGCTTTTCATTCAGATCATGAAGCTTATGATGGGATCTGGCGAGGTGAGGAAGTAACCTTTATGCTTGCACATTTGCAGTGGGAAGACTGACTTCTGCCCAGCAAGGGAGAATCTGTGAGATACCAAACACGTTCTCATTTTTATCAATGAAGAGTAGGAAACTACATGCAAGGCAAACAATTCCCACTTCCTCTGCAACTGCCAGCATGACAACATTGATAGGCTCGCTCTGGGGCCTCGTTAGAAACTGCTATCTGTGGGGCTCAGGCTTCACAGATCTCACTCCTGCCCACGAGTTATATGCTTAATCCTTCAAAGAGGACTGTGCCGCAGTTTAACATTCCACAAATTCCCATTCCCTGCTGACACTCGGCGCTCATTCAAAAGCAGTAAGTGCCAGTGGACCAAAGGCTGTAAAACACACCAGCAAACCTTTTCGGTGGCTAACCGGGGTTAACTCTACCCTTTCTTATGTGGTCCATGTTAAGCCTTCCTTTCTATTCAGGACTGCTGGGAGGATGATCAGAAAGGGAGAATAGAGATGCAGAGAATCAGGAAGCCTAATAATAATCACTTAAAACACATGGTAGCTATAAAGCTATAGCACTTAATAACTGTTCATACTTTCAGCCTCATAACACCCTGATATAGATTTGTCACACACATTCACCTATAGTGAAGTTGAGGTCTAGATGGTTTATAGCCCCAATTTTCAACAGTGACCTCTAGTTTTGGTGCTTGTATTTCGATACTACTGGTGGAGCTATGAAGAGAAACTAGACCTGAGCCCAGTCGTGTGGGTGACCCATTCAGCTACTGTCTCTCCTCTGTCCTGCTGTCACAATCCTGTTTGTATATTTAAGAGTTAGGGATATTTTTTGCATTTCCAACGTTCTCCAGATGACAGATGCATACATTCATCATCAGCTCCCCTCAAATCATTGCAGAGAAAAGGCCCACTTTTTCCAGTCTATGACTTTCTTGATTGCAGACTTGGCTCAAAATGTACTCAGCATTGGATGAAGTCTCTTGGTGCTATGTGCAGTGTCTCCATAATGTTTGACATCTCCTAGGATGATCTGAAGTATCTCCTTTGAAATTTTCACATGGGGCCATCCTGAGTAACTTTGGCCAGGTGTTCTTGTTTCTCCTGACCCTGTCCCCTTGTGCTTACTTTTCCTGAGTATGATACACTGGTTGGGGGGGGGGGGGATCTTGTACCCTTCCCCTCTTCGAACCAACACAGCAGAAATGCAATATACTCTGGATTTGAAAAACATCTGGGCGTTACCCACTGCAGTAATAATTCTCACTTAAGGTGCGCACTAGACCTGACTTCCAGAAAATGAATTCCTGGTCCCATAGTTCCAGTGGAGTCACACACCTGGGCAGGGAGGAAGGGAAGTACAGGGGATCCAGTGCTGCATGGACACACAACTCTGTTGTACATGTGGTTCTGGTTTCACATTGACCCAGGAAGCTCTGAGGCTGGTCCCATGCTGTTCTCAAATAAGTAATGCTGCAGGATGAAGCTTAGGAGTCTGAGTTACTGTTGTCACACACTTTTTGTTACTGGCTAGTGGTAGGTACTTGGATACACTGGCTTGGCTCCGGGGCCTGGATAAGATCAACCTCCATGCCTTCATAGTGTGGGTCAAATAGAGCTAAAGGAGATAAGTCAGCTGATTAGGATGCAGGGACATTTATAGATGTGCTCTGGGAGGTGGGGTGGGCGCTTTAATTAGCACAGCTCTGAGAACCACTCTAATTAAAAGTGCTCGGAGCGTTACGTGTCTCAGCTTCCCTATGCTGAAAAATGGTCACAGGGTGCTTTGAACTAAGGCTCATCTAATGAGCTTTAGTTTAAAGTGCCCCACCACCATTTTTCAGTGCAGGGATGCTGATAAATGTGATGCTGGAGTTTCCTGGAGCACGGTAATTACAGCATGTCAGAGCACGTATATAGGAGCCCCAGGAGACGTTGGCTCAAGCTCCTTGCTCTGCCACATAGGATGTATATGAAACAAGGAGAGGCACCTTGTTCCCGTACCTTGTTTTCCCATCTGTGTCAAAGTGCAAGGCTCGTTTTCTCTGCCGTGTCTTGCAGAGTGGGGTCTGTTTCTTGATGCATGCAGGCATACGGGACTTAGTAGAATGGGGCCGTGCTTTGCCCCACTCTGCTGCAATAGAAATAATAAGTAACTACAGTGATGGGAGCCAGCCTGAGAGCCTAATCCTGCATGCCTTCACTAGAGCAAGAAGTCCAGGGAGCTTCAATAAAGAAAACACGTGCAAGTGAGGATTGTGCACTGAAGCAAATGTTTGCAGAATGGATCCTGAGTGACTGCAGCATGAGACTTGTCAGTATTTGTTTCCTCCGTGGGTCGTGGTTTGTAGTTTTCTAAGAATTTCAGTGACAGGTAGGAATTTGGAAGCTCTTGTAGACTGATAACAGCGGCCGTTATGATTTGTCAAGTGTGAGAGTCAGGCATGTGTTGTCCCCAGAGATACGCAATTCTAGCCAGCCCAGGACCACCCGTAGATGAGTGTTTACAACTTTCTGAATCAACTGTCACTTTTTCCCTTTTTCTTTTCTTTGTTCTACTTTTTTTTTTTTTTATGAATGAAGCCTGAAGAAAGCCAGACAGAAAGGAAGGCTGCAACATGTTTTATGGGTTCAGTTTCCTTCTGGTGAGGATGTTACACTTACTGAGGTGAATTTTTGAAAGAGATGTGGAAGGGTTTTTTGGCCATGGTCAGGGGATATTTCATTCATGCAGGAAGTTGCAAAAGCTGAACAGAAAGTGTGTATTCTGGAAGTTTCAATTAAAAAAAAAAATAGGCGAAGGTGAAATATCAGCTGAGACTGAGAAACTCAATTCATTTTGAATTCCTTAATAATCAAAATGGATTTTTAAATAAATAATTACTAATAAAAGAGCCTTGAATGCCAAGTTGTCAGAATAATTTCCCAACTGCTTTCTTTTACCTAAAAATATTGAGAATGCTGGTTTCAATGGCGAAGGCCCATTCGTAATCATTACAATCTTCCCCTTTCGTTCTCAAAGTACTTAGACAGTCAGCTTTTCTGAGCAGTGATTGACCTTTGTGTCGTATGTTTGTACAACACTTAAAAGGACCCTGGTCCTTGTCTGGAGCATTCCTAGGGGCTGCTACAAGGCAAATAACAGCTACCAATAATGATTAATAATGGCAAATGGAATTGCTTTATCCAGAGCATTGCTGTCACCTTCCAGTTACATCAACTGTTAACTGGGCACATCCGTGCCGCGTGGCACTTATGGGTAGGAAGGACACTGAGCAGGTTTAATTTAGGAACCTTTGAGCAACACTCATTCAGTATCCCAGGATGCGAGCAAGTCCCAGGGAGGTGGAAGCTGGGGTACTCTGGCATTCTTGCTCCTCTCCTTTATTGTGACTCGTGCAAATGATCACTTAAGACTATGAAACCAGTACTGAGGTGATACGTGTAGGTTTGGGAAGGAGGCAGCAGCGGGGAGGTGAAGAGGGAGTAACACCACATGAAACCACTGCTAGTTGTAGATTTGTAGATTTTAAAAAGGACTTTTAGGATCAACTACCCTGACCTCCTGTGTAACACAGGCCAAGGAACTCCATGCATCAAGGTCATAACTTCTATTGGAGCCCTCTGTGGAAAGATAGTCCTTTAAACGCTGACAGTGATGGGGAATCCCCCTGCTGTGCCAAGGGTATTGTTCCAACGATTAACTACACTTGCAGCTATAAATAACTGCACTCTCTTTCTGGCTTCAGCTTCTTTCCAATGGCTCTTGTTTTTGTCTTTTCCTGCTAGGAAACAATCAGCTGTGTGCACTAGTGGATATCCCACCTACATTTAGATACTGGTGGGTCGTGACCATGAGTTGAAGGGCATCAAAGCTTGTTGACTGGCACTTTTTTCAGCCTCTGAAGGGCTCAGTTCTGCCCTGCACTCCCCCGTATGAGCAAGGGTAGAATTTAGGCTTTGGTGCAATATGCACCAGTTCAGAGTCAAACTGCCTTTGCCTGATCTCCCCCTCCCAGATCTGCATTTGGCCCATGGAGTCCAAAGGGTGTTAAATTGCTGTACCTTAGATGTTGATGGAACAGGAAGAACACTTCAGCTGGATATGGAATATGAGTGCTTACATGTTTCATTGGAATAGAGAAGCAGGTATTTCATGTTCGATTGAGCTACATTAAAAACTGGCCCTGGTGCAAACAAATCCAGTTAAAATATAAGTGGTTACAGCAGTGAAGTCTTTTCAGGCAGCTACACGTAAATCAATTTGCCTTGCACTTGAATTGATTTAAACAAGGCTAAATCAGTTTAAGTGCACCCAGTGCTGGTTGCTTGGACGGGTAGAGCTAGAACTATCTTGAATTAATTTTGTTGCCCCTTTACAATTTTTCTAGTGTGGATCAGCTCTTAGACACACAGCTCACACTTAGATGCACCTTTGAATTGAACTGATTGTGTGCAGTTGACACTGCAGAGCAAATGAGAGCGGTCAGAACGTAAGGGCTCCAGCGAGATGCTGGCTCTCACAAAGCAGACTCCTGGGAGCTATACTGGCCCAACCACTGAGAACCTTAGCTCATGTCTCATCCAGCTCTGAATTCCCTTAAAATCATTCAGGGCTATTGTTGCAAGTCAGGTCCTGAATTGCTCAGCTTGAGTGATCTCATGAGATCCTGGCCATAAGAGGCATGTCAAGTGACAGAATACATCAGGCAGCCTTTTTTAACGATGGCTGTACCGCTTGTGACAGCCATGAGATCAGTAGCTTGCAATCATCTTATGGAAACCCAGATGTCAAGAGATTTGGAAAAAGCAAACTCAAGCTTGCAAAATCAGCCAGCCAAACACCCATGGAAACAAGACTGACAGCAGCTGCAAAGTGTATCAAGAACAGATTCCCTTTACAATCCAGGCAGTAGGTTATGTTGTTATTCAAGCAGCTGGCACGAGGTGCTAACACTAGAACAGATACGGCTTTGGGAAGTTCACAGATCTGGTTCTTTGGGACATGCCCAGATTATGGTAGGGGGAGTGTTAGTGGAGCACACTATCCCCTTTCGGAAATGCAGTTAGTCACCTTTGAATGGTGCCAGAAGCATGCCAGTCATCATGATCAAGACGAAGAGGTGGTTGGTGCACACGCAGTACTTTTCCAAAGTGTCTTCGCTGTGTCCCTGTCCAGATGCAGCACTGCGAGTCACGGGGGTGCTCCCTGTTGCAAGCTGGGATCTCTGTGGATGTACCATGGGTTTCCCTTTTCTTACACTTCCAAACAACACCAGGCACAGGGGGCCTAAAGCAATCAGTGGAGAATGCTGTGAAGAAGGGTGAGGCGTGGGGGACTCTGATGTGGGAAACCTTGGTCATGTCTACACTGGAAACCTGCCATGTCCAGCCGCAGTGCACTAAGACAGGCCATGCTGCTCAGTATGTTCTGCATCCTGAACTGGAAGTGGCACAGTCATGTTCCTGTGGTGCTGCGGGTAGATTTTAAGCACTGCATGAGCCTGGCCTTGCTGCTTCCCGTCTGGGAGGTAGCATACTTGGAGCACTGTTGCAGAGTTGAGTATGCTGCTGCCTGGCTTGTTAAGCTTCTAACATAGACACATGCCAGTCTCTAGCACCTTCTCTGAGGTTTTAAATTTTGGATGTAAATACTTAAAGGCGTAGCTCAATACCCTTACAGATCTAGCCAAGGGTGTTTTATACACCTTTAGGATCTGCTTAATGGGAAGCCTTAACCCAGAGCCTGGAGCACAATAGAGAGAAATGCCGAGCAGATTCCAGGAAGAAGAGTTGTACCCTGAGTGGAACCAGTGTCGCCAACCTGAAGAGGAGCTACAAAGCACCCTCCCAAATGTGCCCCCTGCTCTTCATTGCCCTTGTGCTTGTTTTGCCACAGATAAGTAAGCTTTATTTTTTTTTATATGATCCATCTGAGCTAAAGGATAGTGAGTAAAGAGGGAAGAGGATTTCAAGGACAACTGATACTCCTAAAGATGGGGAACTGTATCGCCTTCCCTCCCCTTCAAAACATTTTGAAACTAGCTTTAAATTACCATGCTGAGGAAGCAGTATTATCTCCATTTAACAAGTGGGGAAACTGAAATGGGGAAGCTGAATGACATGCAGTGCCACAGACCAAGTCATGGTTAGAACTGAGATTAGACAACTGGTGTTCATTCAGGCGACCGCTCTCTATCTCAGCTGCATGTTTGAAAGAAAAGTGCAGAAGACCGAAACTTTGAAAAAATTCTGTAGGATTGTAGTGCGCTGCAGGCCAAGGAGCAGGAGGAAGAAGCCTTTTAAACGGCCCCAAACCAAAAACCCAACCCAAAAAACCATGTGAAGGAAATAGCAATTGGAAATACATTTTTCTAGCATGGAGAGAACACGGTGAATATGGGGAATCAGATTGGCACTGTATGGACCTGGTGGCTGGGTCCCCACATGCAGGGGGGTGCACTTGTAGCAGCACAAAGAGCTGCGGCACAAATATGTGCCATTGATTTGTGACCCATTGCACACCCATTGCACATGTGCTTCGGTGCATAGCAATTGTCTGGCGTAGGGGAGGCTGGCCCCAGCAGTATTACCTGGAGTCCTGGTGCCGCAGGGGTGCAGGTCCGGTACACGGAGCCTGGGCAGCAGCCAGTGCGTTGCTCTGAGCGGCCAGTCTCCACGTGTTCCAGTACATGCTACAGATGTGTGCTCTGTGCTGCTTTTTTCCTCAGGGTTTTTTTATTGCTACCGGGATTTACTGGTAGCAAAATTTGCCCCTGCGCTGCAAATCTGCAGTACGCCTCACAGTTTCACATTCCCTGTGAGGCAGTTTGTGGTGCCACAAAGTGGTTTGTGGTGCCACAAAACACACCTTATGCCGCTACACACGGGGACCTGCTCAATGAGTCTTTCCTGCCTTGTGTGCAAACCGAGGCACAAGGACTGTGAAAGTTTCCCACTACAAGCCAGGTTCTGCCTGGTCAGCCAGTTTCTGGAACAGAGTGTCATAGGATTATGACCTTAGGCCAGAATCGCAATCCTGATTATGCTGACCTCATAGTGACTTGTCCAAAGCATGCATTCCTTACCAAGTTGTGGCCTCCACTAAGTGCAAAAGCTATTAATCTACTCATCTTAATTAAGTTGTCTAGCTATTTCGGTTTGCACAGTTTGGATAAGAAAATGATTATTCCTGAAGGACTCTGTCAGCAGATCCCATCTTCCTTTGGTCTAATTCTGGCCATGTCAGATTCTCTCATCTGTAATACACACTCAAATTAAATAAGGTCCAGTACAGCCCCAAAGCTGTCTCGTGCTTGTCCCCTAGATGGCAGCCTTTCCTTAATTTTGAATCCATGCAGGACTAGTGGGAGTTGGCTCTGCCTTGCAGCATTCATCAATCTCAAACAGAGTTTCACTGTGTAACCCTGAATCTGCTACACACAAAAAAAGGATGGCTAAAATAACAGTGGAAGATGAGAAGGAGAACGCCGAGCTACAGGAAGTTTGTGCTTCATAGGCCTCGTGGAGTCTCGTGGAATAAAACATGAAATTAAAGGCATTTGTTACTTTGCATATTCTCCGTAAGGAGGTCTTCACTTCCTAATGGGGGCTGTACGGCTTTCGAGGAGTTAGTCATCGAGGCATGCTGTGCAGAAAAAACTCCTCTCCTGGCTAGAGGAGCGATTGTAGCAAGAAAATATTTGAATGTTTTGCCCAGTTGGTGAGTGGCTGTAGATGAGAGATAAAGACATAGCATCAAATATAACTGGTTTCGCTTTATGGAAGCAATAGATGAGGCTTCAGCATGAGCAATGAGATATTTTTTGGTTGTGTTCACTTTCCCAAAAGAACCCCTAGAAATACAACCGCGCCAACAGGAGGCGAAGGAAATCATACAACTGTTGAATAGGAGAGCTGGAAGGGGCCTCAGAAGGTCATCTAATCCAACCCTCTGTTCAAGGCAGGATCATCCCTATCTAAGCCATCCTAGGCAGGTGTTTGCGTAACCATTCCCAAAACTGCAAGCACAACCACCAAACACAATGCCCCAAAACATAAAGTTCCCCCCCCCCCAATCTTGCCACAGGTAAAGTAGGGGACAAAGACACTGTCAATGTCCTATTGCAAGGACAGGAGGTTGGTAAGAGATCCAAGGAAGAGGACCACACGGTGCCACTACAGAGGAAAGCAACCTCCCCACAGACTGTGCCGATCTGACTGTAGGATAAAATTCCTTCCTGACCCAAAATGTAACAATCAGCCTGATCCTGAGTGGAGAAGCAAGACCTTTTAGCCAGGGTTATTTAAGTCCTAGCCAGAGTGTTGGCACACAGTAGTCAAAATCTCCAGCCTTGCATGCAGCCAATTCCAGTACTTCTGAAGAAGGTAAAAATAAATAAATCTGACAACCCTAACAACAGGAAAGGAAAAAAAAAATCCTCCTCCATCCCACGTGGCAACCAGCAATGCCCAGAAGCATGTACTTGAGGACCACAAACACAACACCATGCATTGCACACCCTAACTAGAGAGCTAGCACTGCCCTTTCCAGTGGTGATGCGTAAGGGGTGCATGGGGGTGCACGTGCATGCCCTGAGGACACTGGTGCACCCCCAATAGGCTACGCTCACTGCTTAGGTGATGGGTAGAGGGGGCAGGAGGGGGTGCTGGTGCCAGCCAGGGAGTTGAGTGCCAGATGAAGCGCTGTGGCCACTTCTGGGAGCACTACGGCTGCTTTCCAGTCGGTGCAATCGGCTGTGGGAGGACTCCCTCCCCAGTTGCTGACTGGTCACATCTGACTTCTGACTAAGGTGGCACAGTTGCCCGTGCCCCTTTCTGTCATCCTGCCCCTCTAATAAACGTGTCTCCGTTCTTTAATTTTGTTTTATAACTCAGTCAACTGTGTAGTTCTGCTTCATTCGCTCACTGCTGAGCCCTGCTCTCTTCAATTCCCACCTTTTCTGCACTACACTACCCTTTTCATAATCACTGAGTGTGTGTCAGGGGTCTCCTGAGCTTGCGACTGTTGCTTTTCACAGCACACTCTAGACATCGCTACTCCTAAGTCATCCCTGACCAACACTTATCTAACTTCTTCTTGTAAACCTCCAATGATGGAAACTCCACAACTGCCCCCAGCAGTCTATTCCACTGCCTCACTGTTCAAACCGTGAAGATGATTTTCCTGATATCTAATTTAAACCTAATTGGATACGATTTCAAGGCATGTCCTACCCTCTGCAGCAAAGGAGAAAACCTTTTCTCCCTCTTTATGGAAATTCTTTCAATATTTGAAGACTACTATCATGTCCCGTCTTGATTATCTTTTCTATGAGCTGCACACACTTATTTCTCTCAGCTGTCCTTACATGGGTTGCTTTCCATGCCATTTATTATTTGGATGAATGGAGAGCAGTGGCTGGGATATACCTTGACTTTAGCAAGGTTTTTGACATGGTCTCCTACAACATTCTTGCAAGGCAGCTAAGGAGGTACAGGTTAGATGAATGGACTGTAAGGTGGTTATAAAACTGAATGGATGCTCAGTCTCAGAGGGTTGTAGTCAATGGCTCAGTGTCTAGTTGGCATCTGGTATCAGGTGGAGTGCTCCAGGGGTTGGTCCTGGAGCTGGTTTTGTTCAATATCTTCATCAACGGCCTAGAAGAAGGGATGCAGCAAATTTGCAGAAGACACCAAGCTGGGAGAAGTAGTAGATATGCTGGAGAGTAGGGCTACGATTCAGAGACCCAGATAATTTGGGGGATTGGACGAAAAAAAGATCTCATGAGGCTCAGTAAGGCCAAGTACACTTAGGACGAAAAAATCCTATGCAGTAGTAGAGTTTGGGGACTGATTGGCTAAGCAACAGCTTTGCAGTAAAGGACTTGGGGATTACAGTGAATAAGAAGCTGAATATGAGCCAAGAGTGTGTGAAGAAGGCTAACAGCAAACTGGGCTGCATTAGTAGGAGCGTTACCAACAGATCAAGGAGAGTGATTCTTCTTCTCTATTCTGCACTGATGAGGCCACATCTGGAGTACTATGTCCGGTTTTGGGCCCTGCACTACAGAAAGGATGTGGACAAATTGGAGAGAGTCCAGCAGAGGGCAATGAAAATGGTTTGGGGACTGGGGCACATGACTTCTGAGGAGTGTCTGAGGGAACTGGGCTTATTTAGTCTGGGGAAGAGAAGACTGAGAGGCGGGGGTTAATAGCAGCCTCCAGCTACCTCAAGGGTGGTTCCAAAAAGCATGGAGCTGGGCTGTTTTCAGCAGTGGCAGATGACAGAACAAGAAGCAATGGTTTCAAGTTGCAGTAAGGGAAGTTTGGGATAGATATTAGAAAAAAACCCCTGTCTCATGAGGAGGGTAGCAAAGCACTGGAACAGGTTACCCAGACCAGTTGTGGACACCCCATCCTTGGAGGTTTTTAAGACCTGGCTAGACAAAGCCTTGGCTGGGATGATCTAGTTGGGGATGGTCCTACTCTGAGCAGGGGGCTGGACTAGATGGCCTGCTGAGGTCCCTTCCAATATTACTTTTCTATGATTCTCTTTCTTCACTTAAAACTTACCTGCCTTTGGTTCCTCCGAGATTCTCTTGCTCCTAAAAAAGGGGAAATTTGTGTGGTAAGAGTGTAATTTTTCCAGAGAGGACCTCCAGGCAAAGCTCTCAAAGGTTTTTACCCCAATTGCTAAAACCTCCAAAACATTCTGCGCTATAGGGAACTTCTTTTAATCCCATTTTGCAGGTGGGTAGTTTGAGGCTTCAAGCAGTTACATTACTTGCTCAAATACCCGGGAAGCAATTGCGAATAGACCGAACTGCCTTTGCCCGCCATGAGT
Organism: Crocodylus porosus; assembly: GCF_001723895.1. Taxonomy (NCBI): domain Eukaryota; kingdom Metazoa; phylum Chordata; order Crocodylia; family Crocodylidae; genus Crocodylus; species Crocodylus porosus. Next base: position 255,855,151 of record NW_017728886.1, on the reverse strand, counting down.
GGAAGCTTGAGATCCAAATCCTAACTCCCTAGCATCTAACCAGTAAGCAATATTCTCTGCTGGTGTCATGCAAAGGGTTTGTCAATTCTGTCTGCAACTGCTGCCATTTACACAATGCTTTTCCTACTTTGTGGACAGCACCGTAGCTAGACTTCTGGTGGCCCTTGGCAAACTTTTAGTATCGGGCCCCTGTTCGCCAGAAATAATGATAATAATAATCAGAAAATGGGGAAAAAATTACCATTTTCGGGCCCCCTTTCTGTCTTGGCCCCGGGCAGCTGCCAGCTTTGCCCATGCCTGAGTTCGGCCCTGTCTGTGGATAGAAGAATAAATGTCCTTGGTACCTGTGGTCCTGTTTGGCTAAAGACCTTTTCCAGCTTGGCTTCCTGAGTCATTTCTCAGCTAGGCTAGCAGCCACTGGCAACCCTCTTAGGCTTCAGGCCAGAGTGATCCAGTTTGGATTCAGATGTGAGCAGTCACTAGTACTCAGCTGCTGCCACCTCTTTATCCCATGGTGGCATGGGGTGAGCACCTGCAGCTGGCACTTTTCCCCACAGCGGCAAAGGAAAGCAACTGCTGCCCCTGCTTCTGGGTGCTGCTGAAGCCCCACATCCACAGACTGGATCAAGTGGCTCCATGGCCTTGATCCAGGTCTTTGCACATAGGGTGCTGACACCTGCCCTAAAGCACTTGACCACACACCCCCATGTCTTGCCTTAATAGGTAGGGGGTTGCAGGTGGATGTGCCCAGAAAGCATCTCAGCCTCCAGAACTTGCTTCCAGCCAGAGTGGATCCCAGATCTGGCAACCTTGAAGACCTGCTGAGGTCTTTGCCTCTTCTCTCAGCCTTTTCCTAGACATGCACACAAGGAAAGTTCTCATGTGGGCTGAGAGGAGATGATGCAGTAGGTTTCACCATAACATCCTTGCTTTAAAATTTGTGACTTACAGGAAGTACGTTCTGTTTGACAATGGTTTAGATTTGACCGTATATAACCTGGCTAGATTTTAAGGCAGGTGAAGATTAAACGAACTGCACAACAAATGTGCAGGCTAGTTAAAGGTAGGACAAGACAGACAAGGATACATGCCTTATAGATGGTTTTCTATTTTACCAATCCCAGGACAAGGATGACAGAGTCCAGCTTGAACATTTTAGACCAGAGGTACTCAACCCCTGCCCTGTGGGCCAGATCTTGCTCCAGATCTTGCTCCCCATGGGTCCATGGAGAACCCTGCAGGTTGTGGCCCTTCACACTAGATCAGCCATACAGGGTGGCATGGGGCCCCAATCCCATCACATGGGGCCTCAGATCCTGATCCAGGGCTCAATCCTGGCATGCAGGGATCTCCTGAAAAAGGATGACTGATGCAAGATAGTCATGGGGGACAAACCTGTCTTGGCTTACAGGCAGCACCTCCATCCTCAAATGTCTCTCAAGTACCAGGCTACTTAACTCCCAGTCTCACCCAGGCACAAGGCCTTGTAATGGGCCAAGATGCCTCCTGTGCCCCAGCAGCAATACAGACCACATAATCACAAGACTGAATAACACACATTACAACATCCACTTGCAACTCTTCTAATGCTATATATGCCATCGCCTACTCTGACCTATCAGCTGCAGAAAGACGTGCGAACCTGTGGCAGAACATTTTAACCTCCCTGGACACTCCATGGCTGATGAGAAGACAGCAGTTCTTCGAAAACTTTTCCACATAGGTTTGAATGGGAAATTGCAGAACAAGAAATCATCCACAGACTGGATTGCACTAAGTATGGTTTAACCAGGGCTGTCGATTCTTAGCTCATTACCTAGGTTAGTTTGTGTGACTTCTTTTTTACTATGGATTAACAGCTTGTTCGTTTGCCTTTCCCAGCACTGCCTGCTCTTCCTCACCCTCTCTTTCACCCTTTCCTTGTCTTTTGTAGTCTAAGGTCTCTCTCCTCATACTCTGCTTTTTGCTTGTCCTTTCATAGCATCTGATGAAGGGACTTTCAGGTCATTAAACCTTGTGCTATATATATGGGGATCGCGTGCACACATGTGCGCGCGCGCACACACACACACACACTTTGTTTGTTTAGTCTGTAAGGTGCAAATCTAGCCTGCCTTCTATACTAAGACCCGCCATTTACTGGATCAGACCATAGGTCCATCTTGCCCGGTACCTGTGTCACACAGTGGCAGACAGTGGATGCTGAAAGGGAGAGTGAATTGGGGTCTTTTATTGTTCCGATTCATCAGCTGTATCACTAACCCCTGTGCACAATAGCTACTGATGCCCTTTCCCTGCAAGGATTTGTCCAGTCCCCTTGTGGCTAGACTGGCAGCTTCCATAACATCTGGCTGGAATGAGATCCACAGTTTAATTACAGTCTGTGTGAAACACAACGTCCTTTTGTTAGTTTTAAACTTACTAAGTACTAGTTCCATGTTGTGAGCCCTAGTTCTTGTGTTGTGTGAGAAAGGAAAGATTAAATCCCTATTTGCTTTCTCATTGCCGTGTAGTATTTTGTAAACCCTTACCATGTCCCCCCTCAAGTATCACCTTTCTACTAATGTCAGCTTTCTGATGCCTTTAATGGGTGGTGAGGTCTGTGCTTATGGATTAAATTGGAGTCCTTCTGAGCTGCTGTGTGCCTTTTGGCTAGAGGTATCTGAAACCTGTGAAAGGTCAAAAAATAAGAAAGTCTCACTTTAGTAGAGAACATATGTACATGCTGAAGTCTATCATGAAGTTATCGGATGATCATCTCCATCAACTGGAAGGACAGAAGAATGAATGCCAGTTGTTTGGCTCAAGCGAACACTGCTGGCATTGATGCTACATTTATATGGCACTAGCTCTGTTGGACAGGACATGTCATAAGGATGCCTGACAACTGGCTCCCAAAACAGGTCCTATACTCCCAGCTCACTGATGGTCACTACTCTAGAAGTGGGAAAAAAAAGAGCTTCAAGGACATTTTGATGGCCAATCTGAAGAAATACGATATTACTATCAGGACCCAGGAGACTCAAGCACTGAATTTTCCCCAGTGGCGCCGTGATTTATGACATGGCATCAATCATTTTCAGGAAGCTTACCTCTCTCTGGAGGCAGATAGGTAAGAGTGACAATGGAAAAGAGCTGTGGCCCAACATCTCCAGGATCTGCTTCTTCCCCCTGGAACTTTTTGCCACATCTTCAGTCAAAAACACAGATCTTGGATTGCCCTCCTCAGTCATCTAGGGACTCACTGATGACTTCCCTATTTACTAGCAGACTGTCATCCAACTATCAAGAGGCTGCAGACAGCAAATGATTAACTGCTTAATCTCAAGAACAGGCTTAAATACCTAAACCTAAGATGCTTGAGTCACTGCAAGATTTTCCACTGACCTCAAGCAAGAGCTACTGGAGAACTGGAAATAATTTCCTGAGACCCTTACTAGGGACTAAGGCCTGTCCCTGTCCTATCATCTTTGGGATGGGTGGTTTGTGCCCTAGGGGGAGAGAAGGGTGAAATTCCTTCTACTGAACAAAAGGTTACTGCAGAAACAAAATTCAGTGTAATTTCTTCTTTGATTGAGTCTTCTTGGGAAGCGGACAGTGATCCTATCAATATTCTGGCCAAGGAATAGTTTCAAGGAGCCTGAATGGTATCTCATCATTGCTAAGGTTTTGCTCAGCTGCATTAACATCTGGCTAGAGTGTGCAATAAATGGAGAGGCTCAGGAGAGAGGGCAGAATCAATGGCATGGGATCAGCCTCCACAAAGCACTGCTTTTCTTTTGTATGACAGCAGCCAATGGTTGCAGTCAGTGGATCTGTTTGACCTGGGCACCTCAGCATAGAAGAGAAAGCGAGCCCTGGCAAATCATTCCAAACGAGGCTCTCAGTACTAGTGTTTCCTCGCTCTCATTGGCTCTTTGATAGTTGACATCCACTGACCTTTCAAAAAACCAACTATTTACTAAGACTTTGACAGAGAGTTGAGAATTATTTTTTACTTACCTATTTATTTGTTTGTATAGAGGCGATACCTAGCCCTTAATTAAATACTTCAGTTGTTTTACTTCACTTGTGCCTAGGGTTTCTTTTCTATTCAGGGTGGGATTATTATTTTAAATAACTGATGAGACACCAAGAATGGGGGGCAAAGCTTCCTCTTTGCAATCAAGAGAAAGTATCTGAATCAAATCAATATAGATAGTCTAGTATTAGATCTCACTTGATCCCATGTGCTAAGCAAGAGAACATCCATCAGGCATTCTGCCTGTATCAGAGAACTATGTGTGTATTGTAACAGAAACACATATGATTTTCACACCACAAGTTTAATTATCGTCTTTATTATGTTAATGCTTCCGAGCCCCACTCTTGAACCAGCTGGCTGCTGTATGACTATCAACAGAAAGACTCTCCTGTAAACTACTATGGTCTCCAATGGGATTTCCACATGGGCTAGGAATAGAAGTTACCATAAACTGGTTTAAGTGATCAGAAAGTGGTTTATCCTGTAACAGAACAGAAGTTCAGTGCATATAAACCAGTTTCAGAATGGCTGAAGCTGGTTTAAGACAAAGCTGTTTGAATGTAATATCGGCCTTAACAGGTTTGGGTCAAATCGGTTTGTGAAACTTCTGTCCCAGATCCCTTCCTGGTTTAAGTTAAATCAGAGTCCCCCAGTATCCCAGCATGGTTTGCAGCCCTGGGCTGTGCTGTGCTGTCTGCTCCAGAGAGAAAGGCTGGCCCTGCCCCTCTGTTGCCTCGCTGAAGCAGTGAGGGCTGGCTGATGGGGGGGCAAGCCCAGCTGGGGATGCAGCCCAGTCTATGGGGGGATTGCCCCGCCCCCCCCAGCAAACCCCATCTAGGGCTGGGGGGGGGTGTTAAACACCCCTTCCTCCACTCAAACTTACTGCTGGTTGCAACTATGAACTACAAATCCCTGGAGGCACTTGGAAGCAGGAAGAGGAAGTGATGAGCAATACTGCAGCATCCTGCTGCTGTAATTCTGGACTGAAAATCCCAGAGACCTCAGGGGCAACAGGAAGAGGAGGTGAACACACAGCCAGAGAACCCAGCTCTAGGTCCCCTGGCTTCTGGCCTGAGCTGCTGCAGGCAAGTGGCTGTATTTCCTGAATTGAAGGTAAATGTCCATTTACTTCTGTTTCAGTTTGATCTGTGCATCTTAGGCTAACCTGCAAAGACTGAATTGATTCATCCTCAGGCTTTTTGACTGCCTGTACTTAGCCACAAAGACTGTAGTAACTCATAAGTTGCTTGTGTTTTACAATAGGTCAGGATTTTTTTTCCCATTGGAAAAGGCACTTTTCAAAAGCAATTATTCCACTGGTACCAGTGGCCTCATGACTGTCCTCTTGCAGGCCTGTTACCATTTTGACATTCTCCCTGTCTCTCCAGAAGCAGGAAAGCTGCCCCTACAGCATCTGGACCTTCAGGCAGGAGGGACTGTGGAGAGCTGTGGAGCTGATGAACCACAGCAGTCGGCCTTCACAGGAAATGAGACTGAGGGCCTCCAGGCAGACACCTGACAAGCCAAACATCTTATTCCAGGACAGCTAACCTGAAATATGTTTGAGGACACCCAGCCTGTCCTGTGAAAAAAAAAAGAGGGGTTGTATTGTTTGGTTTTTTTTGTTTTTGATTCACATACTAAATTGGGATAATTTATTTTTCTGAGAACCTCACTACTGTGTATGCTGGAAATCTTACTTCCAGCCAGTACCAGAATATAACATTTGCTATTCACAATGCTAGCTATTACTGAGTTACAGCAGTATAAATGATTCTGGCAAGCCAGCAGGTGCATGTGTTTGCCATTCATCTTAATGTTTCATCATATCTCTGGAAAGCTGTTTAAACCCCAACTGATCACCTTTATTGCTATCTCAGTATAAAATTTACCCAAGTTAGTCTTTTGATGCTCTGTAAATCCATAGCCCTCCATATTCTGTTTATCCTGTATGTCATGTGGAATTAATGATGTTTATTCCCAGCTGACCAATTTGCATGACTGCCACCTTTCTTCAGTGACAGTATATACTAGAACTGACCGTATGTAATTAATCACACCCATCAACACAACTCATGCAACCTTCATTCAGTCACTTTCTGCAGTTGGCAGGTATCGATTCCTGATAGGTGGATATACTTGCAAAATTTGTCTTGTTAAGAAGAAATAAATTCAATCTCAGGCTGTTTTCTTGTAGACATACGGGCTCTTTTTAAATGCAGGACTCAACATCAAAACAATCTTGCAGAAGGTTCAACAATCATCTAAACCTGTAGAGGACCGGCACGAGGCTGGAATGGGTGGGGCTAAGCAGAGAAAAGACTGATGCAAAATCTGCATATTCCTCAGGCAGTATCATTGGCGATTCTTATGAAGTCCTATGGCTGCGATTTATAGCTGCTGGATACTTGGAGTAAATCACTTCTTGCCTTTCATGCCTCTCACTTGGATAAGCGTTGCTCTTTCTATTCCTAGAGTTCCACACAGGTTTAGTGTCCCCTTATGGTATAACAATTATTCATTATTAACCATGTTGAGGGGGGAGAGGGGTGGCTAGAATCTCTGTTTTCCACTCCCTGAGCAAGTGCCAGAACTGCTCAGTTGAGCTCTTGGGGTTTAGCTGTTATGTTATCAGGACACAACTGAAGCACAGGTTGCATATATGTGCCAAAAACTATAGGTAGGTGGCTATAGTCGGGGCCATAACTTTCAAATAAGTTTTAGCTCATTCAGTCAAGAATTAGCCCAAATTAAATAAATAAACAAATAAATAAATAAATAGTAAAAAAGTGGGGACAGGCCAGGGAATGTTACAAAATCCCAACATTTTTTTTCCAATTTTTTCTGCTGGATTTTTTTCTGGCTAAAGATTCATTACTAGCAACCATTAATTGTGTAAAGGTTAGCTTTGAAAAAGGAATTGAGAACTGGGAATAAGAAACTAGGAATAAGGACACAACTTTAGCATCATAATTGATCCTTGGCTTTTTGTACCAGAGATTTCTATACAAGACATTAAGTAAGTGGGTACTGTAAGAATTATGATGTAGCTGTGGTGACATTAAGTACATTGAAATAAACCTATATGCATATCTAGCTCTATATCAAATTGCCAAACTATGCTTTCTCAAATGCCAATTGCTAGCTTTTTAGATGTAATACCTTATTGCCTTGTCCTCAAAATACCTTTCTTGTATTCTGTATTTAAGTCTCTTGTATTTAAGTCAAGGGAATGTTGTTAATTAAAACATATCACCACTCCTGATTAATTCAGCAGAAAACATTGGACGTATTTGCAAAATTATCATAGTGAAAAGACCCGATAGGTACTTTCCCAAAAATCCTCATATTGGCTGAGAAGCCTGTTGCATGTTTAATAAGAAAAAAAGAAGAAAAACCATAGGGTAATTTTAACGTGGTTTAAACCTCAACTGAGAAGTCAAATAATGCAATGCTGTCCCAAGTCATTCACATTGGTTCCATGCTTACAGTTTCATAGTTTCATAGTTAGTAGGGTGGGAAGGGACCTGAGCAGATCATTGAGTCCAACCCCCTGCTATGGCAGGAAAGAGTACTGGGGTCAAACGACCCCAGCGAGGTGTTCATCCAGCCTCCTCTTAAACACCCCCAGGGTAGGAGCCTGCACCACTTCTCTTGGAAATTGGTTCC
>NW_017728886.1:255818315-255846683 GCF_001723895.1 Crocodylus porosus | reverse complement strand
TCCCTCCAGGTCGAGTTGGCAGGCTGGCACATGAAAACTAAGCTTCAGGTAGGGCTAGGACCTGCCCAGACTTCTTCAGGATGGTTCCCTGGGCACAGAGACATATGGTTTGTGGTGTTTCATTTGGGTTTTCTCCATAATCCCAGCCCAAACTCATTTTATTTGAGGTGTTGTTCATTGCGCACAGGTCTGGGGAGGCCATCAGTTGGCAGGCTGGCATATGAAAACTGAGCTTCAGGTTGGGCACTGCCCTGCCCAGAAATCTTCTGAAGAGTTCTCTGGTGGCAGAAATGTATGCTTTGTGGTGCCCCAAAAAGGATTTTGCCCCATAATCCCATCTTAATCTCATCTCTTTATTCAGGGCTATATACTTTATACATTTTACATTGTTATTGTAAATATACATTTTTGATGCGAATCTAATTTTTCAGTATGTCTACTTAATTACTAAAAACCTTTAATTGTGTAAAGATTAGCTTTGAAAAACCAGGAACTGGGAATAAGGAACTAGGCATAAGGATCCAACTTCAGCCTCATAAAAGACCAGGTGTGATGCTGGTTTCTCGGGGGACTTTCCGAGGGTTTCCATGCGTTGTATCATATCCATGTAGCCCCGTCCTTCATAGCATGCTTTTAGTGTATCTTTTGCGTTCTGTTCAGTAGACGAGTTACACACCTGGTTAATTATCTGCACTGATAGTCTGTCTTCAGTCCAAGCACATGAAAGACTTCCTGTTCCTCTGTTTCAAGCTCTTTTGACTCTGATAGATGGGTTTATCTTGCACCTGCTCCCCACACAAAGGTTAGTTTTCTACTTTAATCCATGGTAATTACTTAATATGTTTGCTCTAATTACATTGAGAGATGGGGCATTGCCCTAGGAGTGAGAAGACCTGAGGTTTATTCCCTTGGCCTAGTCAAGTCATTTTGTCTCTCTGTCTGTCTGTTCCCTTTCTGTCCCTTCTGCATAGACTATAAACTCTTTGGTGGCTATTTTATGGTGCCTAGGACAAGAGATGGCCTGACTTTCTGGGGGACTGGGCACTATTGTTATACAAACAGTAAACTATAGTAAGATTGCACTCAGCTACTGTGTCTTTTCTTTATTTCTCGTGCCTTGATGAAGCTTGTATAAATTAAGCCTCAAAGAGCTATGTTTCTGCATCATAAGCCTCATAATTTTGTACTCTAGATATGTCCTTTTTCCTTCATATTTCTCTGTGTTTTGTGCTAAGAGCAACACACTTGTGCGAAATGGCTGTCTCCGATACACATGACAACACTCCTTTGGGGCAGGATATCTTTGCATCTTGTTGTGACTGTTGCCACATTTACTGCAAGCAAATCTGGTCTAAGCCATTTGTTGACCTTTGTATTCTGCTTTTATGCTTTGCTGTGCATTTTAATCAGGTACCCTTTTACTCCTTGTTAACACTTTCATTTGTGAATCACAGTTTCATTCACCCCACACATATCTGGTCTTCTTTGCAAAGTCAGGTCCATTTCTGCAATGACCTTGCTTTGACCGCATGATCATTTATATCACAAATAATTCAGTTTCTAATTAGTCCATCTGTTTAACTGGTCAAATTCAGATGGTTGGGTTAGCAGTTCGCAGTCATATTTGTGCTTTCACTGGAACGCAGTAAGTATTTCCAGTGCTTCTGAGACTACCATGTACAGCCCTACGGAGGATTTTATTATGCTTCCTTTTAAGAATAATTTGAAGTATTGCTACAATCCCTTCTAGTTCTGCCTCGGTAATACTAGTAAGAGGGAAGATCCTTATTTCCTGGTTGCAGCTGGTAAGGTTATGAAATTTCAGTGCTCCTCTCGCATGCCAGGAGTCAATATCGAATACCAGCTGTTATTTTGGCTTTGTGATACTAGATCCCATACACTGAAAGCAGGACTGAAATCATCAGGAGCCATTTAATAGAATGAAGCGCATATCTAGGACCTATATTATGCTGTACATATCTTTTTTAAACTCCCAACCTTCCTGTTTTCAGCATAGTTTAACAATGAGAAATAGGTTAGAGGGGCTGGTTGGTTTTTTTGGAGTTTTTTTTTATTTTACCTTTTTTAATTGTTTGTGGGCAAAATCTCATACCTACAATACCTTGCTGGCAGTAGTGAATGCCGCTGCAGCTGGCATAAACAAAGTTCGGAGTTTAGGGTCATAATGGTTTGCAGTCAGAGTGTGGCAGTGTACCACACAGGTCAGATCTAAAACCCAATGGGAGGAGTCCTGTTGATCTCAGTGGCTTTGGGATAAAGAACTAGTGTGAAAAAATTCACAAATGCCTTAGACGTCTAAGCTTCATTAAGAGCCATAGGCACATCTACATGTGCCAGTTTAAGGTGCATTAGACATTTTAAGGTGCATTAAAGGTGTGGGTCTACACCTGCACACCCTTAATGTGCCTTAAAAATAGTGACTTTAGGCTATTTGAATGTAAATTGATACCTGCAAAAACAGGTAACTAATTTAGGCATGAATAGCTAAATGCCTTAATGCACATGTAGATATGTGAAGGCACATTAATTAACTTTAGTCCCAAGTTGGTCTGCACACTGCACTAATGCAGCTTAATGTGTGCATGTGTAGACATGTGCGTATATCGCTGTAATGCGCATTAGGCATGTGTAAAAGCATGTGTAGATGCGCCCACTGTTACACAGGGTCCTAAAGGACTGACTTGCTTGTTATATAAAATGTGATGTAGAGCGTGCTGTACTTCCTAGTGGAGAGAGCTCAAGAGATTCAGGTTCTGTTCCTGCGCTGGTGGGTGATTTTGGGCAAGCCACACCCCTATCAGTGCCTGAGGGTCCTTATCCCTGTCTGATCTTCTTTGCAAAGCACTTTGAGAGATGCTCATGGAAAGCCTGTTGGCATTTTTTCTGCTATTATCTCCAATTTCAGATCAGTATAGCTCACAAGAGCAGGCAGAGATCGTTCTCAGGAGAGACTCCTCTTTGCTCCTGCAGGTCTTTCCCTTTCACTTTATCAACAGCCTCTGGGACCATGTTCCTGAGATTTCCTTCTTTCTCTCTGCCTAGATTTCTTGTTCCTCTTCCCCTCTCATTGTTCTCCCTTTTCCTCCCCTCTTGTCTTGTTGTTCCTGGTCACTTCCATCTTTCCCTCTTCTGGAGCTGGTTTCTCACCTTCCATGTTTCTCGTCCATGATTTTACTCACCATGGTTTCCTTCTCTGAAAGCGTCTGCCTGTGCTGTCTACACAGTCATTTCTTGCTCTCCTGTCTTCAGATGCTGACAAACCAACTGCTCTTCTTCTATCTCATGCAACAGAAGCAGTGATCCCCCCCAGCATCTTTCCATTTCATTAATGGTGTTCTCACCCCTTTATGTGGGAAAGGAAAACAGTACGTTGCTAGAATAAGGATGGTTTGTGGTAAAGGGACTGAAGAGGAAACCCAGATTTATTCTTTATCACAGCAAGAGCTGACCATTGTGATCTTGGATAAATATTTAATCTCTGGGTGTTTCAGGTCCCATTTGAAACACTTCAGATAATCATACATTGACTCTCTGTCTTATAGATAGGAGTATGACCTGTTTCTCACTACGGGTATTGGCAAAAAAGCACATTACCCAGAGGTCAGCTAGAGTGAGAACTTACCATGGGGGCTCCTTGTCTGCACGCTCTACTTCCCAGTAAATGTGAGGTAACTTGCACCAAGGGACAAGTTACTTCATATTTATGTGGTGTCATTGTGTGTACACAGGTCAACAGACTAGATGATGTGGTGTAAGTTCACACCTAGCTTAGCTCACAGCAACTTGTCTGTGTGTACATACCATATATGTTTGTACTGTGCCTGGCATGCTAGAGCCTTGATCTTAGTTTGGGTCTGGATTTGACAGCTTAATCCAAAAAAACCCCAAACAATTCAGGGTTTACTTGCCTAAAGTATAAACATTTAAGAACAAAAAGAATGGTTGCAATGGGAAAATCCCAGGATAACCTTATAAAAAAATGTTTATTTGTTTTTCATTTCTATAGGATGATGCTTTTTAATATCTGTTTTAAATCTTTTGATATTAGGTTATACTGTCAAGAGGCTGTTCCCATCTAATTTATGGCTTATGTGACACATTCTAGTACAAGCAATAATCTAATATATCAACAACCCAGATGGTAGCTTTATTATCCATATACTATTATGAGAGATTTCTGAGTGAATCAAAAAATGTCTGAAATCAGTATTGTTGTAGTTTTCCAACATGGAATATTTGTTCCATGTAACAATCCCACCAGGGCTGACAGCAAGACTTCGTTCTACAGCTATTGTGGTACATCCAAAGCCTCAGCTGCATGAGCTAGAGGAGTTGGCTGAAGCAGTTGGAATAACTGAAAGTTAGGGTTGGAAGGGACCTCCGGAGGTCACATCTAGTCCAACCCCCTTCTCAAAGCAGGACCAACCCCAACTAGATCAACCCAGCCAAGGCTCTGTCTAGCTGGATCCTAAAAACCTCCAAGGATGGAGAGTCCACAATCTCTCTGGGTAACCTGTTCCTTTGCTTTACTACCCTCCTGGTGAGAACATTCTTCTTAATATCTAACCTAAACATCTCTTGTTGCAACTTGACACTATTGCTCCTTGTTCTGTCATCTGCCATCACTGAGAACAGTCCAGCTCCACCCTCTTTCGAACCACCCTTGTAATAGTTGAAGGCTGCTATTAAATCCCACCTCAGTTGCCTCTTCTCCAGACCAAATAAGTCCAGTTCTCTCAGCCTCTCCTCAGAAGCCATGTGCTCCAGCCCCTGAACTATTTTTGGTGCCCCTTGCTGTACTCTTCCCAATTTGTCCACATCCTTTCTGTAGTGGGGGAGCTCAAAATTGGATACAGTACTCCAGTTGTGGTAATCAGGGTGGTCAGGCATGACATGCCCCTGGTGAATCCATGCTGACTGCTCCTGATCACCACCTTCTCCTCTGAGTGATGAGATTTGGGATCAGGGTACAGGCAGGTTGGGGCTCTGTACCTTGCTGCCTTTGCCCTGAGAGCCATGTAATGCTATGTGCCTCCCACCTCAGAGTTGATAGGGAATGCGTGGCTAGTGCACAGCTCCCAGAGCAAAGGCAGCAAAGTACAGTGTTCCAGCCCACAACGGGCAGCCTGCCTCCACCCTATGTACAAGTCTGGGGAAACATACCCCCTCATGCCTCCCCCGGAGGTGTGCGCAACAGGGCAGATCTGCCCTTCCCTGTCCCTGGATGAGTGGACTGTGGCTCCATCCAACAACCTGCCCCAGCCCTGGGGTCCTATTCACTCCAGCTCCTGCCCTTGCCTCCTGTGCCTGCCCTTGCTCCACTTCCTCCCTCACTGTGGGGGCTTCAATCTGTCCCCCAGCCCCTTCCCTCTCCCCCTGCACTTTCCTATCCCCCTCCAAAAACTTACCTGCTGGGCACTGCTCCACACACTGCCAGGCTGCATTCCTGGCTGTGTGCATGCTGTGGTTGAACGCTTGCATGTGGAGCACCGGCATGGGTTCCAAAACCACATGCGTGATTAACATGTTAAAATATTAATGTGTTAATTGGTTCTTGTGTTAATTGCACATGTTACTGTTGATTAATTGACAGCCCTAGTAGAAACTTTCTTGTTGCCCTTCCTGTCCCTTGCTGGCTGCAACTCCAATTGCGCTTTGGCCTTCCTGACTTCATTCTTGCATGTTCAAGTAATACTCTCATAATCCTCACTAGTTGTTTGGCCAAGTTCCCACTTCTTGTAAGCTTCTTTTTTTTGTGATTTAGTTTACTAAAGAGTTTCCTGCTAAGCCAAGCTGGTCTCTTGCCATACTTGCTACCTGTACCTCCTGTACATTGGGATGGTTTGTTCAGTTGGGCAGATATCATTTGTGGATTCACCGCGGAAGGGAGGAGGAGATGCAATGAAGGCTGAAAACCTTTTAATTCTTGGGAACTGAATTAACAACTGGCACCACATCAGTTTATCCTTGCCTGTCTCCCGGCTGAGTAACACGATGAGGTCAAATGCAGTCTTGCCACTCTTACTGTGTCTATGATTCAGCAGTCATGATGTATTTGACCACATCTCCTTAGCTCGTAAGAGATGTCAAAAATCTACACCCTATCTTGTATGCCAAGTAGTCTCCTATTAAAGTACTAGCCAAACCCACAACAGATTAGCTTGTAAGACCAAATGCATGCCATCTAGCATGGTTACTTACAACTTGAGCAAAGTCTGGAGGCAAATGAGGGGAGACCCACTCATACAAAAAAATATTGAACTCCTTGTGTGATGGCTCTTGGCCATGTAAACCTTCAGATGTAAACTCATGGTTGCTAGTGTCCCCTGTGACTAGGTGGCTTTGCTTTGTTCTAAAGGTGGAAAGTAGCTGGAGATCCAGCTTAAGTCAGCTATGTAGGAATTCCCTTTGAATAAGGGGGATTCACAGAAGACAAAGTGCCACCAGCCTCTTTCAATTTGCTGATGGGAAGGGCAGTTAAGGACCATCTTTCATTAAAAGGGAAAGGGAACTGGATACATGTGTGCTCTGAGGGTCATATATATTAAAATTTAAATATACAGGGCCTCATTCACCTCTGCACTGTTCCTGTGAGATGCTGGCAGTAATCCACTACAATCCAGGTTTACACTGGTGTGGCACAGAAATGGATCGAGTCCATAGTCTTATAATAGGCAGGGCAGGTAGCAAAATATAGTATTGATTGCCTGACACACCCTTTTATATTACTCTGATTTCAGTTGCTTGTAACTTTGCTAAACTTTAACCATGTGGATTGAACTGTTTCATGTTGGCTGTTTGCCTCAGGATGAATTGGTTTTCTGGGGAAACTTCAGTCAAAACAATCCAGTTTTTTCCTCTAGGAACAATGCTATGGGAAAAAAATTGTTTTGTTGGTGTTAAAAATCTCAAACCACTTGTTCTTTGAGTAGTGCTCGCATCCTCCAATCTTTGGAGCAGGGCAGTGACCTTTGTGTCGGGGATCTACTAAGAGCCAAAGAGCCTGTCCTGCAAAAAAGTGCTTAGCATTCCCAGCTCACCCTGAAGTCACTGGATATTAGTAGGGCTACTGTGGTGTTGTAGTTGTGATAGCTCAGCTTCACTGGGTATCAACAGTGCTTACACCTCAAAGTATCATACCCTGTTATTTTTATCTCATTTTTGGATGTTGTCATTCAATGGCATTTCAAGTACTGTGCTGATGGTACTGCACAAAATAACAAGCATGCATACAGAGAAGTGTATTCCCCGCTCTCATCAAGCGGCGGAGGCAAACACTCTTATCCAGATCCTGAGACTGCATACAGGCTTCTATCCTCTGATAAAAGGATAGACTCTTGGGAACTGAAGCATTAAGGTCTCAGAAAGCTGAAGGCTTTATGTACCAAGCTGTTATCCTTAGTCTTTAACTGCTCCGCACTTAATCAACAAGTAAACACTGGCTTCCTATGGACATGGTTTCACTGACGTGGGTAGAACCAAAGTCAACAAACATTTTAATTACCCTAGGTACCATTTCCTTAGGTATCACATTGCACTAGCAGAACTTCAGAAAGAACCGCGGTTAGCTCCAAGGAGACTGAAGCCACTGCTTCAAAGAAGGTCAAAAGTCAACGGAAATGCCAACAGTCACAGCAAAGCACTGTTATCAGCTTAATATAAGACTTCTTCTTGCCTACCCTTGATTTCTTGTTTTATTGTATAATAGGAACCTAACCTAGATAGATATAGACATAGGAGCAGCTGGACTGCATTTGCTAAGGGAGAGGACTCACATGGCAATGAAAGAAGGAACTAGGCCTCCGGTTAATTAGCCACTGAAATCATGCCTGAAATCAGGCATGCCATAAGAATGAGCCTTAACTTTTGCATTCAATTTCTGTGCCTAAGGCAGGCAAGGTTCTTTGAGTAGATGTGATTTCTTTTATTAGACCAACTGAGTAGTTGGAAGAAAGTTCTTAGCAAACTTTCGGGCAAAAGCTTGCTATGACTTTTCCCCCAACTACTCAGTTGGTCTAATAAAAGATATCACATCTACTCAAAGAACCTTGCCTACAACCCAGCATTTCTGTGCCTAAGACACTTTTGAAAATATGTTGGAAAGGGGAAAAATAACTGATGAAGTTATATCTGTAAATAAATAAATAAATAAAGTAAATAGCTAGATCTGCAGGGGACAATCACAGTGGTGTTTAAGGGGTGTGCGCACACAAGCCCAGCAGTTGCACCCAAAGTCTGGATAACTGCACACTCAGGTAGCCAATCTTTGCATTTAGTTGCATCCTGTCAAGAGTAGGCTGACTTCTGAGGTCTCCAACCATTAAGAAATACTACAAATCAGCAGGTTGCTATTGGCCGTCTTAGCATGTGGAAGAGGCTCAGCCCATAAGGGGAGCTGAAGAAATATCATGTGACCTCAGCTGTGTGAGGAAATCCAATTATGTCAGACCTCATCATTTAAAGGATGCACTTCTGCCTGTGAGCTAGTAAGCCTTGGGGCAGGGTTGAGCTGCAGTCTTCTCAGTGAAATCAATGCCGAAGTATTTCTTGAGTTTTGTGGTGGAGGTCAGGCACTGATGCAGGTACATGTGTTAATCACAGAGCCTGACTAGGGTATACAAAATTACAAGATGGCCTGTTGAACTATATATAGCAAGGATGGCTTAGCTCTAACTTTAGTAGTTCAGGTGATGGTTTTGGATCTTAGAAGTGGCCGATTGGATTTTGATCCCCCCACCTCCCGCTCCCTGTCCCATCCCTGCCACTCCTTCTGATTATAAACTGTATCACGTTGACTGCTCTTTCACATGCTTGAAGAAGGAATATTTGCTGTTTCTTTTTGCACTTGCATCTATGTGCCTACTGTAATCTGACCCAATGTTTGGGTTCTTGCTGGTTAGCTATTGGGCACAGATTGTCCAGTTTCTGGAAAAAATCAAAGATGGAATGCATTGATGGACACTGGTGCGTGGCTCAAACCTGTTTTCCCCAAGATGCACCACAACCACAATATGGACAACCCCTAAATGCATGCTGTGGTTTTAAATGACTAAAGCTAACCAGATGCTATCTGTGCTGTCATAGATCAAGATATAAGGTTGATTTTTTACTTAAGGTGCTGAGCTGGGACTCAGGATATCTGGATTCATGGCTCCGCTATGGGCATCAATGTGACCTTGAACAGCTCGCTTTAGTTTCCAATTTCCCATTGTAAAGTGGGGGCAAAAGTTTTCCTTGGTCTGTCTTGTCTATACAGACTACACACTTCTGGGTAAGGGTCTGTCTCTTACTAAGTGTCTGCCACAGTACAGTGGTCCTGATCTTGATTGCAGCCTGTGGGGGGCTTGTGTAATTAGGGGAACGCAGATCCATCTTCACAGCTGATTCCATCCTCAGTGTCCTAGCGGGTAGCTACTCTCTTTTGCTGCTGGAAACGTACATAAATGCAAGGCCATGACTGAACCTCAGGAGTGCTTTAATGATTTGAAAAAAACCCCCAAATCATTAAAGATTTGGAAAAGGCATATTTGTGCTAGGGAAATCCTGCTAGTGCTGATCACTGAAGGACTTGGCAGAAGTGCTGTTCTCATACAATATGGTAATGCATGTATTTCCTGCATGATTTATGTACAACGTTTGCACATAACTGTAGTAACTTCTTGCAGTATCAAGGGACATCAAGAATACTTTAAACTAAGTAATAAGACATAGATTTGAATAACTCAATTGTAAGTGGTTTGAAAATTACACTGTGAAACATGACCATGCTTTTTAAAGAAAATCACTTATTTGAAAAGCAGTGCCAGTGGCAATGGACTATAGAAACTGTAGATAACTGTAGTATTTTGAAACAGTTAATGACCAGATACGGTAGTATCACGTGCATGGGTGCAGAATTCATCCTACGCATCAATAATAGCTCGTCCCAAATATTGCATCTGTCATACTTCAAGGAGTGCATAATAAGACACAGTGTGGTTTCCAACAGCCTAAGCCACAGCAAACCGACAGCTGCCTGGCTGATCTGAGATGCTAGCAAACAACATCTCTGGTGTCTGCCAATACATTGTCCAAATGTGGCTATCAAGTGACAGACCTCAACCTTTCTATGATCATGAGGAAAATGCTGGCTACCAGTGACTATAAGTAAAAGCCCATAGCCAATCCAGGAGTTTCAGCAGTGACACAAGTCACCATTCAGCACAGTATTAACTTCCTGTAGAGCAGGGGTGTCAAACTCATCTGGCCCCACAGGCTGGATGAGTGGTCCAGGACTGGTCCTTGAGCTGGATGAACAGTACAGGACAGGCTCCATGGCTGGATAAGGCTCATGGACCACCCTCCCCCCCACATACTGGATCCAGTGTTTGCTCTGGCAGGTCTGGGGCTGTGCTGCATACATCGTCTACTCTGGCTGGTTTGGGACACGTGCTGTACAGGGTGCCCACTCTGCCAGGTTTGAGACCGTGCTGCACTGGATGCCTGCCCTGGACTATCTGGAGTTAGCTCTCACCTGCACCAGAATCAAGCACCTGCACTTCATCAAGCAACTATCAATCTTTAAAATACCAGATAAGGTCATTTTCCTTATGGCTTCTCCTATAGACACTGGGCATTCATTTTTTCCCAGGGCTTCAACTACAGGGCCTATTGTGTTAGGCACTGTATATATGCAAACAGACTCCATTCTCCAAGTGTTTCCAATCTGAGTAAGGCAGAGACAAAGGGTGGGGAAAAAGGAGGCATTACTATTGCAGTCCTGCCGATGGAGTGACTACAGCTCCGATCCTACAATCTGTTCTGCTTGGGGGGACCTGAGGCATTATACAGCAGCTTGAAGGCTCAGGGTGGAGAAGACTTGCACAAGGTAATAAAGGAAATGTGTGTGAAAGGCAGGGATTCCAGGGATAACTTAACTAGAGTTAGCACTGTGTGAGGCACAATCCCGGACTGGCTAGAGCAGGCACCATGGGTGCTGGATCTGGCATGCGTGTGGAGGGGTCTTGGACTGACCCTGCATAGGTCTTGGAGTGGGAACCATTTACAATGCAAGTCCCAGGTTCTGCACATGGGGCCAGTCTGATGCGCGCTGCATGTGGTGTGTGGCCCAGGGCCAGCACCGAGGGATGGATGATGGGGCTCCCTGGGCCAGATCCAGCTGAGCGCTGCCAGCCCTTTTGTAGAATATATTCCACTACTTACCCTGCAGGCCATACTGCATTTCCTTGTATTGTTACTCCAGCTATCTGCCAGCAGTCCTCAATAGTTTTTTTTCCCTTGTACTTAGGTTGTAGGTTCACTGGGGAAAATGCTGATTTTTTTGGCTCTCTGTTCAGCACCAGGCACTTGGGGTCCAGTCCATGCCCAGGACTTGTAAAAGTACTGGAATACAAACAGATGACAATAACAGTAACATTCCTCAATGTAAAGGACTGTGATTAAGCTGGAGATGGTATCTGGATGATCATAATCTCAACTAGGTCTCTTATGCATGTCCAACAATGAGTTATATGAAAGAAACGTGAGACTTAAAGCAGCTCTTTGCAAGGAAGGCTGGGTAGGCTGGGTTGTGATCTCACTTATGCTGGTGTTGGTCAAACAGGTACAATTACATCAGTTCAAAACTAGTACAGAATCAAGCTCAAAATATGTCAGTTAGGTCATCACTGGGGTCACTGCGGGACAGAGCCTTACTCCAGATAAGGCTGCTTTACACCGGTCTGTGGGGACAAAGGTGGCTTGTGGGGACCAGCTGGGAATCCCACAAGGACTGAAGAACTTAAGCTGATCTCTCCTTCTGCCCCTCCACTGGAGGGCATATGTGGTGGGCACCCCGGGCCCTGCAAGCATGGGATGCTGTTCTGGTGCCAAGATAAGCTGTAAATCAGAGCATCTTCCCCAGCTACTTAGGCCACTTTAGGTCTTGCCCCAGTTGCAGCTTGGCAGGCTACGATGTGTATCCATTGGCTGCATTGTTTCTCTACAGTTATTAACAGCAGGAATACAATTAAACTATCACAGTTTGCTGCCATTTCACTTAATATTTTTCAGCTGGACCAGGGCTAAGACTACAAGGATTTCTCTTTGTCTGATCTGGCCTATTTGACACTTGTAATATATCCATCACTATGGTATGTCATTGTTGTACAATTAAGAAGCAATGAGCTTATACATGTATAAGACTAAAATACTTGGGATATATTTTTCTTCTTTTTTTTTTTTAAAAGCATTCTGTCTTTCCTTCTCCATCTCTTGTACACATGGGCATTCTCATTCTTTTTTGCGACGTATTCCCACGATATGCTTTTCTAATGACATACATGCCTACAATCCACATACTCAGCCCTCATAGAGATGGATGGTCCAGCGCTTAAGCCACTGGCTTGGGATCTGGGTTCACTTTCCTGCCCTGCCACAGGCTGTGTGTGTGACTACGGACAAGTCACTTTGGCTCAGATCCTGAAAACCTTTTAGGTGCCTAAAACAATGGAGCATCTGTGCTGTACACCTTGTTTGTCCCACAGTGCCTATCTGTAAAACTGGGACAGCAATACCCAGTGTCACAAGGAAATTGTGAGGTGCTCAGAGACTGTGCTGATGAGGATCACTCAAGTACCTAAAACAGATATTAAATGCTACTATATTTACTGAAAACATTGCACCTTGATTTTATTTAATATAATTTCCTCAGTCTGGATGTCTATTTGCTAACTTATGTGATTATTTCAAGGCGCTGTCCCACACTAAAGAGTACATCCGCTGTCAATCTGATGGTAGTTCCTTGTATTCCAGATTCTCTGATTATATTTCATATGGTGTAAATTGGTCCCCTCCCCAGAGATCAGCTGTTTTACTCCAGGGGAAGATGTGCCTCCAATTGTTTATCCAAAAGTCTCTATGCAAGTTTTGTACATGGCATACTTGCAGAAATCGGTCCCTTGCCTGGAATGGAAATAGAAAGTAAGTTTTTTGTTCTCTAATACCAAACACAGTCAAAACTGTAAATTAACTATTATCTGTAAAATCTAGTGCTCCATATATTAGCCTCAAGCCCCAAACCTGGAAGGGTCATGACTGCCAAGGTAAAACATAAATGGGCCAAAGAACTGTTCTCCCACGTTCATAAAACATTTAAAACATTGCTAACATTGCTGCCAGGTCACCTGTAACAAGTTCCAATTCCCAGGAGCATGTGGGAGAATTTTCAAAGTCAAAAATCAATGGCTATGAAATTACACATTAGTCTAGGGGAGTGTACTTTGCCTGTTTTCACAGCTAACATTCATCTTGCTATAGTAATAGTGGCACAGACAATTTGCCATGGTAAAGTTGATCTATAAGTGTTTTAATTAAAGTTCTGACAGCAAATTTAAACCTTATTTTACTTTTAGAATGCACAGTATCCATCTCCCTCTTGTTTGAGAAACAAGACCATGATGCAGCCCCTACAAGCAGTGCAAGTATCAGGGAAAAGTTGAGAAAATGCTCTTCCAAAGTCCCAACAGCAATAATAAAGCATTTTGTTTTAATAATACATAACTTGTATGTAGTTCACAAAATCTTGCAGGCCTCTCTTGCTTCAAACCACATGCGCTCGCGCGCGCGCGCGCACACACACACACACACACACACACACAAAAAGACTGGGTACAAACATTGAAAAAGCCTGAGGTGGATTTGATCTAAGTTACGCTGTTTTCTGTAAGCGGCATAGTTTAGATTGATACTGAACAGAACACCACATTCATCCTCTGGGGGCTGCAGATTTTAGACCGGGTTCCACCATTTTTAAACTAGTCTATGTGTGCCAAACTTCTGTTCTGTTAGGGGTAGGGACCTACCTAATTTATACAGGCTGCCCCCCCCCAGTTTTGTGGGCAGAACACAGGCCTAGGCAGCCGTTTGTAGGCATAGTGTGGTGGTCCCCACCATGCCTCTGATTGTCCCAGGGCCCTTGGTGGCCCTGCCCATCATGGCTGATTGGCTTTTGAGATGTCTCCCATGCAGGCCCACCCCTCACTGCTAACTGGTGTAGAGGGGAGGGTCCACATGACAGGCAGCCCTTGTAGGCAATCAGTTGTGAGGGGTGGGGCTGGCAGCCATCTTGCCAGTAACCATTCAAGTGGGCAGCTCTGCCTCCCCCACTTCACCCTGGTGAGCTGCCACAGTGCTTGATAAATTTCCCCCTCCCCAGGCAGATTTTGTAGATTCTGTGGATTTTGCAGGCATTATGCAGATTTTGCAGACCAGATTTCATAGAACCTGCAAAATCTCGAATTCAGTATATCCCTAGTTATGGGGATAGACTGTTTTTGTGTGCTGAATTTCTGTTATGGGTATCCTGTTATGAGTAAACCAGTTTCCGATTACTTATACCAGTAAACATGTAATGTCTGTACATGGCTGCCCATGCCCACCAACACAGAAGAACAACAGAGCTAAAAGGAATGAACATGGGAGAGCAAACATTACATGCCTCTTCTGCAACAGTCTCAATGGAGTAGAACACAAAATGGTCCTTGGGGCTGTTAGTAATTTGAAGGCACAGTACAAAGAACACTGAAGGCATAAAGGACACTTATAAATATACCATACACATGCCATCCTTATGAAGTACCTCCTACAAATGCTGTGTTACTGAGATGGGGGAACTGGGAATTCTGAAACGAAGTGGCCTGATTATGAGCATACAGAGCAATGTGTAATTCCAATGCTGCCAGTCCTTGTCCTTTGTTCTAACATCTAGGCTTCATTTTCAGGTTGAACTGTCATGGCTCTGACAATTTGGGGATTGTGTCAATGTAAAATGTATGAATTCTAGTGGATTTTTATAAAATTGCTACCTCACTGAATGCCTCAGGGCATGGGCAGATGTGCAAGTTTATTATGAAGAGGACAAGGCTTTACTGTAGATCAGCTGCTTCACGGTAATTGGCCATGTGGATGCTCTTACTTCACTATGAGTGCAAATAAATTTGTGGGTTAGGTGTTTACCTCTCTTTCATGAAAGGGTAAGCTACTGTAGGCACCCTTTGATATACTGCAGGGTACAGGCAGGTCAAATAAAACTATAAATGAGAGTACCTGGGAGAGGAGAAGTCTAAGGAGGGTGTTCTTGAGCAACTTTAGCACTTACTTAGGTTAGCACTGTTACTGTGGACATAGGGACACAGGGCATCTGGGTTGCTGGGTCCCATTCCCTAGAACTGGTATAAGGCACAGAGTCAGCATTTGGCAATGTGCTGGAGAGGCCAGAAGGGGGCAGTCAGCCAGGACTGTGCCAATTATCCCACAACAGTCTGGGACTGTGAGGTATGGTTTGCTAGTCATTATCTGCAGGCAGTTTCTTAAATTATTTAACTTTGTGTGCCTCCTCAAGACACCATCTTTGCTTTCAGTTTTGGGTCCCTGTTCAGAACCATAAAGTTACCAGGAGTGCTGTAGCAAGTGGGGTGGTGGGGATGAGCAGAGCGACCGCCCCAGGTGCTAAAGTGAAGGGGTGCCAACAGGCACTGCCCAGCTGGGGTGGAGTGTGGGACAGAGCCATGACTGGCTCATTTTGGGGGGCACAGGGACAGGGGAAGGGCAGCTCCTGCTGCTGTATGCAATCCTGGGTGAGCATGGGGGGGCGAGTGTCCCCCAGATCTATACGCGGGTGAGGAGAGGCTGCCACTGAGGGCTTTGCCCTGGGCACCAAACTTCATTGCTACAGCATTGGTTATCAGTCATGTTAACTGTAGTTCTCTCTTTCTTTCTCTCTCTCCTCACCTACTGGAACCTCCCCACCACAGTGGATGAACAAAATAGAAGAGGGACAATATAAGTTGGGGTCTACCCAAATCAAGGAGGTGGCTGGTTGATTTCACAGGTAGATCACAAGGCCAGCACCAGTTTTGCAGGCTGATCATGGCACCCCCCCCCCCCCCCCCATTGGCTGAGGGGCCCCTTGTTGCTGGCTGGTTGTAAGGGTTATCCATCATACAGCCCCACCCTTTGGCATTGATTGGTTGTAAGGGATGTCATGTGGTCCTTCCCCTCACTGCCCATTGGTGGAGAGGGGCAGGGCCACATGACAGGCAGCCCTCT
Organism: Crocodylus porosus; assembly: GCF_001723895.1. Classification (NCBI taxonomy): domain Eukaryota; kingdom Metazoa; phylum Chordata; order Crocodylia; family Crocodylidae; genus Crocodylus; species Crocodylus porosus. Next base: position 255,830,576 of record NW_017728886.1, on the reverse strand, counting down.
TAGCCAATCAACAGAGTGGGGTGGGGTGGTGGCCATCTTGGGCTCTCCTGGGTGCTGGCAACTCTCCTCCCCCCCAAAGAGCATCCTACACTTGCATTTGTGCTAGTCTTAAACTCCTCTTCTTCAGATATAATAGGCAAACTATGGAGAATCAGGCTCTACGTCTTTGACTGAAAACGTTTTTCTTGCAGCTTATATGGAGGTCCTGACTCAGAAACATACTTCTGCACCTTCACTTAAACGGGTTCTCAAGCACTTTCTCAGTCGTGACATGAGACGCAAGGCAGGAGAAAGTCAAGATTCAAGATCCTGGTCTCGCTATTGTTTGGCAGTGGCTAAACTTTGCTGCCCACTTGAAGACTGCCTTAGTCTTATAATTATTTATGGTACATTAATTTGGAATAAGGAAAGAAATGCTTGTTTACCATTAGTATAACAACTGATTTGAAACAATTAAAGGCAATATTATTTTCTATTAATCTTAAAATCAGTTTCAGATGTATCCCTAAAGTACATTAAAAGTCCCCCCCCCCCCCACTGTTATTTAGAGATTTATTCAGTGCAATAGCTGGGAGTTTTAACAAGTTCCACCAAGGACTATACAACCTGATAACATAAATCTCATTTTTGTCACATTTGAGAGGTACTAATAAAGAGGGTAATTCAGCATTATAAAAGTGCTTACTTTGTTTAGGGAGGCCTAATGGTGTGTCAGTATTATATAATTCACACTACGGAGGATCAGAGGAGCGAGATAAATTGTTTGGTTGGGGAAATTAACTGAGGATTGATTCTATCTGTTTTAATTTAGCATCAGAGTGCTAGAATACTCCTAGAAGCAGATGGGCTATTGATCCGACAAGAGGATAATCAGTGCATCAAAACAGGAGGAGGAGGAGATATTAGAGCTCTCGGGGATCTTCATGATTGCTGTCTTAGAAAGCTACAGCCTAATTGAGGACTCCTTAACTTGCAGGAACGTCTTCCTCTCAGGGTGCTGGGAGGTAGGAATAGAGCAGTGGGGGAGGAGGGGCTGGGAGATGAGAGGAGAGGACGATGCGAGAAAAGCTGAGATGAGGGATTAATTAGGAAATGAAATATTCTATCACGATCTGACAGTGAAAGCACATACTAACTCTGGTGGTGGGAGAGGGGGCGGGGGAAGGAGAGTCCTAAATTATGACAGATAAACAGAAAATGATAGAGGCAAAACACCCAGGTGATTTAGTAATAATTCAGGGACAAAGACCAGCCAGTCATATACCAGTCTGTCAGTAGAGAGAGGTAGTTAGCTGTGTTAGTCTGAAGTCAGTCAGAAGGCAGCGTAGATACGAACCTTTGCAGACTAATTTACAAAGATATATATATATAGAGAGAGAGAAGACAAGCTTTCACGAACCCAAGTTCACTTCATCAGTCTGTCAGTAGGCCATTAACTGCATATACTACCTGCCATGTATAAGCTAGGAACTCAGGGTCCAGAAATCTGGAGTGAAAAGGCATGCAAGAAAAGCCAGGGTCTTCTGCTGCAATGGGTCCAGCAGTACTCGGCAGCAGCCATGACTATTCATGTCTTTATGAAGTTTGTAAGGGAATGTGAATAATTAACGATCTGCTCTAGCTCTGCGCTCTCGCAGCAGGGCTTTTTTTGGGTTCATGTTAACCACACAAGCAGCAAATTCTGTCTGATGGGAGTCTGCATCACAGCTCATGTCAGGGCGTCCTGACTCCTGGCATGATGCACAGTTTTTTGCAAAGTTCTAAAAACAGGACTGGAGCATAAATGTTAGAGAGAAAATATGAGTGGGTAGAAAAGGGACCAGGCTCTGGCTCAGTCAAATAGACTCAACAGGCCTCCCTGATGGAAAGCAAAATGTCTTAAAGCAATTTTTACATTCCCTTGATATTGGAAGCAGGTCTGCTTATTCATGCATGTTAGTGCCTCATATTAGTTTCCCTCATCTCCAGAGGGCTGTTGTCGCATTTAAGAAAGAGCTAGGCAGATCAGTGCCCCTTTTTCCCTAGTCATACTCCTCATAGGAGAAAATCCATGGTGCCTGAGACTTTCCAATCTGGAGTGAAAGGTTGGTCTTGTGATTAAAGCACTTTGGAGAGCTGGCAATGATTTTTGCATGGACTTCAGCAAGTCACTGAATATGGGTTTAAAACTTCTTTGTGCTATCAGAGAACTATAGAGCAGATAGTTATCAGTTAATCCTTTTCTTCAGAGCCCATATCAAAAGCACAAGAGTGCCCACAGTTTTGCGTAGTGTGGGATGTATTTTAAGAGTAACATTTTCTTACAGATACTAACTTCCCCTGGCACTTGTTACTATGTGATGTACTTCTTTCAGTTATGCCACTAGATCACATTCCTTTTCAAACTACAGCAATTGCCAGTGCACAAGACAGCTGTATTAGGAAGGTATCAGTGGGCCTTTATATGCCTCTTGAGTGCAAGAGGCATTGCATCTCTGTTCAATAATATTAATCACACTCTTTAGTTCAGTACTTTATCGTCTACTTTTCCCCTTTAAATGAAATGAGGAAGGGTCAGGATCACATGACCATTGAGCACCTTACACTGTGTTTGATCCAGGCTGCATGAGCCAAGTACAAACTTTCCTGACTGTTGCCATTTAAATTGTACTGGTTGAGAGATATTTATTTAAAGAAGATGGGATGAAAAATACCCCCTACAATTCTGAGGTTTGCCTGTATCTAGGAGCCATCCCATATGTAGTAGGAGTAATAGGAGGACGTGATTTCATATTACAGGGTCTCTGGAAAGAACAAGCAGAATTTGCTGTCTTCTTGAGCTTAAGTGAAGAGATTCCTCCTAGGACATGCAAATCATTTCAGTTCAAGTTGCTATTACTTGTATGTCAGCAGCGTCCTTCATGTTTGAGGGAAGGGAACTGAAAGAATACTTGCCCCAGTGTGTTTATAATCCACAAAGACAGAGAAGGTGTATGGAGATGAACTGTGAAAAGAGTCAGCACAGAGTATTTTCAAGTTGCCAGCTCTTCCAGGTTTATCATGACTCTTAAAATATTTGGGTTATTTTTAACCTGGAGTCATGTGCTTATGCATACAACTCAACTTTGGTTGTCTAGTTTTGGTGATGGCAGTAAAAGCATGTACAAGTAAAAAAAAAAAATCCCTGGTATTCATTTTCTATCGTAATTTAATTAGAAGCCAATCTCATGATTTTTGGGAACTCAGGGTTGCTGATACTGACATTATTTTTTGCATTTTAACATAGTTGTTTTGTTCATATGCTTGAGCTTGAATGGGGAAAGGGAAAGGGCTGGACTGGCTGGGATTGGGAGACATTGTAGAAGAACCAGCAAAGAAGGTAGGTGGAGGTCTTAACAGGACCGTTGGGAGGTGGTATGGTTGTAGAGAAAAGAGCATGATGAGACTATGACAGAGGCTGTGACCCAGCAAGAGTGAGATGTCTGAGGTAGTCAAAAGGGCTGAACATCCCAAAGAGTCATGGCCCATGGCTTCTCCGGTCCTGCATTAACTTTCTTTACCTTCAGGGAGCCCTAATGGTATCCTTGGGGCCTGGTGCAATGGCTTGTCTGGATTCTGTAGCCTGTGCTTGTGAAGTATATTTTCAGACCAAACATCTTTATATTTTGGCAGGAATGGAAACATATGACACACAGAACTACAAAGGTAATTTCAAGGAATCTATTTGGTGAATGGGGCCAACTGGGGAATATCTACTCTATCTCCGTGCTGTGCCTAGGAGCTATGGTGGGAAGTATGCCTTGCCCACTCATTCCTCATTCACACAAGCTAAATCCCAGAAATGAGGCTATGTAGCTGCCTTAGGACCATGCTAATCAATAGGGATCTAGCTGCATAGCAGCAAGACAGGGTTTTTCAGAGCCCGCTTATGGTGTGCAGAGCTGATTTAGCATGGCAGCTCCACCCCTTGCACTGATTGGCAGAGAGGCCTGGCGGGGAGAAGGGACGAGGGGGTGACCACCATCTTGATTGTTGGCTGCCCTTTGTGTCACTGCCCCTCAGTGCTGATTTGCAGAGAGGGTCTGGCGGAAGGTCTGCTGCCTGTTGTGCTGCTCCCACAGCCAGTGCCTTCTGCTCCCAGCTGTGAGGACTTCTGGCTCCCACTGGAGAGCTAGCATTTTATTTTTCCTAAGTTTTTTTTTTTTTTTGGTTGATTTTATGGATTTCACATAATTCTGGATTTTGCATTTTCCGTGAAAGCCACGAAACTGCAAATTAAGTAGATCTCTATAAGCAAATATCTGTTTGAGACAAAGAGTCTAAGAGGAGCACTAAGTAGATCAAGAAACATGCTAATGCAGTCTTGTTGCCTCATTCCTGGGATCTGACGCACAGAAGGTGGGAATGAATGAGTGGGGCACACTTTACACTTAATGTCCTGTCACTGTTCCTGGTTAGACCTGCTACTGTGCCTCTCCTTAGATGACCTTTATAGCATTCCTATGTGTCGCTTAATTTAGCCCTTATTTAGTTCCTATAATTCAATTAAGTAATGTATAATAACAACAAGTAATGGGTGAGTTGGCACACGCTCCATGTTGCAGCACCTAACTTTTGGGGCCTACTGCTGAAGAGATGATCCATGGCTCCTAATGGCATGTTGGTATGTGAACTTGCTTGGATGAAGTGCTGGAGTAACATGCCTATTAATTCTTATTTCCATCTCCAAATTCTGGTTTTAAATCTCTGGCTCCAACAGCTCATGGAAATGTATGTAACTGACTAAATCAAAGGAAGAAAAAAACCCTAAATTCAGTTGACTTAATGCATCCAACATTGAAATGTCATAGTCATTCTTACAATAGGTGTAATAAGTAAACGTAAGTAGGATTCGATAGGCCAGTGCTGCAAGAGCAAAATGAATCTGATGGTTAAATTAGATTTACTGTGCAGAGCACAGTCCATTTACTTTGTAAGTACACTCTTACCATCCCTGGTAAACAGCACTTCAATGAAGAGCTTGGACCTCAGTATTTTCCATTTCAAGCTTTTGCCCAAGTCACTCACTATACAAATCAGTTGCTCAGTGATGAGTTTTTCCATTCACTCCTCTCCCATGATCCAAAAACCTGAAGGTTGATCTGTTTCTACAGCATGTTTTGGCTTCAGCAAACAGTGCACTTTGCCAGGATGATATTTCAGCCAAAATGTCCCAACCAGTTCTATTCATGACTTTGTACCAATGTTTCTGGCTCCCAAACAGAAGCTGTAGTGTGGCCAAGTTTCCAAGGTCTTTCCCTACTCAGTGCCGGTCCTGGGATCCCCCCCTGTCCCTGTGGCAAGGGTTTCAGTGCAAACGTTAATGCAGCTTCAGGCAGCGTTGCGTATTCAGAGCAGCTCTCCTGGGATTCACAGACCTGGAAGGTGGTAGGGATGATGCAGATTAGTCTTCTCTGGTTCATTGTGACATTCTCCCTAGACAAGCTGAGCACTGTGCTGCATGTCGGCATACTTATTTAAGGAATAAAGAATAAACCTTTCAGTGTGTGGCACTGTGCTAATTTGTTTGGCAAGTGGAATATGACTAGAATGAAAAATAGAAGAAAAAACATGTGAGTTTTAAAGGAAAAACAAAACAATGGAACCTCTGGTCTTTTATTTTCTTTCCCTATGTGAGCCAGCGTGCCTCTGGTAGAAGGCAGTTATCTTCCTCTTAAATACAAGTTCTTGTAGGATTGCCTTGTTAAAATATTGTCAGCATATCATTGTAATGGGCCTTTCAACACAAAAGCATGAACTCTCCTTTACTTAGGATTGTTCTAAGGTGTCTAATGTGTAACAGTGAGTTCTGCGAGGATTGTAAAAATACCATCTGACTTTTAATAAGACCATTAATTGATACTGTATCTTATTGGAACTCTTGTTTAAATGGCAGTAAAATGCAAAACATTCTCAGAAGTATTAATAAAGAGGGCAATTAGACATGCTTGTTTTAGGAGTCTTGATAAATTAATAAATCTTAAGTTAATTACAATACAGGACACAAAGATTTATCTTTTAGAGACTGCAATTAGTAAATTCCAAAAAGGTCTCTTATCACAGTTAATTTTACATGGTACATGTGTGGAACAGCAGCTAGCTGGTATAGCAGAACTAGTAGGCGTGCCACTTTAGAATTAGCTCAGTTCATTTTCTATGATCTGTTCGGTAGGAAGTTTAGAGTAGCTAAAATTAAATGTCCAGATCTTCAGATCAGTGAGAAACACATCTATCCTTGTTCCTTGCTTATGTAAGCCACCAAGCACCATCTATTATCAGAGAATTTTGACTGAGCAAATGTACCTTACACAGACAAATGATGTTCTACCAATGCTAAAACCAAACGTTACAGTACTCAGTACTGTGCTCTGCTTGGGGAAGAATAAGCAGATTAGACTCTCAGGTGACCATCACAGCATATTGTTTGCTTGAATCTTGGTATACAGACAATTATTTAACTTTCATAACATACTCCTTTTTTTAGTAAGTTTGTCCATACCTGTACTTTGACACAATATATTTTTAACTAAAGTGTTGTAATTTTAATGGTTATTTGTCTGAACATCTGGTAACTGGTGACAATGTTCTAATTGATTTTTAAATGGATTTATTGGTTTAATCTGCACATTTATGGGTATCCAATAGCAAGTAATAATGCTTACCTGTTTTTGTACTTTTACAACTGGTTTACTCTCTTTGAAATATTGAGTTCCTCCACTGACATCTGTTATACCGCACTACGCTAGTTGTTTTAGTCTGTATGGTATGTGGGAGCTTGATCATCTCATGTGGTATATGGGATCCTTTTAATCTTTTGTTTGCCTATTCAGTAAAAAAAGTCATGAAATTCCCTGGAATTTAGTGATTTCTGAACTTCGGTTTCTTTTTGAGCAATATATACATGCATCTTAGTGGAACCCCAGAAGAGACGGGAATGTACTTACTCTCCTCAGGGGGTAAAGATGGGTTTGCATAATCCAGCATCCCAGGTATTCACAGGCAATGGGATCCTCAACACTTCAAAAAAAAAAAGGGTGTGTGTGGGGGGTGTTTGAATATCTGGTGTTGCAACACGTTCAGTTCTGTTCATTGGGATAGTACAGTACCTAGAGTATTGTGGAGTAGACAGTTTATCTAAGGATGCTGCATCTTCTTTCAGTCGTACTGCTACACACGCACACAAATGCACACACACATGCACGTGTGTGTTGAATATAAATATGTATAAATACATATGTTTATATGTATATTCAATTGTATGTTGAATTGCTCCATCAATCTGATTTTTTAGTGACTTAGTGTGTGCATGAAATGTGCTTTTCGTATTTTCAGAATTTCATAAGACCAGTAATAAAGATACAGTAAAAGCTTTGTTATCCAGCACGCACAGGAAATAGAGGGTGCTAGATAACAAAATATGCCGGATAACTGAGCAGCCCAAACAGGTGTTTTTGCCTGTCCTGCTGCATCTGGGGTTTTGCTGCCTCTCCCACTGTGTTGCTGCCCCTCCTGCTGCATCGCCACCCCTCCCGTGGGCCCTGGGGATGGGGGGTGGGTCCTGAGCGACAGGGAGGGGAGATCCATGCAGCCTGCTTTGTCCCTGGGCCGTGGGGGCTTGGCAGCACCGGTTGCTTTCCCCTGGGCCATGGGGGCTCCACAAAACCATGGTGGGTACTTCTGGTTTTACTTTCCTCTTACAAGCCAGCATGCCAGTTAACAGAGCATGCTGGCTTGTAATGTGCCAGTTAACACAGCTTTTGCTGTACATCATTGACAGAAAAAAATCATAAGCACCACAACCACATGGGCAGGAGTTGACTGCTGTTACTAATTATGCATGGTGCCTTTTCTCCAAAGAAGGGCCAACACAATTAATAGAGCTGCTTTTGGGAGTAAGGTAAAGCTAAACAGGACTAAGCTTGACAAAAACTGGTTCATACAGATCATATGGACAATATCCAGCTCTGGTGTATAGCTCCTTTGGCTTCAGAGAGGTTACAGCAGGATAATTCTGGCCTTTAGTAGAAAATCATGCACGTAAACACTAATAATAATTTCAGGCATTATTTGAACCAATTACTGGAATGTAAAGATAAGACTTGGAAACAAACCCTTTGAATATTTAAGTGTCTCATATGAGACAGTTGAAAGAGACTCTGCTAGCTCATCGCTGCTTCTCACAGAGAAAAAATCCTTAGCTCCTTTTAAAGAGAAAGCTATGTGAGTTGACTTTGGGGATGCTGGTTGTAGCTGTGCTGGTCTAAGGACATAGGCAGACAAGGTTCTTTGGGTAAATGTGATAGCTTTTATTAGACCAACTCAACAGTTTGAAAAATTGTTCTTTGCAAGCTTTCCGGTACAAACACCCTTCTTTAGGCAGATGGAGAGTTACACACACGCATACATGCATACACACACACGCACGTTTGTTGACTATAACGATTCAACATAAATAACTGAAATAATGGAAATAAAATAGAAATAAAAACTCTCCCTCTGGCCAAAGAAGCATACCCAAAAGCTTACAAAGAACATATTTTCCCAGCTATTTAGCTGGTCTAATAAAAGTTATCACATTTACCCAAGGAATCTGGTCTGCCTTGAGTCAACTTTTGCATGTGACAGAGCTTTTAAATACATGGGCAGTTTCACATTGTGTAAGTTATTGGTTTACCAGGAGTAATTCATTTCTTTATTATCTTCAAGGCAGAAGCTTTCTCAGCTCTGTTCCTATTGAAGCTGCAAGAATTGAATTTGATAATGAGCAACAGGTATGGGATTAATTATAAAATAAAGAAGAGAGCCGGTCATAGGCAGCTGAGCACAACACACTCAGAAGGCCGACTTCTAGGCGCACTAAATTCTACGATTCTACTCCACTAGAATTCAGTGGAGTTACTTTATTTTCATAGGGATTTGGCCTACTGGGAATTTTTGCCTTAGAGAGGTGTGAGAAAAAATGTTGATGAGGTCTCTAAATTATAATCATTATAACCTAGTGTAGGAGAATGACACAATGCAGAGAACAAGAGGGTTATTTTTGTAATGAGAGTGCCTTTGTTATTTTGTGCTGCTTGTGTTTATGACTAGAGAAGCAAATTTAAGCAATTTGTAAGTAAGTTAATTACTTCTTTACAAATTGCTTAAATTTGCTTGCCTGCAAAACCTTATGCCAGACAAATGTTTGGAAAATTCTTGCTTGAATTAACAGTGAAAGGGATAGCATTAGATGCAATATTATCTGTCAAAGCATTGGCAACCATGGGTCATTTCCTGCTGTCACTTGCTCTGGAGCCATGCTTATTATCTTCCCTAGACAGAGCAGGATAAGGAGACTGGGGAGCTGGCTTATAATTTCCTTGCATTCACCTGTAAGCATATAAGGCACTTAAGTCATTTATCAAGGGGATTTATATATATTAGAGAGGCTAATGATTGAAGTTGTGGAGAACAGGGACAATAAAAAGAAATGTTGCTGCGAGGAAAATGAAGCTCTTTGTAACATGGCATTTCTTGAATTCCCTTTTTCTTAGGCTTTTACTAAAGGGAGTAGAGACCAAGATCTTTCAGCTGAAATGGAAAAGTAGCAAATCACCCTATTGTGTACCCTGTTCCCGTGTAATGGTGCACGATTTAGGCCTAATGCATCTACAATGACAGCCACCCTCTGTCCTCAGTGACAAGTGGTCTAACTTGTCTCCTCTTGCTAACCCATTTCCATTCAATGATGAATCCTTAATCTCTTCCCAAAGCTGGCTGAAAAGGGTTTGCATTAGAAAAGCCAAGGAAAAAGAAAAGCAATTTCTTTCATAATGAATACAAGAATTACCTGGCCTTCAAGGTGGTCATGCGTAGTGAAGCTTTCATCATACCAGATGGATTTCACCTCATGTTCAACATCTAAATACATTTGAATCAGTGATAGTTCCTGGATGTCCCTGAGAAGATCAAAAATGACTACAGGGTTCTGGGTGCAAGGGTGAAGGGAACAGCCGTTCAGGTGCTGTTCTTGATCCTTCCTGTCAAGGGGAAGGACCTGGGCAGGAGGGGATGCACCCTGTACATCAATGCATAGCTGCACTGGTGGTGTCACCATCAAGGTGCTGACTTCTTTGACCACGGGATATTGTTCCAAGAAGAAGGGCTGCTAGGAAGAGATAGGATCCACCTGACAAAAAGAGGGAAGAGCATCTTTATAAGCAGACTGGCTAACCCTGTGACGAGGGCTTTAAACTAGGTTGGCTGAGGGATGGAAACTAAAACCCTGAGGTAAGTGGGGAAGCAGGTGACCTGGAGGAAGCACAAGCAGGAGGAGGCAATGGGGGAGGTCTTCACATTCATCCTGAGAAAGTAGGTGGTTAGTTACCTTGGGTGTCTTTACACGAATACATAGAGCCTGGGAAATAAGCAGGAAGAACTGGTAGTGCTTGCAGTGACATAATTATGACATGATTGGAATAACAGATACTTGATGGAATAGCTGATATGACTGGAGCACTGTCATGGATGGGTATAATCTGTTTAGGTAGAAGAAGAGGAGGGCGAGATGTGTTTTATGTAAAAGAGCTGTATGATTGCTCAGAGCTCCAGTACAAAAAAGGACACAGGCCTGTTGAAAATCTCTGGGCTAGGCTCAGAGGCGAGAGCAACAAGGGTGATTGAGTGCTGGGTGTCTGCTATATACCATAAAACCAGGAGGATGAGGTGGATGAAGTTTTCATCAAACAGCTAGTGGAAGTTTCCCAATCACAGGCCCTGGTTCTTATGGGGGACTTAGTCATTCTGACATTTTCTGGGAGGACAATACAGCAGTGCACAGGCAATCCAGGAAGTTTTGGGAGAGCTTTGAGAACAACTGCCTGGAGCAAGTGTTGGAGAAGCTGTGTTCTTCTTGACTCAGTGCTCATGAACAGGGAAGAATTGGTGGGGGATGTAGGTGGATGGCAGCAGTCGGCATAAGATGATTGAGTCTAGGATCCAGAGGAAAAGAAGGAAGGACAGCAGCAGAACAAAGACTCTGGACTTCAGAAAAGCAGACTTCGACTCACTCAGGGAACTGATGGGCAGGATCCCCTGGGAGGCCAGTCTGAGGGGGACAGGAGTCCAAGAGAGCTTTAAAGAAGCCTTACTGGGAGTGCAGGACAAACCATCCCAATGCACAGGGAGACTATCAAGTCTGGCAGAAGATCAGCTTGGCTTAGCAGGGAACTCTTGATTGAGCTAAAACACAAAAAGGAAGCTTACAAGAAGTGGAAACTTTCACAAACATCTAGGAAGAAGCATAGGGGTACTGATCAGGCATGCAGGGATGAAATCAGGGAAGCCAAAGTGCAATTGGAGTTGTAGTTAGCAAGGAACATTAAGGGTAGCAAGAAGGATTTCTACAAGCAAGTCAGCAACAAGAGGAAAATTAGGGCAAGTGTTGGTTCCTTACTGAATGAGGGAGGCAACCTAGTGACAGGTGATGCAGAAAAGTCTGAAGTACTCAATGCCTTTTGAACCTCAGTCTTCACAGGCAAGGTCAGCTCCCAGCCAACTGCACCTCATAGCTCAATTTGGGGAGGAGGCGAGTGGCCAACAGTGGTGAAAAAACAGGTTAGGGGACTATTTAGAAAAGCTGGATGCGTACAAATCCATGGGGTCAGACATGATGCACCCATGGTGCTGAGGGACTGGGGTGATGTGATTACAGAGCCACTAGCCATTATTTTTGAAAAATTGTGGCAATTGGGAGAGGTGATTGGAAAACAGCAAATATACTGCCCATCTTTATGAAAGGGAACAAGAAGGATCTAGGGAACTACATACTGGTCAGCCTTACCTTAGCCCCTGGAAAAATCATGGAACAGATCCTCAAGGAATCCATTTCTAAGCACTTGGAGGAGAAGAAGGTGATCAGGAACAGTCATCATGGATTCACCAAGGGCAAGTCCTGCCTGACCAACCTGGTTGCCTTCTGTGATGAGAAGACTGGCTTTGTGGACATGGGGAGAAGAGTGGATATGATATATCTTGATTTAGCAAGGCTTTTCATAGTTCCATAGTTTCATAGTTACTAGGGTCGGAAGGGACCTGAGTAGATCATCTAGTCCGACCCCCTGCCATGGCAGAAAAGAGTACTGGGGTCAAACGACCCCAGCAAGATGTTCATCTAACCTCCTCTTCAAGACCCCCAGGGTAGGAGCCAGCACCACTTCTCTTGGAAGTTGGTTCCAGATCCTAGCTGCCCTGACCGTGAAGTCA
>NW_017728886.1:255716387-255817725 GCF_001723895.1 Crocodylus porosus | reverse complement strand
ATCCACTACCACCCTCTGGGTGCGGCCCTCCAGGCAGTTGGTGACCCATTTGACTGTGTGGGTGTCAACACCACAGCCCCCCAGTTTCTTAATGAGAACGGGGTGAGAGACAGTGTGGTCCCACTCAACATTCTTGCAAGCAAGCTAAGGAATTACAGGATGGATGAATGGACTGTAAAGTGGATAGAAACTGACTGAATGATCAAGCTCAGAGGGTTGTAATCAATGTTTTGATGTCTAGTTGGCATCGAGTATCTGGTGGAGTGCCCCAGGGGTCAATCCTGTGGCTGTTTTACCAATATCTTTATCAACAACCTGGATGATGGGCTGGTGTTGCAGCTGACACCAAGCTGGAAGGAGTAGTAGTTATGCTGGAGTATAGTTCTAGGATTCAGAGGGACCTTGACAAATTGGAGGATTGGACCAAAAGAAATCTCATGGGGTTCAACAAGGACAAGTGCAAAGTCCTGCACTTAGGACAGACCAGTCCCATGCACCAGTACAGGCTGGGGGTGACTGGTTAAGCAGAAGCTCTGTAGAAAAGGACCTGGGGGTTACAGTGGACACTAAACTGAATACGAGCCAACAGTGTGCCCTTGTTTCAAAGAAGGCTAACAGCATACTGGGCTGCATTAGTAGGAGCACTGTCAGCAGATTGAGGGAAGTGATTCTTCCCCTCTATTTGGCACGGGTGAGGCTGCATCTGGAATACTACACACCTGTGCATGCGCATGCACACATGTTAGCATACACATGCCTGTGAGCATGCACACCCACACACACACACACAGAGCAACTGGAAAGGCACAGACAAATGATTGATGCAATAAATATTGAGCTGTCACACATAATCTTTGGCCGATGAGCTATCCTGGTGGAGAGCCATTTGCAGTCTTCATTTAAAAACAGCCTGAAATGTAATCTCCGTCCTAGATAGCCATCAGCAGGAAGGTCTCCAGACACATTAGCTAGGTTTAAAAAGAAGCCCATTCACCTCAAAATCAAATTCATTGCACTCCTTTGGCTCCATCAGCGCAGCCATATTCCCATAGAAGAGGCAGTGATGAGAGGTAGAATCTAGATGTCTGTTGTGGGCCTGTTTGCTTTTTGTTCGGGGCAGCGTTTAGCTTTCACACCAGGCAAAATTAAACCTTTTTCAGAATGCCACAAGAGCATAGCAGTAATGTTAAACTGATGCCCTAGCTGTGATGGTTCAGGAAATATGCGAAAGGCAGAAACATATGACTGAAAGGGACAACCTGGGTCATTAGATCCACAGCCACATAACAGATGTGTCCTATAGTCCCACTTAAGGGAGAACAATGAGTTGAACTAGTCCTATGAATGGGTGTGCTACCCCACTGAGCTACCCACATGCACTGGATTTAATCTCAGACCACTTCACTGCAGCAATTATTCCACAATAGCACTTTGCAGCTAGAAGACTAGCAGTTGGACAAAAAAGTAAAGGGATATAATCTGCAGCTTTCTACACAACCGATGCAGTCCAGGGCAATATGAAGTTGTTCAGACAACTGCTAATTCTTCAATACTTATGCAAATGAGGAAATCAAGGTTCTGCCTCTAAGAAAGGTTGGGTTTTTTTCTCATGATGAGCGACTTTCCTGTACAAATGACAGGAAACCCTGAAATATGCAATTTGCATGTAGTAATTTGACCCTGTAGTTGTGTGTTGAGATGAATGTGACAGGGCTAATTACCTAATTCTGTTTCCTCCCTTTCTCTGGATTATCTAGCAGCACACAGGAAGCCTAGGTCTGGGCGGACTCAAAGTAAAAATTCAGAACTGTATTTTGAACACCTCTTATCTCCAGGCATTATGGATGTGGGATTGTGTTCCCAACCAACTGCTAGTTCAGAATGACATTGAAAAACTGCAATGACTTGCTGCTTGCATAGGAGCATCTTTTTATTTTTGATTTTTGAAGAGGTTACTTTATAATTCTGTGTGTACTGATACTGAGAATTTACAGTTGGTTTTTTATCAATGATATCACCTTTAAGAATTATTTACTTTCTGGCTTCATCGTTACAGCTCTTAAAAATCCTGGCAAACTGCTATAGATCTTAAAAGTGTGTATTGGTGATTTTACACTGACAGCAGTCAAATTCTCTCTGCTACAAGCCTTTTGGGTATCACAAGTTAATGGCTGAAACTGAGTACCTGTAAAACAATGATTAATGGAGAAAATCTTAAGTCTCCCTATTGAAGTTAGCTCAAGAGCTATGTTCACACAGCAGCAGCTACAGTATTTCCCAGTCAGCTTTGCATTTCCCAGAAGATGAAGACTAGCACCTGTATGTACTTTAGGATAGCTCATCCTTTGAATCTTGATTTAATGATATGAGAAAATTCTACCTGTATATGAATAAATACATGTATTTTATCATGTAAAAATAACCTTATTTTAAATTTGAGTCAACAAGGCAAGAGTATTTCCCTTAATGAATCACTATTTATTCACTATTTATGTTTCACTTTATTCATTACAACATTTGACATTTCCTTAAAAGCCACATAATGTAAGGGTGGGTTGTGGCCTTGCGGTGGGGGACAGAGCACGTGGCCATGTGGGGGCATGGTGTGTGGTGGCACATGGCCGCAAGATGCCGCAGGGAGTGGGTGTGGCTTGCATGGTCAGTGCCCACCAGCTGCAGCATGTGACCGTGGGGTGGAGCGTGCCCCATGCCCGCACCCCTGCAGACAGCTCCCACCACTGCATGCACTGCGGGAAAGAGGGGCCCACACTGCCCCCTGGCCTCCCCAGTGCCACACCCCTGTGGCTATGTGTGCGTGTGTAGTGTGTGGCAGGGTGGGTGTGTGTGGCATGTGGGTCAGTGGGTGTGTTTGTGGGTG
The DNA here is from genome assembly GCF_001723895.1 of Crocodylus porosus. Classification (NCBI taxonomy): domain Eukaryota; kingdom Metazoa; phylum Chordata; order Crocodylia; family Crocodylidae; genus Crocodylus; species Crocodylus porosus. The sequence goes on along the minus strand of NW_017728886.1, from coordinate 255,814,847 downwards.
GCTGGGCATGTGTGGCATATGGCTGGGTGGGTGGCTTTGTGCGTGTGGTATGCAGTGTGTAGCTGGGTGGGTGGCTGGGTGTGTATGGCAGGTGGCTGGGTGGGTGTGGTGTGTGGCTGAGTGTGTGATGTGTGGCTGGCATGTTGCTGGGTGGATGTGTGTGGCATGTGGCTGGGTGGGTGGCATGCAGCTGGGTGTGTGTGGCATGCAGCTGGGTGTGTGTATGTGGCATGTGGCTGTGTGTGCATCTGGCTGGGTGGCTGTGTGTGGCTGGGTGGCTGTGTGTGGCTGGGTGGGTGTGAGCGGGTGTATGGGGGGGAGGTTGCGTGCAACCCGATGCAGAGCGGCGGCAGTGCAGAGTGGTGGGTGGTGGCGCTCTGACCCCACTGCCTGCCCATCATTCTTGGCAGGCACTTTGTTAGTAAATAAATAATTTACTTGCTAGTGTCACACCCCACCTGGGCTGTGGCCGCATGCCCCATGGCTGCATGCTCCCCTGTGACCTCATGACCTGTGCCCCTTGGCAGGTGAGGGGTGGGGGCATGACTGCTGGGGGTAAGGCTTGGCCCCGTGGCCATATGCCCCACCTTCTGTGGCGGCACCCCTGCCCCCGTAGCCACGAGCCCTGCAGCTGCACCCCCTGCCCCCTCCCTGCTCCCATTCCCCCCCCTCCTGTCTGTTTGTCTGTCCGTCCCTAACGCTGTGGGCCAATCGCTGCCACCCCATGGGTGGCGCATGCATGGTTTACCCAGAGCGTTACAGAGAGACAGACACACAGACGGAAGTAGCATAGCTTCTCTTCTATTAGAGTATAATAATATATAGAATATACTCATCTTGGTAGTAGGAAATTCAAGATATGCATCAACGTACCTTTAACAGTTTTAAAAGGGAGGGGAGTGAGGAAGGCATCCCCTGTTATTATCTAACAGCGTACTCCTGTAGTGATACAGGTCAGCTAAAGCATGCTAACCTCAATCCTGAATGAAATGAGATTAAAATGCAGTGGTTTTGCTACATTGGTGTCACACGGGTGCAACAGCTTGTCTTGCTATTATTTGATAGTGATACAATTAAGACTGTTTTATACCCACAGGTTCGAGTTCTGAGAATTATTCAGGCAGCTGTGGGAAGTGAATCTGGTTTATTCAGCTCCCAGAATACTCTTACCACCAAGATGTTCTTACTCCTGCTTTTGACAAGAAAAGTCTTTCTCGATTACCCTTTCACAGAATTTGGTACATTTCTCCAAAATATTTTGTTTGAATGAAGAGGCATTTTCTGAGGAAAAATTAAAAAGTTACCTTGACAAGTTTCCCAGCCAGGTTTAGAACGTGTAGGAGGGAAAGCCAAACCAAAGAAATTAGTTGTTTGTTTAGTCGTGAAACTCATTCCAGGGTAATTTTCCACTCTTACGGGATTGAGAATCAGTCTAGCTCCAGCTCCTTTGAAAGTGGTGTCTCCAGCAGTCATAATTGTCCCTTGCTGGATTATTGTGTCGCTATTTCAAGCAAACATAGCAGTCATGGGAGGTCATGGGTGTAGAATGAGAAGTGATCTCTCGTGGTAGCTAGGGCCAATCTGTGGGCAGTTTTGAGTATCAGCACAGAAGCCTTTAACTGGACTGTGTTCGGTAGCAATAGAGCTGCTATATTCTGCTTTTAGGACATATCAAAATGCACAGTATTACTGCAACAAATCTCAAAAGAAAGCTGGACACAGAAACAGAGTCAGCAATGAGGTTCAGGTGAATATCCAGATGGCAATGTCAAGTCATGTAATTGTTATAGCCCTCCAGTAAAATTGATTTGTAAGCCATGGGGTTTCTAAAGGCCACATGTCTACAATTACTTATTTTTTCCTTTGTGCCAAGATACATTCTTTCAAGAAAAGTATCACTAGGCAAAGGGCACCTGTCTAAAATTACTAAACCTCAACTAAGAGATTTGCAGCTCAACTTTGCTGCTCTTTTCCCCCTGGAAGTAAAACTATACACTTTGCCTACTGGAAACAAGAGAAACTACCTATGTCTTGATTTGTGAACTTTAAAAGATGTTTAAAAACATATAGAAAGAAGAAAGCAGAACTGGCCTTCAGCTGTGTAGGACTTTATATTTGCAGTTTTTTTTTTTTTTAATATAAGGAAAACAAAGATTGCCCAAACATTTTTGTCCACATCTCTGTTAACATTTTATTTTTTAAAAACATATTCCCTCCTAGTAATAATTATCTCAAGAATGAATTTACCCTGAGGAACAACAGCACTATAAAAACCAATATACTTCAAGACGAAAAATTAATAAAATTATTAAGCCATGATTTCTTAAGTTATGTTTAGAACTGATCAGAAAAAAATGTCTTCCATCATCAAATTCCAGTATTCAAACATTTATCATATGCATCTTCATTCAGGATTAAAAGTCTAAATATTAGAAAACGTAATAGCATGAAATATTGTGAAAAATAGTTCAGAAATGTCAAGATCTATTTCTGTAATTCATGGGATTTTTCTGTATTGAAAACAATTTAACAGAAAGAAGTTTTCTGTTTCCACAACAGAAGGTTAAAAATGTCATTAAAAAAATCAACAATGTTCCCTGAGAAATTTTAACCCTTCAGAAGCATTTTCCATCAAACAAACACAAAAATCTTGAGGAACTCCTGGGGGAATATCTTAGAAATCTTAAAACTAAATTGTATTTTATGTCACATACAAGCACACACTTCCCCAATTCACAACTTGTTTCTTTGGCTTTAACCTATATTTAAACCGAAGTACATTCACCCTGGAGGATTCACAAGGTGATGTATTATGATATGGGTGGGCAATTATTTTGGGCAGAGGGTTGCTTACTTTTGGAAAGCCATCTAGGGCCACATGACAGGCAGCTCAGGGCAGATTAATATTAATTTTCTATATTTTTTAGGGGCCGCACGGGCCGGATAGAATGGCCTGACAGGCCGGATCTAGCCCCTGGGCCACATTTTGCCCACCCCTGTATTACGGGAACCTGTCTTATGCTTTCTCATCAGTTAGGCATTTCAAAACCCTACCACCTTTAGTTTTCCACGGTGCATCTTCTCTAAAGTAGGAAGTCAAAGTCATAGAAGATTACATGACTTTGAAATCCATACCAGCCACAATATGGCAATGCCAATGGGCCTGGGGAGCAGCTAAAGCTCAGACAAGCTTTCTCTTACCTATGGATTGCTGAAGTGTAGTTCTTGACCTGTTAACAGAAAACAGTAGAAACAAAGGTAGGACTTGGTTCGCCGGCACCACTGATCCATTGAAAAGTTACCCCTACAACACTATTTTTGGTAAAGTTAATAGTCAAATAAGGCAAACGTATGTTTTTGTGTTTAGTGATGGATCAAACATGGCTGAAAAGTATCCAATGCCACACCTTCCCTCCTGCTAGGACGTGCCATTGTGCCTGCTCTCTGAATGCTTTAATGAAATCGATCAGCAAGCACTAGCTTCTACATTTTTATTGCAGTTTATTTTATGAGAGCAAACATCGTTAAGACATCGCTTTGCTCCCAGGATAATGCCGGCAAAGAGGGCTGCACATATTGCACATTACAAATCATTCTTCCAGTAAAAATCCCTGCAATTACAAACATCCAACCCCGCCCCCCCCAAAAAAAACAAAAAACAAACCAAAAACCCAAATCCCAATCCCAAGACAACCTTCAATCTGTATGACACAAAGATTAAACAGAAGATGGGTATTTGTAAAGCTGAGGTTCATTGCTCAGTATTGTAAACAGGTAGTTTTACACTGCTGTTTGGAGGTAGATGGTATAACCTTTGTCCAATTTGTCTTGAAACAAGACATTATTCATCAAGAACTGGAGGACTAATATCAGGCGGTCTAGATTTTCAGTTTCACTGAAATCAGTTTAGCACAATAACTTACGTCAGCTGAGGATCCACCACTTACCTCATTGGTCTAACCCAAACCCCATTGAAATGAATGGGCTCCCACAAGTTCAATAAAGTGTGGGCAACTCCTTACTGGCTAAATTCTCTGCCAGGCACAGCTCAGTTTGCTTCAATTAATACAGCTATATTAGAGAACATGTAATCTGAAAATCCCAGGGTTAAATTCTGCCCTCATATAGCTATATTTCACATAAGGCCCAATGGGTACAAACATACACATACACATATATATTTATCTACTTGAGGGAGTAATAAAATCAAACCAACTTGCATTGCAATAGTATTCACAATCAGGGCATTTTTTATATACTATATTTTATAGGGCATTTATATAAGTTCCAGTAAAATCTATGCAAGCTCATCCCTTCTGAGAGCTGCATGCCCATTCATGCCTCCACATACGCAAAACATGCATGTGCACTTTGAGCAATCATTTGTGTGCAAATATAGGCCGTATTAGGTTTTCACTGAGAAGGTCAGCAGCCAAATCACAGCACTTATTAGCATGCACACACTTTACAAATACACCTTAGGTATCATATGTTTTAAAATGCTGCCTTTTTCCCCTGTACAATTTCTGCAGCTCTGGGTGCAGTAAAGAGTTCTCCGCCGAAGAGCTGCTTGCATTCAAATCAAATGACAGCACAGAAGTGACAGGGGTATAGGTTGCAGCTGTGTTGGTCTAAGGACACAGGCAGACAAGGTTCTTTGGGTGAATCTGATATCTTTTATTAGACCAACTTAAATAGTTGGAAAACAATTATTAAGGAAGTTTTCGGGTTCAAAAACCTGTCATCAGGCTAAGGAAGTTTCTGCAGTTGGTGGGTGCTTTTCCTGGATGGAATGAAAAGTAAAGAAGCCAGAGGCTGGGCTGGTCTGCATACAAGACAGGTAGTCCGTGAAGATGGAGATTGAGGAGCCACACTGAAGTGAGGCAGCTCAAGCTGAGACGGATACTGTGGCTAGAAGCATTTCTGACACATGAAGAAATACATCCTGGTAATCCCAGATAAAATTCCTTCTGCATGGAAACACAGGTCCTTCGGGGCTCTAACTTCAGTTTGGAATGAGATTTGCTGAATAGTGGGGGTATTGTGACCTACGGGAGACATTTCCATAAGCACCTCCAGCAGTTAGGAGCTTCTGTCTCATTAGTTACCTATTGAACTAGGTGGCTTCTAAATCCTCGATCCTTCTAAGAGGCCAAGCCCAGTTTGCATCTCCTCAAAGGATTTTATAAATATTCATTAACTTGGCCTCACATCAGTCCTGTCCATCAGGTCTGAGGTCCATTTAAGATCATGAATATTTCCAGACCTCTGGGTTTAAGTGATTTGTTCCTGGTCACTCAAGAAACCATGGCTGAACTAGCAATCCATCACCTATCTAAATGACCCGAGATCAGTGAGTCACCAGTGCTACCACCCAGCTTCCCAGAGTGATGCTGCTACCGTATACCAATTTCCCCTGTCTCGGTGCAGGGCTATACGTCCAATTATGGTTGAACACTGATGATGCATCTTATTTTTTTGTTTCTAACCTAAAAAGCCACAAGCTATACTTTTACCTAACCACATTATTTTTGCCTCATCACTCTGAGCACGTGCTGTACCATTGAGCCCTATGTAAATATCCATAGTGACATCTGAAATAGCAGGAATGCTTGTGTTCAGTGGATGCAAGTTTTTAACAACATGCCTGGGGATGTTGAGGCTTCGTTTTACATCTGCAACAAATTCACTATGTGATCTGTTGATGGGTTGCAGATGGTACTGTGAGCCACTGTTTGCAATGGAAGTAACAACCATGGTCACATTTTACCACATTAAACAGTTTACTTGGGTGGTAATTACATTGCAATTAACTTTGCAGCCTTACAAATGCTATGCAAGCAGTCTGTCTTCTCTAGAGTTTCCCCAATCAGTGTCTGTCTTGTATTGATGGCTGCAGAAGAGTGTCTGTGTTGTGAGAAGCTGATGGGAAGTGAGAAGGCAGCTGTGATCAGTTTGAGGTGAAATGCCTGTTCTCCTGGGAGGACTGAGGGATGAGATGCCAGCATATTGTACTGATTATTGCGGGAATACTGATTTAGGTTTAGTGTCCATGCTTTAAAAATATTTTGAACCATTGGAGAGGAGAGCGACAAGGATTATTGGCAGTGTGGAAAAAAAATAAGTAACAGAAACATGAAGAGTGTGATCTGGTTGGCTGAACAAACAGAAGATTACAGATCACCATTTGTTAGTGCCCACAGAAGGAGGAAATACCTGTTATCTGACAAAATATAACAAAGATCCCATAGCTAAATGCGGCAGGTAGAAAATTATGACTAGAAAAAGGAGGGTTACGAATCATTACAACAGCTTATGAACAAATGTGATGGACTGCCCAACACTTGCAGTTTTAGTATCAAGAATTAACATCATTCGGAGAGATATGTGCTAGTTGCTCCACAAGGCATTGGGCTTCATGCAAGAATCATGGGCAAATTCTGCGGGAGATCAGACTGGATGATTATTGTGGCCCTTTAGGGATTATGAGTTAGACATAAGCTTTTTGGCTATTTCTGTTCATAGGAACTGCTGTGTTTTTTTTTATAAAATTTTTCATCATGAAAATAAAATGCATTTATCTGCCTCCTCCTTGGAATACAAGGGTCTATCTCTGTGGATCCTGCCACAGGGACTGCCCCTAAGCACTAAGATCTCTGAGCAGGCTTTACATCTTTCAGTCCTTTCGGTCACCAGAAATCATCAGTAATTGAGCTGTTGGACTGGGATGTCACAGATGTGCTCTTCCACAAAGTCCTTGTGTCACTTGGAGGAGGTGAATAAGGCCCAGATTCTCAAATGATCCTGCCTTTGAAACCAGTGCCTTTGGAAGTCATTTCTAGGCCCTAAGCATCTTTAAGTGTCTGGATCTTAGCCTCCCTGTGCCTTGGTTCCTCAGGAGTAAAGTAGGGTCAGGTGCATATCTTTTCCCCTTGTCTATGTAAGCTCTTTGGGTCTGGGGTCTCTTGTGTATATACAGTGCCTAGTATAGTAGGACTCCAATTGGTGATGGCATCTCTAGGTGCTAGAAGGAGAGAAAAGAACAAAAATAATAGTTAACTACATATAATGGTCCCACTTTATGTATTTCTTTCAAATTTATTTCCCATTTCAGCAGCTGTAAGCAGTTCCAGGGCTCTAAATGAGAAAAAAAATGTTCAACATGGAGGAAAGGTAAGGTTTTACAAAGCACTTGAGGAAGATGGAAGTATAAAGCCCACTGAAAGTCACGGGCACCTAGTGCTTACAGGCATTTCTGAAAATCTCATCAGTAACTTCTTAAAGAAGTGCTGTGTGTGCCATTAATAATGGGGCAAGGTTTGCACTTTGAGTCAAATAGCCCATCCACAACTATGAACAAAACCCTGAATAAGATCTTTCTATTCTCAGAACTTTGTATAATGTTACTTCTGATTACAGTAGTCTATTACATATATTTACATAATTACTAGACACGAGCTGCTGTAAGGCAGATTGTGCACCGACTGCTAAAGAAGCCAGACAAACAGCTTCAGCATTTTGTTTCCCCTTCAACATTTAGCAACTGTCATTCTGAATCAGCTACATGGCCTCCCGAAAAGAGAGGTCCAGGAAAAGTTGTTAAAATTAATTTGACAATATGTTTCTATGCTGAGCATAGTAGCTGATATGCCAGCTGTTACTGGCAGTGCTAAAATGCAAAATCTTACCATTTTTAGAGTTGTTATTATTTGGAACTGGTTTTTAAACTTGACATGCCCCGCAAAAAAAAAAAAATCTAATAGTCAAGTTCATTTGGCAGCAGTCATCAAACTGGAACTTCAATGGGGATAAATTGGTCTGCCTCTGTTGAAGCTTGCCACATAGTTCTATACTAGATGAGGGTCTGAAAGAGAAAAATTCTGAAGAGACTATTAAAAATAATGATGAGCACAGGGATTGATTGCCATTGCCACAAATGCAGACCAAGGCTACTTCCTGATGAATTATAGAGCTGGGTGGGAAATTCCCCTGGAAGCATTTACAGCTTTAGCAAAATAGATTTTGCTATTTTAAAAATTATTTTCACTGGGAAAATAGAAATGAAATGTTTTGTTTCAAGTGGGGCCAATCAGGTCATCTAGTTGTTCAACTAATTGGAAACATTTCGTTCAAGTTAACCACAGTCTATGTTGACCTTGTTTGCCATAATGCCTGATGGGTTCCTCATATTCCCATTCTCTATGGACTATGTTTTTGAGCTAGATTGCATCTCTCATGGCTCACCAAAGATCTCTTCTGTTGAACCCACTGCACGTGGCAGAGTGGGGGGTAGCAGGAATTGCCCACCACCGGGCAGGAGCTGGTAAGTGGGGGCTTTTTTTTTTCCCCAAAGTGGCAGGAGCTGGGCTGAGCAGGGCAGCCATTGAGAGCGGGGGATGGGGCCAATGGGAGATTTGGCTGATTTGGCAGCAGCCGAATCTCTGAATCAGATTTGGCTGAACTGATTCAGGACAGTGATTTGAATCACTGAATCAAATCAATATCTCCCGAATCAGCTGAATCCGAATCTGAAGCGAATACTAGCTGCTTCGCACAGGCCTATTAGCTAGATCTCAGAGCACTACGCATAGACAGAGAATGTGAAAAGGGGATCATGGGGACCATAGAAGGGATTTAATTTGACACTAAAGGATACACTTATTCAGCACATTACACTACTCCCTATTTTAACTCTCTGTCCCCCTGAAATGCAATATATACATAATATATACATATTAATTTAAAATGGGAAAAAAAGACCACCTGCTATATTCTTGATGCAAACATTCTGCTGCCCTGAAAGAGTAATGTTAGAAACTGCATCTGTGTTTTTGGGTGACAACTCATAAGATAATTACATCTGTTCTTCTGGAGCTGTAATCCGGAGGATTTTCCTTTTCCTACTAATCAAATGCAATTTGAGTGTTATCATCCATAGACAAAAAGCTCACACTTAAAATAGCCCAGAATACTCTGTTGACTATAAACAGTGCAGTAATGTCAATCAACATGTGGGGGAAAACGGGAAGTAGGTATTCACGTCCTTATTGGAGTGTTATTCATGTTTGCTATTGTTCACGCACACGCAGGAAGATGAGGAGAGGTAATCAGAGGTGATTCACATTTGTTTTGATTCTCAGAATAGCATTCACGGAATTGTGTGCCTGGTAAATTTATGCTGAATGGCTGCACTTTGGCTCAAACTCAGCAATGTGTGAAAACACATGCCCGACTTTAAGCTGAGTTTTATTGATAATGCCTGTGCCTGTGTATATAAATGATATATATTCATAATAATTATAAAATACACACACATATACACACACATTTACCTGTCAATTCATAATGAATTTATACACAAAGCAGACATATTTCTTAATTATATAAAACTCAGTGTACCTTGCTTGTTTGTGCCTGCTAACACACAAATTTCATATACCCAGTTCATTTTTTCCCTGTACTATTGGCCTGAAATCAGCAAAGAGATTAGCAAAGTGGCTTAAGCCTGTTTAAAATTGCAAAGCAACAGACAGTTGCATAGTAGGGAATAGTATTGCACTGGAAGGTGATGGGTAGGTCGGCTGCATCTCTGTTATTCAGGGAAAGGTCTCTTATACACCGATGGACTCAAATCAGTGAGCATGTGACATGCTCAGAGAGCATCACAGAGACTGATCTTACTGGTGAAAAGAGAGGAATGGAGCTCTCTTTGGAGTCCTGCAGGATTCTGTCCTTGGTTTTTGCTCCCCACCTGTTGGAGTCTCAAACAAGCACCATTACTAGGCACGTCACGCATGCAGGCATGTGCACTTGCAGCAGCTCTAATAGGAGCGGCACAAATTTGAGCCGGGCACTTTTACCTCAGTGCATGTGTCTGTATATGTACTTTGGTATGGGGCAAGTTGTGCCACTTGAGGTAAAATAACCCTGCCCAGCTTCTCCCAGATCTGCAGCCAGGGGGAGCTAGAGCCTGGGGCCAACATCTGTGCTGAAGCCAGCAGTATAAAAATGGCCCTGAGGCCCAGCCAGTTGTTATCTGCGGACACTAACCCCTTGTGCTAGCTGGACTGCTGAAGCAGCCCTATCCTGGAGTGGCCCCTACCCCCTCTACCCACTGCAGCAGTCTGGCAATGGGGGCTGCTGCCTAGCTATGACCTGATGCCACTTGCAACAGCATCCTCCCCCTTGGACCTATGGCTCCATGGCTATGTGCCTGCCAGACCTGGATGGGGTGCCCCACTCTACCACCTGGGCAGCTATTGCAAAGAAGATGTACTCCTTGAGGTGGCCCACTTTGAACTGTTCAAGTGTGTCCTCTTGACCCCAAATAGCCAGGAGGTCAGCCACCTGATCTGCCCTCCATCTGGGTCCCCAGTGCTAGCCCTGGACAGACTCCTCTGCACAGGTCTCGCCACTTGTCTCACCAGCAGACATCCTGGTGTTCCTTATTCAAAAATTGCAAATTCTCTAATAAGAAAGCCAAATTCTCCCATTAAAATACACAAAATATTTGTTCTTTGGGTACTAAAATGAAATGCCACTATATAGAGAGAGATTAGTTGGGCAATGTTTTATTGATATATTTACAAGTTTTAAGTAATTTGTAAGCCTACCAGTGTGTCTATCATCATAATAAAATAAATTCTAAATATCTATACACTTTGGCATTTACTTCTGGCTTTTTTGTCATAGAAAAATCAGAGCTGCCTCTACCCCCTATGCTCACCAGGATGTGCAGCGCTGAGCAGCACTGATATGCTAGTGCCCTGCCCCTGCCCTTACCTCTCACTCTCAACCCATGGCCTGCCCCTTGCTCCAGTCCCCTCACTTCTGACCCATGTATGTGGGTGAGGGGTTTGTGGGGATGGCTTGGGGGTGTGCAGTTAGTAGGTGGAGTGTGGGGGACTGTGGGTGTGGGGGGAGCATGTGGGGAGCACTTCTCAGGAGGGGTGGGTCTCCTGCCCACCTCAGGGCACAGCCCTCCCACACAGCTCATGGACTGTCCACCCCCCAACAGGGCCCAAAGCGCCCCCCAAGAGGGCCACAGACCCCCCACAGGGGCCAGAGCACCCCCTAGGGCCCAGAACTTACCCACAGTAGCAGTGGCCATCAGGGCACTTGGGGTCTTCCTGTGATAGCTCCCCTGCCATGGTGTGGAGCAACGCAGCTCAGCCCTGGCTTCCTGGCATGCAGCACTGCCTGTGCCCCATTGTGAGGACCCAGCCTAGTGCCATGTGCCTTTGGGTAGCTCTGGGCTGCTCGGACTGTCACCTGGGGCCCCATGCCACTTGCAGGGAACTTGTGTTGCTTCGGGCTGGGTCCTGCACACAGAGGCCCCACATGCCATTGGGCTGGGCCAGGTCCATACACACAGGACCTGGCCCGGGGTGACATGTGGTCTCCGTGAGTGGCATGTGGCCCTGGATGACAGCCCGAGTGGCTTGGAGCTGCCTGAAGGCACATGGCTCCATGCTGAGCTGGGCTGGGCCTGTGCAATGGGGCACAGGTGGTGCCAGGAGGCCAGGGCCACACTGTGCAGCCCTGTGCCACATGGGAGGGGTACCAGGAGGGCGCTGACAGCCCTGTTGGCCCCTGCTGTTGCCAGGGGGGCCTGTGGTCCATGTGGGGGGGCAGGAGGGGGACCCACCCCTCCTAAGCAGCCCCACCACAGTCCCCCAGACATATCCAGGCATCACCCCATTAAGGCACACACCCCCATAGCCCCGGCTCCAGTCGCCCTGACCCCCAGTCCCCTACTGGAGCCAGGGTCCAGGTCACTGCAGCCTGCACCACTCCCTGCTCTGCACATGCAAGCTTGAGCCATAGAGACACTCTGGCCAGCTACTAGAGCATCCCTTTTGATGACCCGATCCTCCAGTTGCCTTAGGGACTATGCTCTGCCTCACTTTTTTTCTGTGGGTTTTTTTTTGATACCTGGATGCAGGTATCAGATTTTGAGCCCATGCTGCAAATATGCAGTGTGGGAAATGTCTTTTTGTTCACACCGTGCCTCTTGCTCCATGTCAAATTGTTTTAAGATGCAGCAAGAGGCATGTGTGGGCTCATTTGGATGCACCCATTGCACTTGCTTTCTTTTCACCACCATGCTTCACAGGAACACCCCAGAAATATCTGCAAAGCTCCCTTAGCATATCATGGCTGTGGTATCCTGACAGATCTTGCAAACCTGACATAATTAGGCTGCATTTCATGAAGTTAAGTGACAGACCAAATTTGTGGGATTAAAACTAAGCACTAATTTGTCTTTTTTCATCTCCTCCCTTAAACCTTTCCTTGGCGCTTTAATTTTTCTAAAAACATAACAAAACATGGCAGCAGGTAGGCTGACCACTGTGTGTTGACCGATACTCATTCACTGTTTCCTCATACTCCCCTTTCTATCCATCTGCTCTTTCCCAACATGTGTAAGCTCTTTGAGGTAGGAACCACCATTTTGCTCTAATGTGCCCACAGCTCCTGTAAAATGAGTAATACCAAGCGCGTCAGGGACCTACAACTCTTTTGGATGGCTTTGGGTCTCAAATTCAGCTGCTGATCTGACTTTGGAGTCTAATATTTTCTTCTTTATCTCTGGCACCAAGTCTCAAATGGAGATCAGCAGTTCACACTTACTGGGTGCATCTGCACATGCACTTTACTGGGGAGTTGACTAATTAGCTCTGCAGTAAAGTGTCACCATCTACATATGCACCCATATTAGGGCACAGTAAATGAATTCACTCTGCTGTAGGATGGTACTGTCTGGGACAAGTACTATCCTATGGCAAAGTAATCTACGCCAACTCAACACATATATAGATGGTGCCCAGGGCTTGCTGGGGCATGAGGGTGCTATAGCGCAGCACACAGCTGCTGGCTAGCCCCACACTATAGCACCCGTGTGTCCCAGCCAGCCCCTTTGCTGCCCAATGCCACAACATGGAGCCCAGGACTGACCCCCCAAGCTTGCTGCCAGCCCAGGGCTGCTCTGCCCCTGCTCTAACTGCTGTGGTCTTGGATGCATATGTATACGCTGCACCCAGGAGACATTTACTCCAGCGCAAACTGCACCAGAGTTTATTGCTCTGTGCTAATTGCATGTGAGAGCAAAGTAGCACCCAAGAGATAATCCTCCCCCTCTGCACATGGCAAGCAGGTTATGCAGAGGAAAAGAGGAAGCAGAAAGCTTTGCTTACAGGCAGAACATGAGAGGGTATGCAGGAGTGGCTATTATTCTGGTTCCCCAGGCCCTCCCAACATCCTGAAAAACAGCAGCAGTTTAGCTGCGGGTAAGACCACCCCTGGCTTTGAAGAAGGTGGGATAGGCCCTTTCACATGAAAAACTGACATTGATGTGTTTATTTAGCACCGATATCGTGCAGTTAGATATACTTTTTAGATAACTAGGGTTGAAAATTAGGCCAGATATGTTCTTAATAGGACCTTGATAGATCCATCCACTTCACTTGAGCTAGGGAACATTTGTTTTCAGAGAACACTGAAGTAACTAACAAAAATGTGATATGATCTAATATAATCGGAACAGAATTATACATCTGGGGACAGCTTGAGTGACATCGTTTCTGAAAGACCTCAGAAAGGAGGGAGACTCAAAAAGAACAGCTGCAAAAAAAAATGTATTCAACCAGCAGCCATGCCTATTGGCTGGCACAGTACTGCTTCAGTCCCCTGATGAGTTGAAGGTTCTCGCTAAGGACGGAAGATAAAGATGACTCCTGACAATGATTTTTCCTTGTCTGTACTGAGGATGGACTCGATGATCTCCTGAGGTCCCTTCCAGCCCTGATGTCTATGAAATCTATGAAAAATACTTGTTTTATTTTCCCTGGGATAGTCATATGCTAACAGCTGGTCCTTTCCTCTTCCCTTATCTTCTACGCATCAGCTTCTGGGATGTTCCAGGTGCCTAGAAAGGGTTCCAGGAGCAGCCTAAAAGAAGAAACCCATCTTCTATTTCCCCCAGACCTGACAGGCTGACTGCATGTGAACTTTATTGGATTGGCTTTTTGGGGAGAAGCTTGCCACTTCTGGTCTTCTGTAGTGACTGGCACTTTGAACAAGTCCGTCCTGCTATGAACTGCAATCTCACCAAGACATGCCAAAGTCTAACATGATTAGGCTACATCTGCTGAAATCAACACAAGACTTGGGTTCAGTTGGACAGAGCCTGATACCAGCTGTATCTCGTTCTCACAGCCGTAGCAGGTGCAGTAATATGATGAGGTTAACCACCAACTAAAGGGATGCAGCAACCCCTTCTCATGCCTGTAGCTATTGTATTACGTGTGGTAGGAAATGTCCCTCCTATCTATATTGTTATTGATCATATCATTACAATGTTCACAGAGACTAGAAACACGAGCAGTGTAGAACGAAAAAGTTTAATTTCGCAGACATTTATCATGATCTTTTTTTTGTTTTGCTTTGTTTTGTTCCCATCCCCTGAGCTCTGGCTTTGAATAAACCCAACATTTCAAATACAAATATATTACTAACCATCATATCTTGCCTGTTTCCAAATCTAAACTGGATGTAACCAAAGATCTATCAGGGCCATATGCTGATTAAAGGTAGCCAGAAACTTTTCAGGTATCCTGACAGATTTGCAGAACTGACATAATTAGGCTCCATTTCATAAAGTTAAATGCTAGCATAAATGTATGGGATTAAAACTGAGCACTACTTTGTTTAATCCCAGTTGTTCAGCCTCATCGTATTAGAACATTCTCCATTAATGAACAGCTGCCTTGACTCATGCCTAGTCATGCCGACTCTATTAACTCTCAGTCATCCCAAATCCTCATTAGATTTGGTAATAGGTAATTGGGGTCTGAAGCAAAAATTATTAAATCAGTGAAAAGTTTTTGACTTCCCTAGGCTTTGTCTATAATATGTTAAGACCTCTATCTAAAAACTTAATCATGGTGGTTTCACTATCACTTGTCCACCTAGCTTGTCCTTTAATTCGCCACTAGCCTTTTGTCAGAAAGCAGCTGTACACTGCTATTGTACTGCATGTGTGTACACATGCAGGTGTGACCTGACCCTTTTACATTGAGGCCCCCAGTCCTTAAGAAGGGCATCGAGGCATTGCTGCATTATAATAATAGCAAAATGTCTCTTCCACTGTTCGGATGATAAACATGCTATTGAATTCTGTCCAAGTTTGGAAACTTAGAAAACTGCCAAGTAACTTTATGTCTGGTTTATGTTTATTTCTTTGTCTGCTGAAATTTGTCCTTTTATTTTTTGAAGGTTATAGTAACACACACGTAGTGGCTATGGCACAGCCCAAAAAGAAGGCAGCTCTGGTCATCTGTCTTCCGGGCGGCACTAAGTACATTTCATCCCCAACACCACTCATGCAGCTTGCTCACCAAAACCAGTCCCAGGAACCTTCATTAAACCAGAATTATGAAAATGATCAAGCCTTTCATTCTGGTTTTTCACATGTGGGCTATAATTGTGCATAGTAAGGATACCAGTTTCTTTTCAAATTATTTATAAAGGCTCTTTCCCACTGAGAAGTTGCATTGCAACAGCAATCAGTGATCCTGAGCTTTCAATTAAACATTGTGCCATTTTAAACGGCAGTAAAAATGAAATGGTACAGCAGAATGGAAAGGAAGCTAAAAACAGGTGCAATTACACTCATTTTTATTTCAGACCCTTAAATTTTAATGTCTTTTACAGGCACATGAATAAATGAATTATACAGGATTCACAACTGTTGGGAATTAATTCATATTGTTCCAGAGGGCTCTAGTTCCATATAGATAGCTAAGGGAATAATAGGTTTGGAAGATACCAGCTGTTGGCAATAGCTCTTCCAATGATTCTAGGTATACTCCAGCATCTGCCATGCCATTCAGTTCGGGGGTTTTTTGGAGGGGCAAAGCGGGGTGAATGCTGAACCTGCAGCACTAGTCAGAAGAGAATTAGCATTTCATAGGAGTGGGGTTTTCTTTCCTGGTCCGGTTATTCGCAGTGTAAATGAGACAATGGCTTCCCTGTTTTTTTCATTCTTCTATACATTTTCTGTGCCTAGCATGGCATGAAAGGGATTTTATATTACATGTCTGTAAAATACATATTGTATCCAGCAATAGTCTGTACATGTTGAGACTTCCTGAAAGCCTAAACGCATGCGAGATTTAATAGAGTATCTTGAATACCTAATTCCTTCCATTTCCTTTGAAAATGCTAGTCATTCAGGATAAAAGCTTTCTATTGCTGCTAGCTAAGCAAGTTACTCCTTTTGCCATTCTGGCACTTGAAGACAATGGAAGATCTCAGTTCAAAAGAAGCGTGTTTGCTGATATTCAAAATGATGAGTATCATTTGACTGCTATTTGTGAAATGTTTTTGGTTTTTAGTCAACAGGTGTCCACATTGCAAACTCACTCCTACATATACCACTTTGTAGCATCAGAGACCAAGAGTGGCACATGCACAGACCCACATTACAAATCCCATCTATATCATGTCTTGAGGGACATCCTCATAGTATAGTGTGGGAAGCCTTGAACTGCTGTTTTCTTTTGCTATAACGTCTCCATACAAAAAGGACTTCTACTTTCTGTCAATGTGACACTCTCACCTGCACCAGAATCAAGCACCTGCACTTCATCAAGCAACTATCAATCTTTAAAATACCAGATAAGGTCATTTTCCTTATGGCTTCTCCTATAGACACTGGGCATTCATTTTTTCCCAGGGCTTCAACTACAGGGCCTATTGTGTTAGGCACTGTATATATGCAAACAGACTCCATTCTCCAAGTGTTTCCAATCTGAGTAAGGCAGAGACAAAGGGTGGGGAAAAAGGAGGCATTACTATTGCAGTCCTGCCGATGGAGTGACTACAGCTCCGATCCTACAATCTGTTCTGCTTGGGGGGACCTGAGGCATTATACAGCAGCTTGAAGGCTCAGGGTGGAGAAGACTTGCACAAGGTAATAAAGGAAATGTGTGTGAAAGGAAAGGCAGGGATTCCACACTAAGCTCCCCATACTCAGTCTAGTGCTTTACTCATAAGATTTTATGGGGCTAAAATCACAAGGGGATAGTTAGAGGATGCACCCCCCTCCGCATTTCGGCATTAATTTTCATATACGTGGTGCCAAGTGAGATCCTCAACCATGGGTTAAATGCTTGCCACTTCTCTGCAATGCATGTAGAACAGCAACAGTAGATAAAAAAGGGAAGGTCCCAGCCCAGATGACCTTATATCTGGATGGCCAGTGCATTTATCTAGCAGGTGGGAGCTATATGTTCAAAACCCCACAAGCATAGACAGAAGTTGAATCTGCATCTCCTACACTGTAAGCAAGTATCTTAATTACTGAGCTATTTGGCAAAAGGATAGCAGAACTATCAACTCCCCTTCTATTCTACTTTTAGGTGCCTCAAAACACAGCTACTAGATCTGTCCTTACAGTTAGTTTAGTTAGGTGGGATAACACCCAATGGGGCTTAGGCATGAACTAGCCACTTAGGAGTGGATCCAGTATAAGTCAGGTATCATATTGCCTAATGTTTAAGGGCCTGGTCCCCTGAAGCAGGGGTCTTCCATAGCCTGGGTGAGTGTACTAACCACTGTGACCCACTTTGTCCCTATCAAGGTTTATCCCCAACTCCCTGAACAAGGTTTATCACTTGTCTACCTCTCGGCACTGCTCTTCCTTCCCTTCATAGACATGTACAGAGCAAGCTATCAAAGGCTGAGAGTGATTTCAATACACATTGTATTTTATAAATATGACCTGTATTAGGACAATGTTGTTTGCCCTTAGCTTCCCATATTTTTCAAATGTGTCATATTTCTGAACTCGTCATTTGAAAAAGAACAAAACAATGAGACTAAACTGCTTTCTATGAACTGTACTATTTATTTGACTATGTTCAGCGTGTTCTCTTTTAAGTTTTGCCTACGAACAATTAAGTTTAATATGGTTTTATATCATGCATCCTCCATTTGCACATGTAATTCTTCACAACAGGGGTGTTAAGCTTATCTGGCCCTGTGGGCCAGATGAGCAATGTGGGGTTGGTCCATAGGCCAAATCAGGCTTTCTGGACCTCCCTCCCCCAGTGCCATTTTTGGTGGATTCATCCCATACAGCACTGGTTCTGGGAACCATCCTGCACACAGTACCCACTCCAGCCACTCCAGGACCTGCCCTACATGTAGCTGGCATCTTCAGTCTGTCCTATGGGGCTGGTCTATATGGGCCATGTCTGGTGTGTGGGTCAACTCAGACCCAGGGGCAGCACTGGGGGTGCAGATAATGGGGCTCTACAGGGCAGATCCAGCCCGCAGGCTATATGTTTGACACCCCTGCTTTATAAGGTGCTGCAGTTTATCTGAATAAACCCAGCTATCTGAACGGCTTTTTGGTGGGTGCTTTCCAAGCTGATTTGGATAGCCGAGGGTGTATTATATCCTTTGGTCAATATAAAGAATAATGGTCTTAATATTAAGACCAAAAAGAGTCCTGCTATCTTTCTGTACAGGTTTTTTCTTTATAGAGGAGCCAGGACTTACTGTTGTGACGTCTACCATTGGCTTAGATGGTCATGTCCCTGTATACAAAAACAGCAACACTGATCTACGTTTGATCACACATAGTATATTTGCAGTTTCGTACCAGACTATTTATGGTCCTTTTATGAATATAAATCGTCCAGTGGAGGATCTGCAATTACTTCTTTTATTTAAGGCAATTTAACTTTTTTGACTCTCTAGAGTGAAAACCAGCAGATATTGGAAGTCATGGCAGCAAACATGTAATAAGCACCTATTTCATTAACCCAGACTTCACATTCCTTTTTCAAGATTCTTAAGGTTTTCATTGGCACAAGAATAG
Source organism: Crocodylus porosus (assembly GCF_001723895.1). NCBI lineage: Eukaryota > Metazoa > Chordata > Crocodylia > Crocodylidae > Crocodylus > Crocodylus porosus. Next base: position 255,795,958 of record NW_017728886.1, on the reverse strand, counting down.
AAACTGTGATGGATAAATACTATTTAGTGTTTCGGGATCCTCTGTTTTTGGAGTGTGTGTGAAACCTCAGATCCAAACAAAGCTTGGGAAAGTTCAGTTCCAGAACTGTGTTATGGCTTGGTCCCAAACTATGTCATATCCTTCCTGCAGTGCTTTGAGTACTCTGAGCTATCATAAAAATGACTGGAAACTGAAGAGGCTTCACAAACCACAGAAGGCAGCAGTACCTTGCATGATCAAACCGATCTCTCATTTCAGTGTGCTCCATACAAAGTCCCATATGTGGGAGCAAGCATGCAGAGCTGCTGTCTCCCTTGGAGCATTTCAGCATTGAGATGAGGTGCTATGTGAGCAAATCTATATTAAATAAATGACCAGTACACATACAATGAATCATTAGTTAACTAATGAAAAAATGAATGAAAAGAAGCTAGAAACTTCCCCTTGCTTCAGTCTTTTTATAGTCATTTTAGGTTAGGAGTTCATTGGCTTCACAGTCCTATTTGAAGAGACGTTCTTTTTAAGCTTTGTAAGAAACCTTTGGCTTTATAAGCTTCTGCAGGGGAAAAGAAGAGCTGCCAGCCAGCTGTGCTCTCAGCTCTGCATTTTCTTTGTGCTATCAGGCTTTTTCTTTTCAGTTTTCTTGATATTCTTCAGAGCGTTACACTCGTATCATCACCACTGCAGTTGCACAGCAAAGAAATTGGCTGAACACGAAGGGAATCCTATCTGTGCTCAGTCTGCATTTAAAGCAGCAATTTTAGGGAGGAAATTAGAATATGAGACCATTAAAAATATTAAGAGTATCAGGTTCTAACTTTACAAACAACGGTGTAACCTCACTCCCTGCATTTTTTTCCATAGTAGCCTGTAATTTATTCTCATCTGAGAATATCCATGCTTCTGGGGCTAGGAACACATGGAGTTCACACAATCCCTCCTTGAAATAAATTTACTGCCACATCTAAGATGAAAAACCCAGATACTGTAACAAAGACTCCAAGCACATCACTTTTCCTGTCACCCCCCTGTAGTGAGATCAAAGAGCCCATAAGTGCAACATTAATTTACAGAGGAAACTAAGGACAACCTTCATCTTTCCCAGGGGAAGAGTAGGCTGCCACTTATGTAAAGTTGGCATGGACTTCATAATACAAGGGTCCTTATCTCCCAATGAAGAGGCCTCTTCCTAAAATCAGTGCTCCTCCCTTTTCCCTGTTCCCCACCTACTCCAGGAGTGCATCTTGGCAGACTTACAGTCTGTGACGGGAGCCCTAGTCAGAGCCCAGCATACAGCTTGTGTATGTCCTCTGACAACGGGAGATGAGTGAATGCCTCAGGATTTTTCCATCTACTGGGCAGATGAAGGCCTGAAACCTGCTGTGAACAATAAGGGTTGGTTTTTTGCTTGCAGCTTGTCTAACTTCTTCTACATATCCATTGGGAAAGGGGAACAGGAGAGGATGTTTCAGTGGGTGGCTGTTTCAGGACTTCTTTTGACCTTTATACTTAGTTGGTAGAGGGTTAAAAAGCCCTAAAACAAGTACCTCATTCAGAAGGCAATGCACACACATGGTATCAACTCAAATGTACACCCCTTCCTTTGCCTAGATTGGTTAACAAAGCAATAGCAAATCCTAACTGTCTCATTCTCCCCCACATTCAGCAGCTCTTCTCTGAAGACTATTCAACCCAGATGCTCTGTCTAGAGAAGCTCCATCATCTCCCTTATAACCAATTATTGCTCCCTACCTTCTGTAATGAAGTAATGGGAATCAGTCAGTGCTTATTTGCGGGCTTCCAACATTTGCTGATAGGGACGGGCAATAGAGCAACAGTGCCACTGTACTACAGCCCATCCTCCTACGCCTGCATACAGTATCCTAATGTGGCACCTCGAGGCCTCACTAGATAGTCTCAACTTGAAGGAAACATTATTTGAGTAAATTTTTAGAGCCTCATTTAGCAAGGCACTAAAGCACAGGCCTTAAGCTAGGCAATAAGTCTTTTAGTCACATGCTGTAAGCACCTTGCTGGATTGGGGCTCATAACTTCTGGGTTTCTAAAATGAACCTTGTATCGAACCAGGTTTTAGGATTAAGACTGTGTTCACCTTGATTGCATTTGTTTATCATTGTCAAAGTGAAAAAAATGAATTTCCAGCCTGGGTTTTCCCACTCTCTGAAGTCTTCTGCTGTAACTGCTTATGAAAAGTTAAATTTTATAGTAAATCAGGTTGCTGTCCCACATCGCAAGCCCTGCTGCTACTATATTGTTTGTTCTTTTAATATGTGATGGTTGCGCTGCTTATATAATTGGACCCCCAAGTTTAAACAGTTTTTTAAAGAACGTGCGATTGAAAACTACCCACAAAAATATTGTAAAGAAATAAGAACTATTATGAAGCACTGAAGGCTTCTTAAAGCCAGCTGTTGCTACAAGAGCTGTTAAAGTGAAAAATCTGAACATCAGCTGCTCTCAGTGACTCTTCCCAGGAAATAAGCTGATGAATGACTGTGCTACCAACAGTTATTTTTTAAAAGCCTTAATGAAAAAAACAGGGAGGGGATAGAGGATGTGGTGATGAGGTGGGGGTGGGACACATGAAGTACAGAACTGATTTTTCACTACAGAAAATGATTAGTATGCTGAAGGAAACATATGGAAGAAAGCAGATAGAAAATTTGATGTAAATTTGCAATGTGATATGGGAACAAATGAGGCCAATGTAATTTTGGGCTGCAGATGCAAACTCATCATGTCATGATACATACCAGCATAGAGTTGATTTCATTCGAATGACTTGCAGGTAGCTACTTAAGTCTGCAATAATCTGCTCTAAATGGGGGTGAGAGGACACTTAGAACTCTTTGGGGTGAAGAAAGAAGAGAAATGTATTGTGGATCATGAAAGATATTATAACTAGGACTAATGGGATGAAACTAAGGAAGAAAGGGTTCAAACTACGTATAAGAAACAAAAAAGTCTTGACAATGAAAAGTATTAGGTTATGGAATAGTGTCCCAAGATTTCACAGATTTCATAGACATCAGGGCTGGAAGGGACCTTGGAAGATTGAGTCCAGCCCCACCGCCCAAAGGGCAGGAGGTCAGCTGGGGTCACAGGATCCAAGCAAGATAAGCATCCAATTTGCTCTTGAAGGTGTTCAATGTAGGTGCTTGAGCCACCTCTGATGGCAGGCTGTTCCAGACCTTGGGGGCTCAGACAGTAAAGAAATTCTTCCTTATGCCCAGCCTGAAACGGTCTTGCAGGAGTTTATGACCGTTAGACCTTGTCATCCCTTGGGGCGCTCTGGTGAACAAATGTTCCCCCAGATCCTGGTGGTCACCCCCAGTAAACTTACAGGTAGCCATCAGATCACCCCTGAGCCTGCGCTTTTCCAGGCTAAAGAGCCCCATGGCTCTCAGCCTGTCATCGTAAGGTCTGTTTTCCTGACCTCTGATCATGTGCGTGGCTCTCCTCTGGACTCTGTCAAGCTTCTCTGCATCCTTTTTGAATCGTGCAGCCCAAAACAATCAGGAATCTCTTTCCAGAGAATCAGGAAAGCCTCAGCAGTTGAGAGCGATAAAACTAGGCTGGAGGAAAAAATTCTTTACTGTCTGCTGATGGACTACGTCACCCTGGCTAAGACCCTCAAAGGTATTTAAGCAGCAAAATCCCCTTCATTTCAATGGAAGTTATGAACATAAGTACCCATTTCCAAGTCTGAAAGAATCCCATTGACATCAGGCAGACTAGGTTCTTTGTGTAAATCTGATATCTTTTATTAGACCAACTAAACACCCATTGACATCGGTGCACTTTGGATCAGGCTCCGAATGTGCATTTTCATCTCTAATTTCTCTGGTTGCCTCCAAATACCATTCCACTGCATGGAAGGGCTCTTCCATTTGTTTCCACTGCTGCCAGTCTGAAGTGCTTACAGAGGCCTGCTCATTACACTTGGTGATCTCACCTTCTCCACTTTAAAATCCTGAGTGACAACATACACATGGAGCATCACGGAGGAAAGAAAGCCACAATTGTCCCTTTTTGAGCTTATAAAAGGCCGTTCTAATAAGTAAAGGAACAAGCGGCAACAGGACACAAGCATTAAAATCAGAAAGTCACCATATCACTGGTTCAGCTGTGCTCTGCATGCTGTGGAGATAGAAGTGCCAGCAATAAGAGAAAGAGACAGTGAGAGGCTACAAATCCAGCTGATGCATTATGTAGTAACCAGATGTGGAATTTGAAGGCATGAACAGGTGTGGGCATTTCTGAACAAGCTTTTGTATGGACAAGCGCTCTGCATAGGGGGAAGATCAAAGTTAGGCTCGGTTGAGAGAAGAGAGATTTTTCTTTTGAAGAACAGGGTAAAAGCTCGTTTCACGAGGTGGAGGATACATGGGTAGATTCTCGTTCCAGCAGTCCATCTCTGTGAAGATCTGAACAAAGCAATATTTTCCTGGAATAAAAGGCCTGTCCTCAGAATCTCACTGTTAAAAGTCTGCTTTCATTTGGTTTGCCTTGCTTTCGTAGACAGATCAAGGCAAGCACCTGATTTCTCTCTCCCACCTCCACACACAGGCATGTACATCCACATATATATTATATACCTAAATAAAATACCCGGTATATATGGTCAGTCAGCAATCACCAGCTTACTTGTTTATTGCCCCCTTTTTCCCCTGAAAAGCTAGATAGAGGCAGTGACTACAGCAAAAACTCTGCTGGAAAACTGCTGCACACATTAGGTGCCACCAGCAGATGAAATAAAAGAAGAATTTTCTCTGCTAGAAGGACGCTAACAGGTTTACCGCACTGAGTTCCCTTCCTTTTTCTTCTGGACCAGTCATACAAGTAAGGGCTGTTCCCCTCCTTCCCTTTGCCAAGACCCAGATTTGAGTAATCCCTTCACATTTGCCTGGTGCTAAGATATTCCACGTGTAAATATGCAGTGCGTGCATACTCTGTGGATCTCTATGTGCATACAGGATTGTTTCTTGCATAGCAGATTTTTAGCTTTGCACTTTGCCCTACAACAACAAATATTACTGTTATTACTAATACTAACGTTATCTAGTCGTAGCTCCAGGCAAGCTTAGAGCCTCTGTTTCAGGCACTGTACAAACTTGAGCAGAAGACGGTCATTACCCTGAAGAGCTTACAAGAAGAGAGAGGACAAACACAAGCAGTAATGCTCAAAGGAGTTTGAAGTCAGAATTTCTCTTTATTTTCTCTCTCACATAAAAAGCCCTTGCCACAACCAGCTTCCTGCCCTGCTGCTGATCAACTTTGGACATTTTTTTCCCCAGCAGGATGCAACCTGGGGAAAAGCAAAAGTGGCAACTTCTGGTTCGTGATTGCCAGCAGCAGATACTTTTCTTCGCTTGCTCCCCAAAATTGGCATCCGGAAAGCTTACCCCTTTTTGCGCCCCCCCATTACTTTTTACCACCCTCCAAGGGAAACAGAGCACAATGAAGGTGCAACTGTAGCAGGTGCTGGAGAGGCAGTTAGTCGTGTTAGTTTGCTTGTCATACTCCTGCTTGCTTGACGTGGGCAACAATAAATGCGAAGAAAACCAGCATGCACCTTAGCATGTATTAAAAACCAGAGGGAAAACTCTGCCAGATGTAGTGTAAATACTCTGAGGGTTAAAGCATGTGCCACTGCATTTTCACTGCTATTGTTACCTGGGCCAGCCAGCACTCACTATAATTATGCCTGCCTTTCCGTGTGTGGACATGTTGACCACTGGAAGAAAATCCCCTGGTGCTCGGCTGCCCCTTCTGCACTGGTGCTTCCCCCTGCTCTGCAGCAAAACCCAAAACCAAGGAACCCAAGACCAAAGACCAACGAAGGACCAAGGATCAACACTCCTGCCTTCATTATAAAAGCAAGCTCCTTCTGTTTAGTATGGACAATTCAACCACACGGGAGATGGCCTCCAGCAACTCTTAGCAGGGAGGGGATGACTCCCGACCTCTCTTGCTAGCAATGGATGTGAGTAATAGGATGGAACTGAGACAGGGATAATTTAGTCTGAATCTAAGGAAGTAGCCCCTGGTTATTCGTTTTCATATTAAACATGGTGTAGTTTTTCTGGTCTTCACATTGTCATTTTCCAATATGCCACCAAGCCTTACACGGACAGTGTCTCACTGCATCAAAGCAGCTGTCGGGGTGAAGCTGGATGTTTTGACAGCTGGAGATGGGACAGTTGATGCTGGGGGGTACATGGGAGGCACTTTGCATATTAACTGGATATTCTGGGTAAGTAGTGAAGTTATTAACAGTGCTGGGATATAAGCTGTCATCAGGGAGATGACATTGCATTAGTTAACATTTGGTTCATGTTTTCCAGGTCATCATTACAACTGGAATGTCACAGTGGGTGGTGAATTCTTCAGCGAATAGCTCAGCAATGGCATCATAGATTTCTGGAGAACTCTTAGAAACTCTGTGTAATCGGCCTTTTAATACTAGTGTTGGCAATTACTAGGCTAGCCCAGATTTAACTCAAATTAATAATTCAGAGGTGAAGATCCTGTTCTCAGTGCTTTGGCACTGCCTCCCTCCTTTCCTGTTCTCCTTTCCCATCAGCAAGCTGGATCCCCAATCACTATCAACTAATATAGCTTCTTAAAGTCGTGGGGATTTATGCTAGCTAAAGTCCTGGCCAGATGACTTCACTTTAATCCAATTGACAGGGTACTGCATTTCAATAGATGTGGGCATTTTATAGTAAGTCCTTCATAAGTCCTGTTTTCTGGGCTTTCAGAGACCAGACTCCTACCTGAAATGGACAACATTTGTTGCACAGATAGGAACAACTTTTGTAGTGACACAAGGACAAAACTAAAATGCACATTAGAACCAATCAGTTATTTTAGTCAGTTTTCTTTTCTTGTTTTCCCATGGAGATGATTAATTCACATCAAAATCCACCCCCAGCTCAAGAGCTAATGGAAAGCTGCTCAGAAGCAGACTGAACCAAGAAATGTGAAAGCATTTGTACTTGAGCCAAGAGGCCCTGTATTTGTTCCAGATCCAAGGACATGCAGCTCTAACAGCTGATTCAGACATCAACCAAACAGCTGACAGGATGCGTCCTACAGCTGCTAGAAAGCATGACATGGAAAAGTTTCCTCTTAAAGAGGCAGAGGAGATATTTTAGCTTCTATGAACTAGGGAGCTACTAGGATTACACAAAGGAAAAAGTTTCCTGGGTGCATCTACACAAGACACCTTAATGCGCAGTCGACTCTTCCACTGCGCATTAGTGTGTCATGGCAACAACTGTGCTAATGCACAGTAAAATGAGTCTAATGGGTATTAAGCATAAAAAACCCCCATTCACTTTTGCTATTGTGCATTAGCACAGCTACTGCACCTTTATCTAGTACGGGGGCAGGCAATTATTTTGGGTGGAGGGCCGCTTACTGAGTTTTGGCAAACCATCAAGGGCCGCATGATAGGCAGCCCAGGGCAGATTACTATTAATTTTCTAAATTTTTTAGGGGCCCTGCAGGCCAGATAGAATGGCTTGGTGGGTCGCACCCAGCCTGCGGGCTGCATTTTGCCGACCCCTGATCTAGTGCCTCGTATTAGATGTACTAAACTTAATGTGCAGTAGCAAAGGCACATTACTGAACATGTACAGGCACCCTCTAGCAGCCAAACTCACATGTGCCAACTTTGTTCACTTGCAGCAGGCTATTATACAGAAATTTGGGGTGATATTCATCCTAGGGCAGCAGGTCAGTTCAAGGCTTTAATTAAACCTCTGATCAACTCCCAACTCAGAGGTTTGTGCAGGCTCTTTTGCACTGGAATACATTTTGCCCTTAACAAGGAAGAAACTTATTTGTGAGGGCTATTTTCATAGATTTCAGTGTCAGAAGGGGCCTATTAGATCAAGTCCCACCCCCTGCCCTGGGCAGGAAATAGTGCCAGGGTCAGATGAACCCAGGCAGGTGTCTGTCCAATCTCCTCTTAAATACCTCCAAGGAAGGGGACAACACCACCTTCCTTGGAAGCGCATCCTATATCTTGGCACCCCACACTGTAAAGAATTTTTTCCTGAAGTCCAGTTTAAATTTGCTCTCCTTCAGTTTGTGTCCATTGTTTCTAGTTACCTTGATGGGCGCCCAGGTAAGTATCATATCCCCTATCTCCTGCTGTCCCCCGCGGTGAGTTTGTAGATGGCCACAAGACCACCTCTCAGTCTTCTCTTGCAGAGGCTGAAGAGATTCAGGTCCCTCAATCAGTCCTTGTAGGGTTTTTCTGGTAGATCTTTAACCAGATGGGTGGCCCTCCTCTGAACCCTTTCCAGGTTATCTACATCCCTCTTGAAGTGCGGCGTCCAAAACTGGATGCAGTACTCCAGCAGCGGCCTGACCAATGCTGCATAGAGGGGAAGTATCACCTCCCTAGACCTGTTTGTGATGCAAGAAAGTGCAGTTTGCTTTATTTATTACTTCGTCACATTAGTGACAAATGTTCATTTTGGAGTGTGACTCCGAGATCCCTTTCCTTATTTGTGCTAGTTAGAGTGGTACCTCCCAGGCTATAGGAGTGTTGCTGATTCTTCCTCCCCAGGTGCAACACATGACACTTATCCTTGTTAAACTACATCCTATTCTGGTCTGCTCACTTTCCCAGCCTGTACAAATCTGCCTGGATTTGCTCCCTGCCCTCTAATTTATTTACGTCATTCCATAGTTTGGTGTCATCTGCAACTCCAGAAATATCCGTCCAGGCATGTCAAATGAATCATACCAGTACTGGAGGTGGAAATGACCAGGCAGCTTGCTGAATAGCAAGGGAAATTATTATTTGGGAGACATGGATTCCATTTCTTCATTTGCCACACACTTCCTGTATGACCTTAGCTCAGTCACTTACAGCTTTTATATATATATATATATATATATATATATATATGGCCATAAGCATATATATACATATATGTATACATGCTTATGGCCATATATATATACACACAGGTTTATGGACCTAAAATCAGACATTATGGGCACAGCTACATGACATGTTTTCTGTGGAGTTGTCTAATTAGCTCTGTAGCAAAGTCTCAGCATCTACATGTGTGGCCCTATTAGGCTGTAGTAAACTAATAAACACCGGCCTACTGTTCTGTCACAGTGATATTTAATGTACTGCAAGACGTGTAGATGCTGATGGGGCAGGCTGGGGCATGAGGGTGCTTCATTGTGGGGGCCATCTGCTAGCTAGCTCTGCATGGAGCACTCTTGTGCCACAGTCAGCTCCTCTCCAGCATGTTAAGCCAGGTTAGGGTAGACCTGGGCTGGCAGGCTGAATCCCCAGCTGGGGCTGCTCCAACCCAGCTCAATATGCTACAGTCCCAGGAGCACGTGCAAACAGCACACCTGGGAGCAATAAGCTCTGGAGGAAAGTGCACCAGAGTTTATTGTGTTGTGCTAATTGCATGTTCAGAAGCGCCCTATAGTGCCTAAGTTCCAGGTCTTTGAGTGAGGTGTCCAGGCTTCTTATACATGGTTAAGCATTTTAGAGTGGGATGCAAAGTTGTCAACATACGCTTTCAAAAGCTGATATAATGTGTTGCATATAAATCTAATAGAATGGATATTTTTTGCATAGTGGAGACTTTAAGTAACATTGTCTAATGACCCCCAAATGCCTTACTCAGGGCTACTAGGAAGGTACCTTCTTCCACTCAGAACTCATGGCCTGAATCTGTGTCTGAAGGTGGGACATCTGGGAATGCTGCCTCCCACTCATAAACATCAAATGCAGGCCACTCTTTTTCTCATCTGTCAGGATTTTCTTTTTCTGTTGCAACAGTTTAACTGGGGAAGAATTCAGACTACTTCTTCCTTCCTGGCAGGTTAGAAGTTTCAGACTTTTTGTGAACGGGAGACTTTCCCACAACTTTATATTTTTCTCCCTCTGGTTAGATCTTCTCAGTCATAAACTCATAACCTATTTTCTTGGTCTTTGTATCAGAAACTGATGTATCTTTCCACAGGATGCTCCTCAATTTTAACTAAGTCCCTGGAAGATGATTACTCTGTAAGCAATTATGGAGCTTTTATTGTTTATTTAGCACCACTGAACTTTGAAAATATATAGAAACACAACACGACAAACATTTTGAAGTGTTTCAGGGCCTGTCTACATTGCTTCGGTTTGCACTTTGGCTTACTCTCAGGAAGCATCCCCCACCACTCACACCATCTCAGCATGTGCCAATTCTTGGAAACAAGACAGTGTGGCCCCCCAGAGTGACTGTGAACCTACGGCCACCATGGGTTGTGTGCAGGGGGGCTTAGGCAGCTACCTCACATCTGGGATTTGGCATGTGCTGAATAGAAGCAAGCCGGTGGCATAAAGGAGAATGAGTGGGTGTGGCATGCTTTGTGGCCCTGGACTTGGCAATATGGGGCTCCTACAGACACGTGGGGCGCCCGCTGTGATGCGCTGGAAACCCACTGCGTCGGAGCAGACTCGATTAATGAAATCTGCTGAAGCACTGAAATTGGCCCGCTCTGGCAGCCTGCCACGTTTCAACATCGCTGTGCATCCCTGCACTGAAAAAATGGCGGTGGGGTGCTTTGAAACAAAACACATTCGGTGAGCCATTATTCCAGTTGCCTAATTAGCTCCATTGTAAAGTGTCTCCGTCTACACGTGTGGTGCTATTAGGCTGGAGTAAGCTAATTAAACTGTGCTGTAGGTTAGCACTGCCCAACACTGGTACTATCCTGCAGCGAGGTTATTTACTTCTCCACAATGCACTGAGTAGACACTGACTGGGACGTGAGGGTGCTAACGTGCGGGATTGCCTGCTGGCTAGCACTGAAACACTCTGCAGCACGTTGAGCCGGGTCTGAGCAGCCCCGGGCTGGCAGGCTGATCCTGCTACCAGCCGGGTCTGCGGCAGCCCAGCTCAAGGTATGGTCCTGGGAACACATGTAAGCACTGCACCCAGGAGCAATAAACACCGGCATAAATTGCCCCGGAATGTATTGTGTTGTGCTAAGTTCACATGTAGATGTGCCCTGCGTGAATGACATTGCTTCTGAAAATGGGACTTGATATTCCCAAGTAAAACTAAACAAAATGTTTCCTGCAAAGCTCTTTTTTGCTAAAGATTGACTCTTGGGAAGGAACAAAACAATGAATAAACTCCTGTCGAACTCACTGGGTAGTTTCAACTGAAAATATCCTTATGGTCTTTTTTGAAAGAGTCAGAATGTTTAATTTCAGTATTTTTGTTTTTCTGCTTTTCACTTCAAAGCTACATTGTGTGTAGAAATTTGGCTAATTTTTTTTAAAAGTATAAGTGTCCCCAGAATTAAGTAAAGACTCCAGGAGGAAAATAAAAATAATTTGGGACTCAGCCGAACTTAGGGTCATTAGGAAATGTTACTTAAAGTTTCTACTATGCAAAACAATTTACATCCAATTTATATCTGCATTTTCACTTCAGTAGAAAGTACTTGTTCTGACAAGAAGCAATGGCAAAATTCCATGACTTTGGAAGTTCAATTAGGGTAACGAGCCAAAAAGTTAGTTCCTAATTATTATTTGTACTACCTCGTTTTAAGACCTAGCAAAGGAACATTGCCAGGATGGGGGGAGGCGGTGTGCTAACTACTAGTATGTGGTTGAATGAAAGTCTTTCAAAAGTGGCAGCAACTCTTAGATAAATTTACCCACAGCTTTGTAGCTACTTCAAAATGATTCATTGTGCCTATTTGCCAATTGTTATATCTTTCAGCATAGATAAAGCGCATTGTAATCAGCAAGGCTTTTTCCTTAAGGGTAAATGCTTTTAGGAGGAAAAGCAAGTAAGTTACCATAATAAGCAGGAGTCCCAGAGTCTTGTCCTATGACTTTTGAATGTAAGACCACAAGTCCAAAGGTATTTTCCTTTTTTTATTCTTAGAAGCAGTCATCTCTGTAGCCCTTGTACAACACAGAAGAAAAGCTAAACAGGCACGTATAACAGGAGAATGAATAAGCATTTGTTTTTTATATACTGGTATATAAAACTGGTATATACTGATTCCTTTGTTATACAAGACCCTATGCACTTCCACTCCCGCTACCACTCGTATTACTAAGGAATAGGTAATCCTTGAAGCAGGTGGATATTCTGAAGGGTACAAGAACTGCCTTTTGAATAGGCAAATCTTCACATAAGTAAGGCAACTGAAATGACTTGTCATTGACTCATCCAAAATGAATAGCAGTGATGGCTGTTTTCTAACTTATTATTTGTTTTACAGTAGCATACAGAAACTGTCATCAAGGTTGGGGGGGGGTCCCATTTTACTATGTGACAATATAAAATAGAAGACACAAAATGAAGCAAGGAAAACAGATGTTCAGTGTCTTAACAAAGGTTAACCAGGCTAATGGCAGAGTTGAGTCTAGAACTTAGGGTTTTAGCCCCCAAGCCCAATGCTTTATGCACATATCAGCTAGAACAAACTTGTCAAAATGGATGTTTCACTTGGTTCACAAATGGAAAGAACTGGTTAAGAACATTTCCAGAGGGTAGGGGTTATTCAGAAACAGAATTTGGGACTGCATTGAGAAATCTAGCTTCAAATTTGCCCAACCTACAGAAGTTTTAGGAGCCAGTTTTAGCATGGATCATCTCTACTCACAAATAAAAAATATTTTTGGTGGTAGCCAATGGAATATTTGTGCAGGGGTCTTATGCCAGCTATTCTGTGGATTTTTTTTTAAATGATGGACAAAGATTGGCCCTTCCTTAGTCCAAAGGTGGAAAATATTACAAGTGCTATAATAGTCAGGCTCCTGTTTTTAAGAGAAATGACTGCAGCTCTCAGCTATTCAGAGATGTTAAGGGAAGATGGTCCAAGCTAAAACCATGGCTCCCAACACTTCTGTAGGTCAGGTAACTAAATTTCTCAGTGGAGTCCCACGTTCTGGAGCTACTCCTGCTCATTATATGAGGCTGATCAAAAATCCACTAGCGAGCACGGCTCCTGTTCCTTCCTCAAGCCTCCACAGGTTGCCGCTGTCCAACGAGGCAGAGTGGAGTCATAGCCCTGCACTCTATTCCACATCAGCCGGCACAGCTGGCTGAATATACAGCTGGAAAAAGTGCATGCTCTAAAAGGGTGACCGAGTTATTCCTCTAGCAGGGACTCCCTCAGAGGCCCATGAAGGGATTCTGGCTGACTCAGCTGGAATCCTTATATTGGGAACCATGCCTGCCGTGTCCCCAGGTTGGCGCACTTCTTGGGAATACCCATGGGTTTAAAAGTCATAATCTTTCTTTTACCAGAAACACTCCTGCTTAGGTCATGTTTTTAGCATTTGCTTCTGCACTATGTGTGGAAGAGATGGTCTGATCAAGTCATTTAATACAACTACAAGTTCATTTTGAAGATGGAGCCTACCCCTATAGACAGTTCTGTGGTTTAGGTAATGCTAGGTAAATTCCAGAGGTGTTTCCTGGCAAGTTACTTCCATATTCCAGGTCCATATCAAAACATATATTTGGTATGATCCCCAATTACAGGAAAAGCCATAAGCCTGCTCCTCTCTTAAACAGAACCCAAAAGCCACTAGAAATTCACATTAATAATTCTACACTCAAGCAATGTCATAGTGATCACAAATAAAGCATTTTCAGTTCTGGCTACATAAGTTGATCCTATTTCCTAACTATTTTATAAATCTTCTACGTGTGAAAAGAAGGAAAGTTCTTCATGGCAACTACAATAGCCGCTTACATCTTTCAGATTAAATTTGTAATTACAACGCACATTCTTTACTCACATGTTGTTGGCACATTTGAGTCACAATTGCCTCTTTTGTTAACCATTACTGTCTCATTGTTTTCTTGTGCTCATATGGAACTGCTGTATCCTCTTAAAATTACTTTTGTGTGCATGTGCTAACCAGCTATCAAAATACTGTGGGGTGCTTGTCTATCACTAGGACCCCAAATGTTACGGTAGTACAAATAAATTGCTATATAACACGGTAACAGTAATACCTGGACCATGCATTTCAACACTTTGAAACACCCCGATTATGAAAAAGGTGACATCTTTATCAAGGCACTGCCCATGGATTCTAATGAACATTCAAAACTTTGAAAATCTATGATAATAGCCTTTAAAACTGTTACAGGTTCAGTTTGTTCCATCAAAAGGAACTTCTAAGACCCAGCGTACAGTACAAGCCATTAGCTTTCACAGCATACACAACAGTCATTGCAGCTAAGAGTTCTCAAGGGATGTGATGGCTTTCAAACATCCCTGTGTGAAGTGGAACTGAGCTCAGATGACAAATGTTTGAGATTGTTTCCTGCCACCAAACAAGTAGCTCCAAGAAGTCTTTCCCTAATGCATTGTATTGTCCCCTCTGCAATAGTTCACCCTTGAAGGCAAAAGTATATTTCTGTAGTAGCTTAATTAAAGCTGTATGTCTCAAAAATCACATCCTACTAATGGAGAGACCTTGGCTGCTATTAACTATAAAATGAGAAATAAGTCATCGCTGACAATTTTTCATGGTATATCTTATTGGTACAATCAAGAGCATGACATAAGCAATTTCTGGCTATCACTTTTGCTGGTACCAGGTTTATGTTGCCTGTAATAGCCCATTCAGAGGAGAAGTAACCAGGGAATTGTTTCAACTGAGTGGCTGAGACAGGATGAAGTGGAGGAGTGTCAGTAGTGCAATTTTCTGCATTTTCACTTCAGTAGAAAGTACTTGTTCTGACAAGAAGCAATGGCAAAATTCCATGACTTTGGAAGTTCAGTTAGGGTAATGAGCCAAACAGTTAGGTCCTAATTATCAATTATTTGTACTACCTCATTTTAAGACCTAGCAAGGGAACATTGCCAGGATGGGGGGAGGCAGTGTGCTAACTTCCTGCCCCCTCTCCAGGAGAGAAGTGGAGGTGGCTGTGCTGGGACCCCATTGTACTACTCCATTGTGCTAACTTCTGGAGAAACACAGAACAAATATATAGCCCATGGTCCAAAGAGCTTCCACACTAAGTATATTACAAGGAGGACAGATAGATAGGGACCGATGGAGGAGTACAAGGAAACAATGAGAGAGTAGTGAGCAGCACAGTTGGCTGCTGATGTAGTAAGACCACTGCTTACCTCATTTTCCTGGCCAAAGACTCTGATTGATTAATTAGTGAGATCAAATTAGTGCTATAACACAGGTCATGCTTTTTTAAATTGTGACATTTGGATATATTTGCTTCTGATTACAACCAATGACAAGACATGAAGAGCCAAATAGAAATGTGCCTGTTCATGAAAGGTTACAACAACTTGTAACAGCTTCAGAATATATTCAGGCATTAATTTTTTGACCAACACCCTTCTCTGCTCAGTGATCATTCATGACAGTGTTGATCAGGACTCCAGGTTCCCCTCCTCAGTTACTGGGTGACTCCTTCACCAGCACAAGGTCCATAAGTGACAGTTTAGAAGATGGGATGAGTGCTGATTCATAGGGGTCATGGCTTCATCATTTAAGAGTGGTCCTCATTGAGGAGGATGACTGGTATGTTATAACCTGGGAAAGCCTTGAATTCAGCCCCAAATGTTTGTTATGAAACTTATAATACTATTTTAATCTGTGGTCCTTGAAGATGGTATAATTAATAGACTGGTTTCACCAATTTCCCTCACAAAGTTTCTCAGGGCAAAAGAAGCCTATGGGTTTCTTCTTTTTTAACTGAAAAACTATCAAGAAACCCAGTGCAGCTCATGATCAAACAGCTATTTTGGCACCTGTTTAGTGAAGGTTGGAACCACTAACAAACCAGCTGGGGTATTTCTGTCAGCACCAGCATTTCTTCTGGTACCAACAGCATCTGCAGTCATCAAGTCTGAAGCTTCGCTGCTCAGTTGGAAAGCAGCAGGTGTCGTTCTTTAGCCAGGCTACAGGCCTGTGCTCCACCACTGCACTCTTGTTCACTTCATGCAGATTAGGTTATCTCTGGCCTCAACCGCTCCTACCAGGAATAGGATTGTGAAATGACCTGGGCATGGCACAACTAGGAGGAGGAGGACAAAAACAGGCAGGTTGTTATGAGCAGAATCTGAAGCACAACGTATGGTTTCAGTTAGACCCTGAGCCCGCCCCAGCTTACCTAACAACTGAGCAGCACCATAACATTTAACTTTCATGATGAAATGTGGGGAGGGGGGGAAAATGACCTTTTTTTTTGGTTTCTGAAACAATGGCAACCTGCATTCCAAATATTTCTCTCCCCCCACCCCCGTTGAGACATTGCCATTTTTGATTAAATCTTTGACTAACATGAACCTGAGTTTGCTTTCCAAGGAACAGCACAGGTTTTTTTCATAATTTTTGGATGGTGGGTAATTTTATATGCCATTATGGTAATATTTTTTTCATAATTTGAAGGCATGTCATATCACCCCAAGCTTTTAATTCCAACTGGAAAAAAATAAATCCTATTCATGCCTGATAGCATATGGTCTTTTGCACAAGATAACTGGATAATGAATGACTGGAGCCCAGTGAGAACACAAGAGCATGATACAAGCATGTAGAGTGTCTGTTTAAGCCTATGCTGTTTAGTGATCTTTAAAATTGGACTTCTGAAGACAAGATACCAGTGTTTGAAGGGAATCAGTAAGAAGTGTCAGATTTGAGGTCAAATTTAAGTCTAGCCATTGGGCATAAAGTGAGAAATGAAGAGATTAGGAAAACAAAGGCATGCATGGTTCCTCAGAGGAAGCTCCTGGGACCATGGAACCATAGACAGCTGCAGTGGGCCTCTTCAACATAAACCAGTGGGAAGTCCATTGAAGTCAGTGTAATGGAGGAGAAGTAAATTGCATTGCTAAGGCATGGTTTACGCAGTAAACGTGGGGAGAAGGTCACTTTTTTTGTTGTACAGTGCTTAGCACAATGACATCTGATGGAGGCATCCTAGACACAGTCAAGCCTAGGGAAGTGGAGAGAGCACACACGTTCTGAAACATAGCTGCCTGCTCTCTGGGGCCCTCTGTGGAGATACAGTCTCATCCCTTTCATGAATTTAGAGGCCCTGGCTTTTCTAGACATGCATTATTTTTGCTCTGTCTGAGCCTGGCCTTTATCTCTGCAAGTACTCAGATTCTACAAGCCATCTCTAACTTCCACACATCTCCCCCTGATAGGCACTAGATGCCTTTACTGCTTCTCTTGGGGAAGCATTCTGGGAGAACTGTACCGTGGAGGTATCTGTATACTCCCACAGGCCAGCAGCAGTTCCTGTGACCATTGGCCCTTTTTGGAGTCACCTGCTCCTAGGCAACTCTAAGGGCAGTAGATACAGAACACTCTCACACTGGAATAGAGAATCGACTAGTGCTTTAACTCACATTGCACAGGTCTAAATGACTAAAGGGGAATAGGGAAGCAAGTCCTTATCAGTTCCACTGCAACAAGATGTCTAGTGACCTCTTTGACGTATGCATAGCAGAAGTAGGCAGCATTCTCCACAGAACAGCCCCACATACCCTGGCTGGTACACAGAATAATCCATGCTCCTATTGACCTGACCTGCAGCCTCTTGGGTAGCACTTGCTATAAGCAAACTTGACTGGTCTTTTCTTCTTTGTGCACTTAATTAGTCTAGAGCCCATCCTGGATTGGAATGGGAATGCACTTACGTGTCCTAGCAAGTTTTTTCCATCCACAATATCCATCTCTCTGAGTCTGACACTCACCACTGCTCATCTGCTCAACGACCAGAGATGCTTGTTAAGAAGAGAGGAAGAAGCCCAGGGGAGAAGTTTACATTTAGATCCATTGTAGATAACAGAGACTCCCATTTGGTCTCTTAAGGCAATATTTGATTCATAATCGAATATCCAAGGCCAGCTCTGGTGCAAACATAATCTGCTTGCTGTGAGGCAGTGCATGGATTTGCCCAGAGTAATTTTAGCTATTAAATTTACCTCGTTAGTTTTGTTGTTCTTTCCTGCCAACTCTTCCCTGCTCCCAGTCAACTGCAGACATCATACGCAACCAAGCTTTGGGCTGTTTATTAAGCTTACAATAAAATACAAATGCAGTTATGAAAAGGTTTGAAGTGGCTTGTGGCATTTACAGAACAGAGAGCATTTTCAATTACTGGTGCAAATCCAGAGGAACTTATTTGAAGCCAAGGAAAATCTCATTGTGGATTCTCAATGAGAGCACAATATATACCATACTGTGCTCTATTGCTCTACTTTGAACTTATAATATAAATGCCACCTGTTACACTAGGTGGAGTCATTTACATTTTTTAAAATAATCTTTCCTCCTTACCCCTTATTATAACTATCTTTCTTATTCACGTCCCTCTTCTGCTGAAGAAGATCCCTCCAAATGCCAGAGAATTTAGACTTAAAGTTGAAATTTCCAGCTGCTGTTCCAGGTTTAATTCTGCCATTATTTACATGGATGTAAGGCAAGAATAACTCCATGGACATATTAAGAATGCTAGGCAGAACCAGGCTCTTATTTAGGAAACATTCCTGTTCACAAGATCACTTGAGCACTTTTTCACTTTAAACACAGAATTAAGTCTCGCAGAAGCTTAACTGCTTTAGGATAGGGACAGACATTACACATATACTGGTTTAAGTAATCAGAAACTGGTTTAAACCTGTAACAGAACAGATTTTCAGCACACATAAACCAATTTGAAAATGGTTGAAACTGGTTTGAGTTAAACCTGGTTGAATGTAGTATCAGACTTAACTGATTTGGGTCAAACCGGTTTATGCAATGTCTGTCCCAGACCCCTTGCTAGTTTAAGATAAATCAGACTCTGCAAGCATCCCAGCATGCTCTCTGGGCTGGGTGGGGCTCTCTGCTCCACAGTAGAGCTGGTCCCTCCCCTCTACTCCCTGGCTGCAGCTCCAGCAGAGACGTGTAGGCACAGAGTGTCTGCCTGGCTTCTCTCTTCTAAGCAGGGATTATTGTCCCCTCTCCGCTGCCTTACACAACACCTCAGCATTAGCTAGCAGACCACATGGTGACTACAGTCAGTGCTGTGGGAGATGACACGCAGACAGGCTTTTTGTAGCTAATCAACAAGCAGCTTAATGTCCTTCTTTGGAAAAGCTGTTTAAGAAGAGCTGTTTAAGAAAAGCTCCATTAGTTAATGGAGAGAGGCTTTGTTTTCTTAATGGGTTGATAAACACTGAGGTAGGGGTGATAAACATTATTTGCTGGGCTGCTTGGGAGGTGGGGAATAATCAGAGCATCCTGTTGGGGCGTGGCCACACCCCACCATATTCAGCCCTGTGGAAGGGAAGGGAGGACTGCTCTAGTGCACCCCAGCTTATAGCCGGAGCCACTGC
Organism: Crocodylus porosus; assembly: GCF_001723895.1. Lineage (NCBI taxonomy): Eukaryota > Metazoa > Chordata > Crocodylia > Crocodylidae > Crocodylus > Crocodylus porosus. The sequence continues at coordinate 255,776,563 of NW_017728886.1, read as the reverse complement.
AGGCATGTGCCTGCATTTCTGGACTGAAAAGGGAATGTCTATCCACCTCCATCCAAATCAGTTCAAGCATTGCAGGTTAGACTAACTTGCAAAGACTGAATCAGTTCAGGCTCAGGTTGTTGAATGTCTGTTCCTAGCCTTACTAAATAGGGGTGAACTGGTGTATGTACATAATGTATTTTTTCTAATACCACTGGCTTTGTTTTCTCATGTTGCTCTACTCCTGTGATTCTTAGAAATGTAGGCTTCTGAAAAAAAACATAAAGATCATCCCTTCTTCTGGGAGAAAGCGGCTAACAAAGTAAACAGAGTCCAACAAAAGAAGAGATGTTCAGTTGCCTTCATCTCGGTAATTTTTTGTTAAGTCAAGGTAGGTCCTCACAGGGTGTGTCTACATGTGTTCCTACAGTGCTGTTGTTACTTTTGGAAGTCCTAAATGATGGTGCAGTAACAGACTGTACTGCACTGTGCCAATGGCACATGGTTATTTTTGGCTGCTACATTGCCATAGCAACATGCTATAACAAGGGAGCACATTGCTACAGTGACATAGCTGCAGCATTATGGTTTATGACTGCTGATGCTATGTTGCCCTAGCATGTTGATAGGGTGATGTAGCATCATGTGTAGACATGCCCACAAAGTCATGCACTATCTTCAGTTTTACCTGGAGACAGCTTCCCTTTTAGGTCCACCCTGGACTCACCTGGGCCATAGCGGCTGCCTCTCTAGATCCCTAACCAGGTGAAAGTATCAAGTCCTTTCAATATCCTCCATCAGGGCTTTTTTATTTTGTTTGTATCACCATTGCTTCCCCATGCTCCATTACCTGATACCATTCTCCTCCACGCTTCATTATCTAATTCCTTGACCCAACTCTCAGACTAAGCCCTGAGGCACAGGTTGGAATGGGCTCTACTTTCCTAAGAGAAGCCGAGCACCCTGTGTCAGGGCTTAACTTCTTTCTTTGTGCTAAATATTGAGATGTTCTGGGGTACACATGGGATGATCTTTGAAAGAATCAAGGTTCTCCAGGACAAACAGACAAGAAGGATCAAAGAAGGGAGACATAACTCATTCAATTCAGTAATTTAATGAGGATATTAATCTCAATGCAAACTTTTGGAAGCTTCTTTTTAATGACAATCTTCCCTTTTTAAAGATTTGCCCATCACTAACAGAAACAGAAAGAGCACTAAGACAAACAGCAAACATTATATGAAGAAAAACAGAGCTCCCATGGCCACTTCTATTTATATAAAATAAATATTGACAGCAGCCTGAAAATCTGTCCATATAAGTTTAGGAATGAATAAAATTATGGCCTTGGCCACCAATTTATTGCTGATTTCATTCTGGGCAATTTCTAATTGATAAAAATAGAAGGACTTTTGAAGTTTGGCAAGTAGAGTTTCAGTTTTGAAAACAGGCAAAGGAAAATTAAATGGCCTGTTATGCATGTCACAATGGGCAGAGCTAGAATTTTGAAAACGGGGGAGCAAATGGTGATGTGCATCCTCACATATAAAACAACACATGTTTTCTCCAGTTAAAAATAAAATAGAAGCTGTACTACTATGCTAGCAGCCTAGGCCTGTATTATGCAGTTTAAGATTGAAGCAAAAACAAATATCACTTCATTGGAGTGAGTTAAAAGCAATGTGCAGAGCTGTGAAATAGATGCTTCATTACCAGAAGCAGCTAACAACAGAATTGAAGAAAGAAGGATAGCTTGACTGGTGGAGCATCAAGATCATTAAAAAGAAGAGAGGGTCATTAATACCCGTGGAATGAAGAGTGTAGAAAAGATCAGGTAGATGATGATGAGCCATGAAGTCAAGTGAGTCTCTCAGCACTGCCTGACTAGAAATGCTGCTGCCACTGCCAGACAGCTGGTTGCAAACTTTGGGTGGACCAGAAATTAAAGGGGGATGCAAGTGCACCCACTCTGCATCTATCCAAGTCTGTTGATCATACGTTACAGTAGCCTCAATACTGCAAGCTTCTGCGTGATAATTGATTGGCACACCAGCATCATGTTCCCTTGAAGTTAACAAGTTGTCGGATTGGAACCTCTCTTTTTATTTCTTTTCTTTTAGTTGGTTAGAAATATTCTTTTCTCCCAGTTGGTTAGAGATATACTGCTCCCAAATTTCAGACTTGTCCTAAAGCTAGGCCCTTAAATTCACCTGTCCTGATTCAGCAAGGTCTGACTGATTCAGCATTACTGATAGGGCTATGCAAAGCTTTGGTTCCCAGTTTGATTCAGCAGAGATTCAGTGGCCAAATCTCTGAATCTGAATCAAATCAGGAGAACCTTTAATTTCTCTGAATCGAATTGGAACTCTCTGAATCAATTCGGAGAGATTCAGAAAGATTCGGAGATTCGGACAGAGAAAGCTTTAAATGTTTTTTCCACATACCTCTAGGTAGTAGGCGGCTCGTGAATGCTGTGATGCTGGGGCACATGGAGAGTCCCACAGGAGCATGGGGGGTTCCCTAGCATGCTTGGCAGCTCTTCTGGGGAGCATGCTGGGGCCCCCCTCATATCCCCCCGGTTCAGTGACTGGTGCTTCCTGGGTTGGGGGGGGCACCCGGGGTCCCCCTGTGGTCAATTGCCAAGCCAAGGCGGGGGTTGGGGGGGCAGCGCACTCCCTGCCAGACACAGAAGTGGACCAGAAATACTACTGGTCCACTTCTGGATTAGCTGCCGAGCATGTGGAGGCCCGCTCCCCCCCGCTCTCCTTGGGACACTCCATGTGCCCCAGCATCACAGCAATCACGAGCCGTGCCTGCTACCTCAAGGTATATAGAAAAAACATTCAAAGTTGCGTCTTTGTCTGAATAGCTGATTCTCTGAATCAGCATTGAATCTTCAGATTGAGATTTGGCCCAACTGAATCAGGGACAGTGATCCGAATCAACACATTGAATCACCATCCCTGATTCAGGCCAAATCTGAATCTGAATCCAAATGGAACGGGGCCCGTTCCACACACCCCTAATTACTAACCTAACTTTAAATGCATGAGTAGTTGTGCTGAACTTAGTGTGTGGACTCCCTTGATAAAGAATCTACTTATAAGAAACAGATCAATTTAAATGAGAGTTGTAAATGTGTCTTGAACTTAGCAAAGAAAAGTGATAGGGAGAACCAATGGCTGGAATTTAAAGTAAGACAAATTCAAATGAGAAATATTGTCTGTTTTTTTTACAGTGACAGGCAAGAATTTCTTAGGGTGATATCTTTTATTGGACCCACTGACTATTTGGGATAGAGTTAGACAAGCTTTTGAATGCAAGACAATCTTTGTCAGGTGCGCAAGACATTCTTCATCAGAACATTCTTTTTCTTTACAAGAAAAGTGATTATTACAAGACAACTGGTGGATTCTCCATCTCCTGGGGTCTTCAAAATAAGACTAGATGCCTTTCTGAAAGTACATGCTTAAGGTATGCATGAGTTTCTATGTTCAATATATGGGCAACTGGCAGAAATCTTGTATGTTATATATGAAGTCAGAGTAGATGATCTACAGGTTCCCTGTGGCTTTTAAATCTATTAAACTGTCATCAGCACCCTGAAATTTAAACCACTTATTGCTGGTCATTATTTTTCCTAGGTATGTCTAGAGCTAATAAAACTGTTATTAAGGCATTTGTTTCTATATTGAGGTGAAAAAAATAGCTTGCATCTTTTCCCAGGAGAACCAGCCCTATCAGATTGGAATAATAATCGAATCCCTCCCCACATCAGTGTCACAATGTTTGCTTTAGTAATCTTAAGTTCAACTGCCAGCTGTTTTGTTCCTTGAATTTTATTGCAGGAAATATAAATTCCTGTTGGCTTGGCTAGAGGTACTCTGAGAAGCTGTGGAGGGGGAAGAAGAGGGAGAAAACAGCATGTCTATTTTTGTGGGGTGGGGTGACAATCAGTTAAGGACTATTAAGCTTCATGGCCTTGATGTTATCATATTGCTTCTCTTTTTACCATTTCTTAATCACTAGAGTGTAATATAGTTTTTAATATGTATTGAGACAACTAGAAGCAACCATGGTTACTCTGACCCCAGTTATTTCAAAGACTTATGTGGCCTTTTGGGGGTGGGGTTTGGGCTCAGGGAGTTGTGTTGTTTGTTTTTTTTAGTGAAGGAAAAAGTAGCCATAAGATTAAAATACTTTCAGGAAATTCCTACCTTGAGACTTAGTTCAAGTTCCAGGGTGCTGATAATGTGATAACTAAGTCATAAAGAAACTAGGCCACAAAGGACAGGAAAAAAGGCAAACTGTGAGCACTGGAAATACTACTCTGAGAAATTCCTATTGGATTACAAAATGGTGACCCATCTGGGGAATCACTAAAAGCCTCTCATGACTTTGCTCCAGATTTGACCCTATTGAGTTTTATTGAGTTTGGACAAAATTTGGTTAACCCTCTTCCTATCCCGTTCAATATATCCCAACACATCCATTTTCCTGGTGGGAACAGAAGTGCTAGTGAATTTGAAAATGTCACAACAGAGACTGCTTCTTGCTTTTTACCAGACTATATTCAACATCATGCATCATTATCTGATCCCTACCTATATCTGTTTTTATTTCCTAGTTCTCATAATCTCTTTGTTATTGCCTGTAATGTGGCCCAGCCCCCTCACTGCGGGAAGAAGCATGCCCAAGCTGTCTCCAGCATGGGATGGTTCCCTACCTCCCACCTCTTGGACAGATGCAGCCATGCTGTAGCTGAAGGGACTGGCTGGAAACCCGGGTGGCAGGTGCAGTGACAATTACTAGCCCTAGCTGGGGAAATGCCAAGGGGCCTGGACAGAGTAGAAGGGCCTGCCCCTGCAGGCATGGGGAGCTAAAAGCAGCTGGTGGTGGCTGCAGGAGGGGGACTGGGGCAGAAGCTGGCAGGGAGGTTTTCCCCTTGCCCAGCAACAGCCCTGCAGTCTGCCTGCACCTAGACCTGGGCTGCTGGAGCCCACTGGACCCACCATATGGAAAGCGAGCAGCAGAGACTGAGTATAGATAAGTGCAAACTTTTGTGTTAAAGTGTTATTAATTTAGGTTTGATATTCAAAGACCCTGGGCAAGAAGCCCAGAGCCCTGAGGGAAGGCCTGGGTCCAGTAGCATGCCTCAGGTTGGCTGCCTGGGGAGGCTAAGGTCCAGATTGGTGGACCTGTGGCCAATCCTCTGCAACTAGAGTAGCAAAAGTCAGAGGACTAATGACCTGTCCAGCCCAACACACCTAGCAGCATCCCTTGGGGACCGCAGCTGTCTCAGTAGTCCACCATTGGTGCTGTGACTCAGATTCAAACCAAGGCTGCTGTGGACGAGGGGCAGCTGGGCCCAATCCCGGCTGCAACCAGCCATGGAGCAGGTATTGTAGCTCCTGGTGCAGCAGCAGGCAGCAGCAGCTGAATGACCAAGCAGCAAAGTGCCCACATATCTGGCCTAGTGTAACTACAGGTACAGGCCACTGAGCAGTTGAGAGGAGTTGTGATGGAGAGCTGGGGGATACCTCTGGCTGATCCTACCAATTACCGCAAGGCAAAGGACGCTATCTTCCATCAGTTAGAGGTGGCCAAGGATCTTTTATTGCGAGAGGTTTTGTGGCAAGAAAGCCTCTGGGGCAGGGAACCCCTGGCGGTTACTGCATTTGCTGTGGGAAGAGGTGAAACAGTGGTTGAAGTTGCAGGATGGAGACTTGAGAGAAATAATGAAAATTATAGTTTTAGAGTATTTTATTTGGGACCTGGAAGGGGGCATCAAAACCCAGTTGGTACAGGAGGCCCTGAAGCTGGCAGAGGGATTTTTGGCAGCGGGGCATGACCTTGCCCTAGAACAAGGGACATCAAACCCAGGACCTAAGAAAGCAAGGCCCCGCTCCTCCCTGGGGCAAGACTGGGCTGCTGCCACCTCAGTGCAGGTGGCCCTTGTTTCCAGTGTCTATGAAAGGGTTCGGGTACAGTTAACGGAGGAAAGACACACTGGCTAAGTGCTAGCGTGCCTGGCCAGGCACTTGGCACACCCTGTATTGTTAGGCCAGGATTGGCCCCACTGATGGGAACTGTTGGACATGCTCACTCAGCCATAAAGAAACTCCAGCATAAGCCTGGGGCAGAAGGCTTTTTAGGTGAACCCAGCTCAGCACAAGTTCCAGAAGACCATCCCATGCAGGGGAGACTGATGTAGGCTGGCAACAAGAGCTGGAGATGGGACAGTTCACAGTGGAACAATCCCATGAAGATGGATTGAGGTGGGTGTGTGAAAAGGGCATCACCCAGGTGGAAGAGGAGGTGGTGTGACCCTATCTGGTGCAGATGGTGCCTCAATTTGAGATAAAGGAGTGGGGCGGGGGTGGCAGTGTATTAAGTAGACCATGGCCGGGAGCCAGGGAATGAGGTCTCTGAATTCCTAGTCCTGAAGGGGTACCAGAGGACCCTCTTAAGGGCCACCTATGAGCTCGCTGCTGGGGTCACTTGGGGGAGAATGAAACCTGGGAGCATCTCTTAGACAGGTTTTTTTTATTTGACAGGGCAGAAGTTTACAGTAATGACAGACCATGTGCCACTTCAATGACTGAAAAAGGTCAAGCTGGATAACCCTTGGCTGTTATCATGGAGTTTAGGGCTACATGGTTTTGATTTTTCTATAGAATACCACCCAGATGGCACTGCAATTCAGACTTCTTCTCATGGAAGAGTGAGGATGAGGATCCACTGGCCTCGCAAACACTTGAGACAGGAGCTGGGGGGAGGTCTGTAATGGGGCCCAGCCCCATCACTGCAGGAAGAAGCACATCTGAACCATCTCTGGCTTGGGATGTATTCTCCTACCTGCCTTAGACACAGCTGCACCATGGCCACATGGATTGGCCAGAATCCCATGTGGCAGGTGCAGTGGCAACTACCAGCCCCAGCTGAGAAATGTCCCCAGCTGTGTGCAATTGGGAGCCTGGTGGCCCAGACAGAGCAAGCATGGGGAGCTAAAAGCAGCCGGCAGCAGCTGCATGTGGGGGGCTGGGCCAGAAGCTGTCAGGGCAGTTTTCCCCTTGCCTTGCAGCAGCCCTGCAGCCTCCCCGCACCCAGACCTGGGCTGCTGGGGTGGACTGGACCCACCACATGGAGAGCAAGCACCAGAGGCTGCACACAGTGAGCACAGATAACTGCAAACTTTTGTGTTAAAGTTTGATAGATTTGTTTGATATTTGAGGACTCATGGGCAGAGAGCCCAGGGCCCTGAGGGAAGGGTCCAGTAGCATGTCTTGGGTTAGCTGCCTGGGGAGGTTAGAGTCCAGATTGGTGGATCTCCGACCGACTCGCTGCAGCTACAGTAAAAAAGGTTGAAGGACTAGTGGCATGTCTGACCCAACATACCTAGCAGTGCCCCTTGAGGACCACAGCCACCACAGCAGTCCACATTGCCATCTTCTGTTTTGCTGCTTTCTACACTTGGAAAGCTTTCCATTTACAGTTCATGAACACTTTCTCCCTCTTTCTTCTTTTAAAATCCCTCTTATAAGTAACTGTTTTTAATAATCATTCCTACATGAAGCTAGTTACTAATTAAGATGGCAAACACCCTGTGTTTGTATTTATACAGCTCTCTGCATCAACCCTATTTCACTGTTAAACTGCATCACTTTGTCGGGGGAAATTGGCAGAAACTGAAGCTTAAATTTCCTCTACAGATTGGTCAAATGAGAGAAATCCTCCTCTCTCTCCAATATTCACTCCTTTTTTTAAAGAACAGTGAACTTCAATTTTCTTTAAAATCATTAAAATATAGGCAAATGTGATTATTTTTGGAGATACTTATAATTTAAAAAGTTTACACTCCAAATTTCCAAATTAGAGTATGTCAGTCTGCCCTCATATCAACCCCCACACTAAACATTGAATGCTAAGCCAATAGACAGTATGGATATAGTGTGTAATGTATAGGGAGCTAGAAGCTTGTTAAGAAGGACCTAGTGCAGTAATTTAGTAATTATGTAATATATGCGTGTATAATGCAAACAGCATTTTATTATTTTTATGTTTTCTTGAGTTAATCGATTACATTTGCAAGATGCTATCAGATCTCTCTATAAAGGCTCCTCCATATCAATATTGCTATACCAGTAAATCATCACTAGACTAGACTTTTAGACGTAATGGAAATATTGCTACATAAATATGGCTGCATAAATGATGAAAAGTTCATGGCCTTTGTAACCGAGTGTCTTGCTTTATACTGAGAGCTGAAAATCGTTTCATCAGGTCTCATCTGAGAAAAGAACTTAAAAGAAAATCCCTAAAACCACACCTCCCCCCACAAGAGAATCAGGGAAACTATTTTGTTAATGTACTTCAAGTAAAATAGCAGTTTTGGACCATTGGCAGAGAACCCTAACTGACTGGTATTTAAGCAGCACTATAATAAGAAACCCAAGAGAAAACTAGGATCCCAGCAAGTGGCTGGAGAGAAGATTTGATGTTCACTTCTGATCTTTTGCATGCTATTACTGAATGTTCATCCCATGAAAAATAAGAGTGAATTGGTTATGTACAAGGAATTTACATACAAATTTGGAACTTGTGAAGGTCAAGAGAATCTCAAAGTATTGCAGTAAATCCTTTTCGCTTGTTGTTCCAGAAGATGGATGCACATGCTGAGATGAGAAATGGCTTGGAGTATATAAAACCTTATCTTGTCTTTGGTTGGTGTAGGCTTACTTCCTACTGAACTAAGCTAGAATAGGAGCTAGGTGTTTTTTACACTAAAATAATGCTTTTTTAAGAGGTGTGAGTCCCTTCCTAGTTCTAATGGCACATTAGAGTTATCTGATGGGAGGGAGGATGAAGAATGGTATCAACTGCAAAGGAACAACCAGAAATGCCATTTTATGGCAGCAAAAAGGCATTATTTCTAAAGTAAGTCAGGATGTTGTGGGGAGTTTTCAGAATAGGTGCTTATTACTTGGCCCAGCTGAAGGACCAGTACATTTGCAATGTGCAAGGTGCCTTTATGACTGTTCTCATGGAATTATTATTTGCATATTCATGCTAAGGCACCAACTTCAACTTGCAGCTCGAGATGAGAAATAAGGCAGCTGGCAGGCATCCTTCAGTTATTCAATTATACAATGTTGTTGTATAGTGAAGTAGAACTGTACATATACCTCACAATATGATGCACTGTGGTCTTGAATAAATTGTGTGCGGTAGCATGCTTCATGATAATTACCCTATTCACTCTGTACTGAAAGGCAGAAATCAGGCAATGTATGTGGCACACAAAAAATATCATAAATAAGGGGGTAGCACATCTTATAGTTAAGTTTGCCTGACACTTCCCACTATACAACTATGCTTTCAGTTGCTCAGCTTTACCACTGTTAACCATTCGAGTGGAAGTTTTCTATGCCAAGGATCTGCTTGAGACTGCTTATTTGGAAAGTTTCTGCAAATATTGTTCAGACATTTCAAAGAACAAGACAGGAGATAATGTACTGGGTTGACCACATTAAAACTATGTAAATTGCCATAGTTTTGTTGAGCTCTAGTACCTCTATGCTTTGGAGCAGGGTCTTGACATTTGGTAGGGCTTAGTGTCATGGCAGATAAATGCTCTTTGCTGTTCAAAAAATTTACAAAATTGGGGCAAGTTCTAAGCCTTTGAAAAAATCTCTGTTCACACAACTCAGAGGAGTCTTATTAGAATTTCTCAAAGGATCCCACCTGTGCTGAATCCTAACAAGAGAGTATGACTTTCATCATAACTTTTGTTCTTACCCTATTCTGTTGTTGAGCCACAGGAAGATTCAGTATTTTCTGCCCTCCTTCTCAGGCATAGTAGGAGGAGGAAATGGCCTGGTGTGAATGCAGGCAGGACATGAGCTGGAGCAGGGTGGAGACAGTTGGGTCGGAAAAAGATCCTGAGGGAATAAGACTAGATAGGGTGTTGAGTGGAACTGCCTGTGGGATTGTTGCCCTGAGGGGTCAGGCCAACACTCAGGATCTCAATATTGTGCTGTTAGACAGGAGGGTGTGGTGTACAATTGCACATGCACACAGAAAAAACAATTAAGAATACCTACACTCACTAGGTGCATACACTCCCACTAGGCATACACACTCCCACTAGCAACTCAGATACACACACATTCAAAATAACTAGTCTAGGTTCATGCACACCTATCACCAGTTTAAGCCCATACACGCTACACATACCAAATTTAGACAGAATCAGTTACCAGTTACCAACACCTGCACATCCAATACACATATGTGGATTACTAATTCATACACCACACACACAATGATATCTATATATGTATATATATGCGTATTCACTAATTCACACACATACCACCCACCTATGCATACACATAGGTGAGTTCCTAAATTGGGTGTTCTGATGTGTATGTATGTATGTATGTGCTTGGTGTACTTGGGATACCTGGGGAAAGGTTAAGGTAAGAAAATAGAAGTGTAAGGAGTGAAAGTCACCAGGACCGGGATTAAAACTGGTAGACTAGAGGGGCCTGGGCTGAAGAACTGAGGTTGGGGGTAACTTTAGGTTAATTGATCTTAATTAATTAAAAGACAATGCCCAAAGTCTACAGAGCAGGGGAGCGATGCTAGCACAGAAGCTGAGACTGGAGCCAGAGCTACGGGGGAGCTGAAAAGGTAGATGGGGAGAGGGAAAATGGGACTAAGGGAAAGTATGGGTGCTAAAGAGGGGCTCGGGGTGTGGGAAGCCAGAAGATGGCTCCGGGGCTAGAGGAGCTGCAGAGAGTGGTAGTAGGTGATGGGAGAGAGAGAGAGAGTCCAAATTGTAGGAGGAGGTGTGCAGGTAATATCTATTTATCCCAGGCTGGAAAGGGGTCCTTGTCCAGTAGGTGTTGTGCAGAGCGCGGGCCACCGGCAGGGTGTCTGGGTGGATAGGTGGTGTGGTGTGCTGGTCCAGATGGAGAGGGCATCCCACTGGGTCTGTCTTCACTGCCCCTTTTTTATAGGGGCAGACCTTGTGGGACCCTAGTAACAGGAGGCATGCCCAGGAAAGGCTCAGCCCCTGGCTTACTGAGCATGCAGGGATGTGCAGTTTCAGGTGTCCTTAATGGTGGGGTACAATGGTAGAGTTGCTGGTTCTGCAGGGTCTTTTGTCTTTCAAATGATGGGTTTTTGTCTCTGTTCCTGGGTGAACTCCATGGTTCCTGGAAGAATCAATGCGAGGTGATGGCCCAGTCATTACAGGCCATTCAATAGAGGCCTGCTACCATTGTATTTCAATCATTCCCAATCACTCTCATTCATCTGGGAACCAATTTACATGGGAGGGGTATGTGACTCATATAGCTGCAACATGGGATACCCAGGCAGAGGACAGAAGATGGAGGCTTGACATATAAAATGGAAACTTATCATGACTGTGGTTCACTTACAAACACAGGCCTAAACCATACAATATCCATTTGAAACAATAAAAATCAATACAAAATGATAATAACACAATATACAACAGTAAAAATCAATACAAACCTAATAATTATGAATATAAAACAGTGGATATCTAGAACCAAAAACTTGCTACCAAAATAAAAATGTTAAAGCTTATCCTAATCTGAGCTCGCTTATACTTATCTATAGGGAATAGAGAGGGAGAGAAACAGTCAAAAATGGTTGGGGAAGGGGAGGGAATGCATTTTAAAATAAATAAAAAAACAGTGGGTTTTGCTACAGGATAAAAATGGAAGAGTTGAATAAGGATTATGTGAGTAACATTTAGTGACATCTATGGGACCTGTAGATCAGTGATTGGGACTGGCTAATCAAGGGTCCTAGGACCCTAGGATGAAGAACCAGAATCCAATGGCAGGGAGGAGGCAGACAGAGAGGAGAGAGAAGAGGCAGGAAGATAAGTGAATGCTAGAATGGCACCCAAACTTTTTCAGACTCAACACTCTTCCAGTGTGAGGCAATTTCTGTGAAAAACCACCGGCAAAGTATATTTAATGCCCCTTTAATGACTAGCCTATATAGAGAATGATAATCTGTTCCTACAGCCAGTCGCTGTATTAACTCAACTGGCAGTGAAGGTTTGTGTTGAGGGTCTAAACTTTTCAACTCCATTGACAAATATGGGAATTGATGCAATGTCTCATGATAGAATTCCTGTTTTGTCTTTGCTTTTTTTTTTTAATCAAGGGAATTAAAAACCTTTGCAAAAAAAAAAGAGTATTAAGGTAAAACACTCAAAACCTAGGAAGTGCCAGACTGCACAACACACAATGTCTGTGAAAACTTAATTCAGACCCCTTCTGACTATTTAGCATGTTATTGGGGCTGGATGAATGCTTAGGCAAACTAGGCACGTGCCTAGAAGCCCTGAACTGCGGGGAGCTGCAGTCCATTCCCTTGTGGCGGGGATGTGAATGGCCCTGTCTGCCTCCCTCCCCTTCCCTTCCCTTCCCTTCCCTTCCCTCTGCAGTCCTCGCCACCATGGTGGCTGCTTCCTAGCAGTGGCTCTGAAGCCTGCTCCCCGTGGGCAGCATCACCGGGGTAGGGAGTCGGGTCTCCACCGGCCTGGGGCCTACGAGTTAGTTTGCCTAGGACCCACCAAAGGGTTAATCCAGCCCTGCATGTTATAGTCTTTCATGGTTTGCTAAACATAGGTGCAATCAAATTAAATGGGAATATATAAAGTGCCACAGAATATTAAGCATTTAAAAAAACAAACTTTAGGCATATTGAACATCCAAAATGTGTGGACCTCTCTCACTTTCATATGTGGCTAAATTTCCCACCTGTAAAATGGGGATGGCTATTCCACCTCACCTCAGAAGATTTTATCCCCATTTGTACAAGGGTGAGTGGGTCCTACTCCACAACTAGTCATATGTTACATCTAATAATAATGGGTGAGGTGCAAATAAATGTATTAAATGCCATCAAACTGCCAAGACATGAGCCCACACATTCAACAGTAAGGATAAAACATACAATTACAGCTGATACAGCAAACACCATCCATCCTATGCAATGAATATGGCAGGAGCCTGTGGAAAAAACTACTAATTAGAGGCAGCTTCCTAATATATTATCAGAGAGATGAGAAAAGTTACACCGCCAATTTTAACGGCAGTATCTCCCACCCTGTGAGTGCCCAACACTGGAATCGAAGAGGTTATGGACATGTGAACAACTAACTGTGAGGTAAGAGGGTGCGGGGCATTACCTCTTAGGTAAGTGGAAGCCAAACCATGGTAAATTAGCCTTCAATGAAAGAAAATGTTTCTGTCATGGTTTAGCTTTTGTCTACTGCAGAGTAAGAGCATGCACACAAGTAGTGACTGGAGCAGCTGACATGAGCTGAAGGCCTATCCTTCTTTACTCTTCAGTAAGCTACATGTGTGCTCATAGTGTTTGCGTTGACTATGTTATATACTGCTAACTACATGTACTTATACACCAAACTGCATGGCAGCAGTAGAAATCTCTCTGTATATAGAGCAGGCTGAAGACAGATATAAAGTGAACATACATGGAAATATAAATGAATTAAAGGGCCAATGGCAAAAAGAGACTTAACTAGAAATGCAAACAACTGAAAACAGTGGCTAACTCCACAAATGATCAGTATAGGAAATAGAAACCAGAAACTCAAGCCAAAATGTAAGCAACTAAAACTAAAGAAAATGGCAACTGTCAGGGAATGGGATTCAGACACGGGGTGTATTAAATCAGAAGCAACAGCAGTAAGCATTTGAACAAATACGTCTTTCATTGTTCATTAGATAAAATTGCATTAAGAGCACAAGGAATAACATTATGTGATATAAATTATCTTTTAAATGAAAGTTTACTATAACGTGTATCTATTTTTGGCACCAATTACTGTTTCTATGTAATTTTGATCCACATTAAAGATATAATGGGGATAGGGGCACAGGTTTAAAGTTAAGTGTGTGCTAAGCGATTTGCTCAACTGACATGAACAAGGGCTTTTCTGATTCTGGGTCATAATGCAAATGTGAACAACGGAACTCAGTTACACACTTCACCACTCCGAATAACCACGAAAAATGAGAAACAACAATGGCCTGTGATTAAAGAGTGGGTTTCCAAGTGGTATGAATTCTAAAAAATATGTGCACTTAAAAATACTACTGAAATGACAGAAAAAAAACAGTAAGATATGTGAAATGCAAGCCCTCTATCAGTGGAGTAAGTCCATAGCATCTTATATTAAGAAGATTATGTGGGATTAGTTCCAGTGTAACTGCCACAGGAAAATATATGATGACAGCTGTTTTTAAATTGCTGTAACAAGGTAGGACCTCCTCCCACAGTCAGAAATGTCAGGGACACAAGCAACTAATTTTTAATGATAGGCCATCTCACAAAGCTTGAAATTAAGAGAAATGTCTTGGCAATACGTATAACTCATTTATATGTATCTATTTCAGTCTTTGGCTCTTACTGTAAATTCAGCTGCATATGCTTAGAAAAATAAAAATAAATCCATTAAATTCCTTTCATTTCTGCTGTAAATTGCTCAGCGTGGAATGCTGCTACAGCAGTGAGTTCACCATCATTCCTCAAGAGATCAAGCAAGATTTCCCATCAGGTGTGGCAAAATATGTTAGAAAGAGGCAGAGAGAGACCAGAACAGTAGGCCTGAATTTTGACGGGATTTGCAGATGAACACTGCAGCTTGCATCTGTCTAGAGATAAGTAGAAATGGAAAGCATGGGGTAGCTACACAAACCAGGGACTCCCTGTTCTTAAAGCATTCAGCTTTACAGTATTAGGTAAGACAGAGGTTGTGTCAAGAACTGTAAGAGGCCTTTTTTCTCTACCCACAAATGGCTCAGGTTAACAAATACAAGGGAGTAATAATCATTTGGATCCAGCTGTAGTTTGAAATTTGTAATGGGGGAAGCAGATCTCTTTCCTCTCTAAGGGCCTACAAAAGTGAAGTGTCTTGAACCAAACCACACAACATTGTCTCCCTTTACTTCACAGTATTAAACTCATCTCATATCTGATGAGCTGCAGGTTACTAATACTTCAGCTGGTCCTGAAAAGCACAGGGCTGAGTAAGAGGTGGTGCAGAGCCAAACAATGGGGAGGACACCTTTGGGGAGGGTGCGGAGAGGAATTGTTAACAATAGCTTGTCCACTTAATTATACAGACTGGCCATGTCTACATGTGTATTTACCATGCTGTAACTTACTGCGCAGTAAGTGACTGCTCAGTAAGCAGCGTTTAGACTAACCTCTACATGTGTAGGCATTGCAGTACAGTAATGCTGTGTGCGCAATGATTTAGGAGTAAAGTTACTTCCAGGTCAGTCGACACAAACAGGGATACTGCGCAGTAAGGCATCTACATGTCGCTTTCTGCACAGTATGTATTCAGGATGGGGTACTGCAGCAGGATGCAGGTGACAAATTTACTCCTGAGTTTGTGTAAGTTGCCATAGTTACTGCACAGTAACCTAAGTTATTGTGCAGTGACAGTGCAGATGTAGACATACCCAGTGATTTCTAAAACACAAAACACGTTAATGAAATATTCCCCAATCCATCTGCACAATAATATGACTTGGCTTCTCCTCAGCATGTTGGGGAGAAAGTCTTTAGATTCACTTCAGGCTTAGGCCACAGAACTTCCCTAACTGCATAGTACCCTTTGGATATGGATTTTGTACTACATTGTGTGACATGGTCCATAATATTTATACCCATGTGGCACATAGTGAATCTGCCCAATTTTTTTAGCCCTGACTCTCACAGATTCAGTGTCAGAGTGGATAGTGTTTTGGGGGGTCCTTGAGGTGGATAGATGTATTTTAAAAAATGACATTTTCCATTTTCATATAGACTCAACAGAAGTGAGCTTAGAACTGCAGCACCAAACCAGAGGACATGAAGTCCAGTATGAAATAGTTATATAGAACAGCATGAAAGAGTCTCCTAAGTTTTCATGCTGCGGTGGGCTTGTGCAACTCTAAGAATAATGACAGCATATAAATGACGCTATGCTGTAAACACTTACTTGAGGAGTGATTGTTCCCCTTAAGTAGAGAATGGATCCAGGTGTCTGGTCTCTGAGAGTGTTACTAGAGTAGACCCTCAGTCAATGAGAATTATCCTAGTACGGAAATCTGTGGAGCTGGGCTGATTTACGTCTGCTGAGTGTTCTCTGCAGTATTTTTTTATCACACTTCAAATTTTGCATTTATAGGTGCGGTGCCTCTTTGTTTTCAAAGATTTTAATCATGATTAACCTCCTAGGTATTTACTATTAACACCCTTCCTCCTATGTATTGACAGTAACAGTTTCCCCAGCACAGGCCAAGCAAAAGCATGTTAAATACCACAAGAAAGCAAGGAGATGTTAAAAACAAAACAAAACAAACCCACGCTTTATTGGGAACAGCAGTGCATTAGGCTGTGTGTAGATGACATGAGGGGAATTTGTGCATGACACTTTAAAGCAGGTTAAATGCTTTTGCATTGCTTTAATGCATGCATCGTCGGTGTATTGCACAGTAATTTCAGCCACTGTTGCAAATTTGGCAGCGTAATGCACCCTAAATGACTTGGGGCGCAGCAAACTAAAAGTCTTCCAAGGAGTGTTAGTTTGCTGCCCTACAGCCATGGAGCGATGCACCGAGATCCGCGCAGCTCAGGGGCTCTGCAGGAAGCCTGTGCAGGCAGCCTGGCAGCAGCCTGGGAAGGCAGGCTCTGTCCAAGAGAAAAAAAACAGAGATCTTTTCGGGTTTTTTTCCTGGAGCCTGCCTGCGTGCCTGAGCTGTGTGGGGCCCAGTGCTTCTTTCTGCGGCTGTGGTGCTTCCTGGGACTGCCTGGGGCTGGGTGCCTGCAGGTGGTTGCCACCTGGGAGGGGCTGCTGCTGCCACGGAGGGAAGCACCAACTCCCTCCCCCCCCCCCGCAGCCCAGGGACCATTCTGCCCACCAGCAGTTCACCCTCCCCTCCCTGTTGCCAGAGAAGCAGGTAAGTGCACGGTTGTGTGCACAACACAGGGGTTTACCTGTCCCTAAATTGAAGCGGTGTTTTTAAAAACCCACCCCTTCAATTAAGGGCCCCCATTTCATCTACACACACCCTTAGTTTGACCCAGCTCTGCAACATCTGTATAGATCAGGAGCTTCAGCAAGGCTTTTTGGCACTCTTATCTAAAGCTGATTCAATCAGTTATTAGATAAAAGTGCCAAAAAAGCCCCACTAAAGCACCTGATATATACAGATGTCAGGCGAGCTGGGTCCAATTAATGATGTCTCTTCTAGGTATGAGCTGGGCTTAGTGCAGGAGCATGCTGAGTTTAAAGCAAAGCGCTTGTTTTTTTAGGTTTTTTTTTAACAACTGTAAGCTGCCTGAATGTTAATAACACCTTGGCTACAGATGAAGGCAGGAGCCCTGCATGGTGGCACTGCAGATTGTGAATCCTGGCATAGTTCAGTATTACATGTGCCTAGGAATGCCACTCCCTCCTCTGCATTCAATCTCCCTGTCTCCAGCTTTATTTAGTTAGATGTTTCACTTGGCCATCCAGTAAAATTCAACCACAAAAATGAGTAGTTGATTAGTCTAAAACCAACATATTGTTATGTAACCCAGATGACAGCAAAAGTGTGAAATGCTGTTAAATACTTAGCTACGACCACAGTGCAATCTCTTGTAGACGGTTAAAATATTGTAGTGGTATCTAGGCTTCCAGAGAAGCTGACTGTAGAAATGGAAAGCCAACTTTGCCTTCAGTTACATTTTGAAAATGCAAAATAACTACTCAGAACTCTAGGGACTTGTGACTGGTATGAAAGCAGAATGGATTTGAAAGTGATATTATATATATATATATTTATATACACACACACACACACACACACACACACACACACACATATATGTACTTCAGTGTTCATTTGAAAGATCAGGTTCAAAGAGAAAAACTTTTATGCAGAAAAGAATAGTGGCATGTACATTTCTTATAATACATAGAAAATTAATGTTTTCATTAAATTATAAAAAATATATTTCTGCTAATACTCTCTACAGCTATATTGTAAGAACAGTTGAGCAAGACTGGTGTCATCACCAGTTTACAAGCTATAGCATTTTTATAGAGCTTTTCTTCCACAGAGAGAGAAATAGCAAGTGTTCTTTCTCAGTGAGACCAAGGACTTCCTGGTACTTCATTTCAGCATCAGTGGACACGTCTATACATGCATTTGATCCAGGATCAGTTCACTCTCAAGTAAACTTCTGTAGATTAAGTGCTCCTGGGAAGGCATCTACACATGCAGGGACTAGGCAGCAGATTGGCTGCTCTTAGCACCAAACTTCCCGCAGCCCTACAACAGGTCTCTGATGCCACAGAGGAGAGCTCCAGGCTCTGGCTGCAGCTGCCAGCAGACAGCAGCCCTCTTCAAAAGGCAACCCCACTCACTGTTCTCTGGCCAGCCACTTCCTTGCCCAGGAGCAGCATGCCCAGAGCAGGGACAGTACACAGAAGCTCTTTCCTTGCCCACTCTGCCTCCCTGCACTATGGTTGCTTCAGCCCCTGCCCTGGCCAGCACCCCAGGCTCCTTGTGGCTGCCATGTTGGCCCTGTTCTGGCCTCCAGCCCCACCTCCTCCGGGCCCACTGAACCAGCCAGAACTGGTGGCTGCATGTCATGCAGCATACCTGGGACAACGAGCAGTGGCTGGAGGCATTCTATGGGACCTGGACCATCTTCCAGAACCTGAAGTGGCAGGACACTGCCATGCAGCCACCCCTACTTGCAGACACCCGGCTGGCCCTCACCCTGCTCAAGCTGGCCACACCCACCAGCCTATGCTATGTGGGCCACTTCTTTTGTGTGGGCAAGGCCACTGCCTGGGGAGGCCAGGGAACCTGGAAGCACCTGCTGCCACATCTCTAGACCCCACTCTCTCTCCTCTCCTCCTCCTCTGCCACCCTGCCCATGGTGTCTGGGTTTGCCAGCTGTGGGGCTCCCAGATGAATGGGATGAGCAGGTGCCTGTGCCCCTGCCCTCCCCTCAGGGGGCCTCTTCAGGGAAGTACCTTGGGGCCAGACCTCGCAGCTGCTGCTGTGCCCTGGACAGTGTGCAAAGAGCTGTTTGCATGGACTGAAGGGTGCCTGACCAGCTACAGTCTACTGCTGGTGATCCTCATGATGCCCCAGGCACATCTGAGCACCTGGTATGGGACCCTAAGCTACGATGGTGCAGGGGGCAGGCCTGGGCTGCCCCTCAACCTCTGCTGTGACCAGGAGGGCTACCTGTGGCTGTGCTATGTTTCTCTACTCCCTGCAGCCAAGGAAGACATTGCCACTGGCATTGATGCATTCCTTGGCATGTGGGAGGCCTGTACCCACCTAGCTGGAGGGGGTCAATAAAGTTTTGCACTGTCTCCCACCTCCCAGGTTATCCATCAGTTGCTGCATAAATGGCATGAGTTTATGGGCACTGCCAAAGTGATGATTGTGGTTGGTCATTGATGACCCACTGTGCCCACAAGGCCTTGACCTTTATGCGGCACTGGTGTACCAACCATTTGTGTCTGCACTCCTGCACCTGTCCTGACAGCACCTCATAGATGTGGGCATTGGAGTGTCCGCTCCACTTGCACTGGTGTTGTATCCCATAGCTCCATGAGGTCACTAGTTTCCTCCTTGGATCACTTGTGGCCCTGGGTGGTGGGCATAGATGTAGGCACAGGCCTGGGTGAGGAGGGTGCCACTAGGGATCCCATACTGGATCTCTGGGGCCCTGCACAGCTGTCCCTGTGCTGCTGCACCAGCAGCATCTGGTGGCACAGCATGGGACTGGCATCTGTGCAATGCCCTGCAGCACCTTCAGGCTCTGGGCAGGCTGCTGGGGGTGCACTGCAGGCAGGTGGAGCTGGGCCTGCCAGCTGGAAAGTGCCTGCTGATGGGCCTGGGGGCTGAAAGGCAGAAGCATGCAGCACCCTGCAAGCCTGAATGGTGTGGGCCTGGCAGCCACATAGCAGTGCAGCGCCCGGCAGTGGTGGTAGGGCTCAGACAGGCTGGTGAGGCTAGCCTGAGTCCTGCCCAGGGGGACACAGGGGCCTGGAGTGGCCTCAGGCTCCCTGCTGCTCTGTCCCAGGGCTCAAAATGACTGAAAGCTTTTAAAACCTGAGACAGGGGCTGCCATAGATGTAGCTTAGCCCTGGGGCAGGAGAGGCTCCCAGCCCAGAGTCCTACGGCTGACCTCAGTCTTCTCCCCAGTGGCAGGACTGACCCAGGAGCAAACTTGCTCCCTGGTCACATCTACACATGCATAGCTGCTAAGTAACTAATCACCTGTTAATTTGCTATTGGCAGTTGCAGGTAGCAATTTTACACATGATTAGGGGTTTTTACTGTGCAGTAAGTGTTTACACTTGTAGATGTGTGTGCTTACTGCACAGTATACTAGGTTACTGCACAGTTAAGCATCTCATGTAGACACGCCCAGTGATGAGCATGCTTGATAACATAAACTTGTTTGGTGATCAGTTAGCATTAGATTTCTCTTACTAGATCAGATTACAGGTACATCAGGTCTGATAATCTGCCTCCAGGAGTGGCAAATGCTCAGTGTTTCACAGGAGGACCTATTCCTTATCACTTCAGCTCATGCCTCATCTTCTACAGTGCTGTAATGCTAGGACTGTGGAAGGTGATCAATTTACTCTTGATTGCCTCATGATGTTAGGATTTACTCGTGATATTAGGATACCGCAGAATGATGAACTCACAGATATGATCCACAGACTATGGCTAAGGGGTCTGTGAAAGATGGTTATAATTAAAAGTATGTGAGTGCCCACATTTACAATTCAAAGGGGTCTGTACCTCCATTCAAAATTGTTTAGGGGTCCACAAATGAAAAAAAGGTTGAAAACCACTGTGTTATAGTAGTCAGTTCTACAGCACAAGGGAGAAAAAATCAACAGCTCCGACCTATCTCTTCTTTGGGGTCAGGTAACAAATCACCCTAAAATGAGGGGTGATCCTCCCCCTCTATGCGACGCTGGTCAGGCCACAGCTGGAGTACTGCATCCAGTTCTGTGCACCCCATTTCAGGAGGGATGTGGACAACATGGAGAGGGTCCAGAGGAGGGCCACTCACATGATCCAGGGACTACAGGGCAGACCCTACAATGAAAGACTGCAGGACCTAAACCTGTTCAGCCTTCACAAGAGAAGGCTGAGGGGAGACCTGGTGACTGTCTATAAACTCACTAGGGGGGACCAGAAGGGTTTAGGGGAGACACTGTTTCCCCTAGCACCCCCTGGCATGACAAAGGAACAATGGACACAAGTTATTAGAGAGTAGATTTAGATTAGACATCCACAAGAACTACTTCACAGTTAGGATGGCTAGGAGCTGGAACCAACTTCCTAGGCAAGTGGTGCTGGCTCCTACCCTGGGGATCTTTAAGAAGAGGTTTGATGACTACCTGGCTGGACTCATTTGAGTCCAGTGTTTTCTCCCGCCCCAGCGGGGGGTCGGGCTTGAAGATCTACAAGGTCCCTTCTGACCCGACTTCTATGATTCTATGATACTATGATGAGTGGGAGGAAGCTGGTGTATGATCTTTGGTTCACGGGGACAGATGACTGAATGTAAAGTAGACAGGAGGTTATCCTATCCACTGGAAAGTCTGACATGCGCATTATCGAAGCATCGTATCGTGATAGTTGATCTTAGGATGTTGTTTGCAGTCCTTAGCAACAACTTTATTAAATCTACTAATCTATAATCAATACTATGTATCTTTATAAGCCAATAGATGGCACTCCTTGCTTTAATTATACATATGTGTAACCCTTTTGCTAAGTACTGGTAGCTACAAGGACTAGATCAAAATGCCTACATTTCATCAAAGTTAAACTTTAATAGTGCTTCCTCAACCCAGAAACAGGAAAACAAAATACCTCCATTTGGTTGCCCCCAGTAGGCAATATTTCCCTACTTTCAAGCACCTCCAACAAAAATTGCTTTAGCACTGCCTCTTGCTGCAGTGCCATTTCTCATTATCTCTTCATAAGACTTTGAAGAATGAGGTATGGATAGAACATAAAACCCATAAACTAAGTTCTTGCTACAAGAGAATCACTTCTTACCACAAAGCAGGAGAGCCTTCCTGTTTCTCCTTTTTTAATTTTGTCCTATGATTCTCCCCAACTTGAAATGTACATAAAGTTTTGGGAGCTCCAACAAAGGACATGTGGAGAATTTCTGGGTAGTAGAGCTCATGCAAATGAATTTTGTCTTCACCTGTACCTTCCTGAGTGCACCAATGGATGATGGTAGAGTGATCCTTTCTCTGTATCTGCTGAGAGCAGTAGTCCCCAGTCTGCACTCACCACTGGATAAGACTATTGAGTAAGTAACATGCTACAGGTAACGGACTTTGTTTTCGCTGCCAACCAGAAGAAACAAAATGTCATGTGGCTATAAGCAACGCAGGAGGCCTGGGGACAAGTGGTGTAGAACCACATATCTTATACATGGATTTCTCTAGTTAATCTAACCCTCCTTTAAAAGAAGAGATTATACTTCCTGTGCAGCTGCAGTTGCATTTATTCTAGACCATGTCTAAATACTAAAAACTACTCCTTAACATGTTTATTTTTCCATTTAAAACTCACTAGGCAACATCAATGCAGCAAAATACCAGAAGAAAAGCAACAGCAATTTAATATGTACATGGGGCATTAGCAAAGGGTGTCAGGAAGGTATGTTAATAGAAACCATCCACTGGGTTTGGGGGAGGAAGGGGAGTCGCAAAGCCAAATGCCACACTATCTCTATGAAGGCTACTTTCTTTGTCTTCATGGGGATGGTATGACTATCAGCCTACAGATATAGCAGGAGATGGCACAGCCTTAGAGGGATGCCTGAAAAGTCCCTCTCTGTCAATCAGCCTTTTGGATGCACACATTGTCTCGCACACTGTGTCTAGCCACCGCTCCATACGTCGTCTTCTTTCTCACAATGTATTGTTCAGTCACGGGCAATTGCTCATGAAGTAGACCATAAGAAACTTTGTTACCAATTAAAATCCTACGCTGGCCCATTTCCAGCAGTGGGTCATTGACTGGGAGTTTTGTAAGGAACTAGAGACAACTATTGTGATAGTTTTTTAACTGGGTCACTTTTTTAAATTGCCATCTCCTTTTTCTTTTATTGGCCAGAGCTTTCATTGGAAAGGCCAGAGGGACGGTTTTAACTTGGGGAAGTATATTTTAACGATTTTAACTTGGGGAAAGAGGAGTTACTATCACTTGAGAAAGCAGCTATTTCAGAGAAAAATATTATGGTGTGCAACTCTCCTCTGTAAATTATGAGTTAATCTTTGGAGTAAATGACTAGATCACATTTAGGACACAAACCTTTTAAAGTATGAAATTAGGAGCCAATGTGAATCTGTGTCATGAGTTCCACTTTTATGAGCTATATTTTATTATTCTCAGTGAATCATGACAATGAAGAGCTGTGTTTCTCCAGTTACTCATATCCAGCTGCTATGAAAATAATATGTTTGATATAATTCATTTGACATTTGATGGGTTTAAGGCTCCTCTGACAAGATATAATCAACTCATTATGGGGAAACAGAAGCCTTCCTTGTTACAAATAAATTATTCCTAGTCATGATTAAATTACTGTATGCTCAGTGGAACTGGGATGGCTAGGCTTCCAGCACAACTGAATGTTTTATCGTCAGTCCTTCCACCCACCTCCGATAAAAGTCGATCAAGTCCCTTTATATATTTGCTCTTCATTGCTCTCATAAATAAATGATATTTGCTAAACCAACAATTAGGTTCTCCATACCACATTCTGTATTTAAACTGATGGCACCGAATTATAAAAGACTTCATCCTTCCTTTTTATGCCTGGGGTCTGAATCAACAGCTGGTTCAATAAGCCTGTGATATTTTTATTTTCTTTGGTTTATTCTTTTAAAAAAGATCATACCCAAAAATTAAACCCAAGCAAAGCTAACTCTATTGACAGGGCTTTGGGAACCATCCACTTGAAATCACTACCTGTGACTAATTTAATTTGGGTGTTATTATTAAATCTGTTGCATGCTCAGTTCTGTACCATTAATTTAAAGGAAGTACACACAGTTATATCACTTAGGAGCATCAAGCAATTAAAAATAAATCACCACAGGGAGCTGAGGGAAAATGACCAGCCACAGGAAGGTTCAGCTATGCTGAGCAAGCTCTGGGTCAAGAATACAACACAGTGGGTTTCCACAGTACAATGTGAGAAGAGCTTCCATTTACTCCAAAGGAATTTGCACGTGTGGAATAGCTTGTAGAATGAGGTCTTTGGATCATTTCATAGCCTGTAAAAAAGATTAAAATAATGTTTCATGGTATGGACACAAAAAGCAGCCATTAAAATAAGTATAGCATAGCAAACCTAGGTCACGACCTAAACTCTAAGCTGCAGAATGACCAGAATGCAATTCAGAGGATTTCTAATTACAGCAAAGCTCGATAGTATTTAGAAAGAAAAGCACTAAATCAATTCGAGGAAAAAGCACAGCATCACTAACAAGCTATTGACTATTTTTCTAGATTTGCAGAGATACTAATTCTTACTAGATCTATCAATTATTTATATATATATATGCAGGAGGAACTAAAGCATGAATAAGGTTCAAGTCACAAGCTCCCGATGAAAAGCAGAAAGAGATTGTGTTAGGGATAACAATATTTTCTTTGTTCCTTGTTCACTATTTGAAGAAAGTGACTATTTCTTTGATTTTTTTATCACAAGCTAACCATCGTATCTGCTAGCTAATGCCACCACACAATGTCACCCTAAGTCTGATTTGGTAAAGCAGTCTGAGAAGAGACTGCTGATGTACCTTCACTGATGCTGAAAAATGCTAGCTCCATGCAATACAAATTAAGTGATTCTAAGCCTTGTTTCACTCCTTCCTCCGTATGTTACATTATCTAATTGGAGTTACCAGGAATGTAATTCACCTTGGCATAGAGGGATTTCACAATTAGCCTGCAGAAATTCAATTACGTAGCAGTCCCTGATTCACAGGAAAGTTTACAAGATCTTGTAAGATGTGCATAGAGAATGGATGACAGAATATTGGTAATTTACACTTATGAGTGTCTGCTTCTTTTCAAAAAACACAACTGAGGTCCTTGGCTAAAATCAGAATAATCCCATGTTACCATATACTTAACTCTCTCACATAATTTTGGAAGCCTCCACATCTAGCACCATTTTGACAATTTACAGTCTACACTTCCTTGTCAAGTCAATGGTTCTTTTTCATGTTCAACATTGTCAGTTACCATTTCTATCAATTACCCGTTCCCTTACTCCAGTATTTTACTTTCTGTTTTCTGTAGCCTTGAGTCAAATAGCTAAGAAGTTTGGAAAGTTGGCCTTAGGTAAAATGGTGCCCTGGGCAAACTTGTATTTCAGTGCCCCCATCCCAGACCCCTGGCACTTCCCACCTGGCACCCCTCGCAAGTGAGTGGCAATGCTGCAGGCAGAGGCAGGCAGGCAGGCAGGAGCATGGGGCACAGTCCAGCAGGGAGAAGTGGTATAGTGCCACCTGCACTGCCCAGCTTGGCTCTACCTGAGCAGTGGCTGGAAGCAGGGGCTGGGCTGTGTTGAGCACTGCTCCTCCTGCCTGGGGCAGGGATCTGGAGGAGAGGGGAGAGATCACTTCTGTGAGTGTGGGTTGCTCACAGGTGTGTGTGTGTGTGTGTGGCATCCCCTGATCATGGTGCCCTGGTAGTCACCCATGTCACCCACCCCTAAGGATGCCTCTGTTGATAGCAGCTGTCCTTATGCAAATTTTTGAAAAGTCTACCATTATTTGATTGATAAGATTTGCTCTTCTCAAGTCTATGAAACCAATAACCAGAAAAGAGCCATCCATTAGGGTGAATATATAGACAAATTATCATGAATGGATATTGGTGTCCTCTTGTGGAATCAAATACTTTTAATTGTATGAACTATATAAATATGGTCTACAGAAAACAAATCACCAATATTAATGTTGCTAAGAAAGTTTGCTTTAGTTCAAGCAGGACAGTGGACAGAGACTGACAGTGGGCATATCTATACATGCTATTAATGCTATGAAGGCTTACTGCACGGTTAAATATTGCACAGTAAGCCTTCCCTGGGAGTACATTTACATGTGCTCCCTGTTGGAAGCAAATATGCTCCCAACAGGAGCAGCTGGGTACAGGGATGCTTCTGCCCTGCTCTGGCCGCCTTCAGCAGCCAGGGGAAATCCAGGCTCCCCTGGGGTGCTAGCTTGGGGGCTAGCAGGGAGTATGGGAGCCAGTCCCAATGTACAATGGGGCTAAGAGAACTCTGCTGGCTGCAGCAGCAGCTGTCTCTTGGCTCTATGCACACTGGGAGAAGTCTTGATGTGCACAGGGCTAGGAGACAACTGCTGCTGCAGAGTGCCCCCACTCCCATTCACATGACGACAAGCCCTGTGCCCAGTGGGGCTTCACCATGCAGCTGGGTGCTGGCCAGGAGCTGCCCCGTTTCTGCGGGATGGCTTTCAGTCAGGAGCTGGCTGGCCAAGACCCAAGCTGTATGGGGAAACAGAGAGCTCCCTGCTCCTGGTGCTACTTGGCACCTGGATCCTGTGGGGAGCTGGGAGCTGATCAGTGTTGGCACTGGATTTATGACCCAGATATCTGGTTCTGAGTGGACCCAATCCTCAGACCAATCATGGTTTCTCTATTTGATGATAGGCAAATTTTATTGATACACAGTGATATCAGATAATAATAATGCAGGCAAGGCAAACAAAATAACTCACCTTGATTCTATATCTACCATTCCTAGGGTTCACAGAGGGAAGGTACATCCAGCCAGTATGTGAGCTTCACCCTGTGATTCTTTCTTGAATGTCAGATGTCAGTAGCCTGAAGGTCCAGGCCCACCCCTCCAGTGGTGTTCCCTCTGTCTGTGGTGGCCTTGGTTTCCCTCCTTGGAGACACTTTACTGCTCTGAAATTCCTCCTTTTGTACTCTTTCTCTCTTCTGATAACTCTTCATCTCTAGGTACTGTTGATTGGTTTCCCTGTGGTTGTCATACTGTCCACATAGTATTCTGTCAGAATATTCCTTTGTTCTTCAAACCCATCATATTCATACATCTTAATTTGGTCATTTAATAGTGTCTTAATTTAGGCATGCCCTGGCCTCCTAATTTGGACCATCCACCAAAACAGGAAATCCTAAGGGCTCCGCAGTTGAGCACTGTGACCTGGTACCAATGCTGCAGAGTCCCTTATCTCTGTTATGGATACACTGTGTAAATTTCCCAGTTTATTTATGCCCACTCCAGACACAGTGGGTCTTGAAGGAAACTTTGTCACAAACAGGCTTTTAGACACCAATTAACCCCTGCCATTCCCCATGAACATTATTCTAATGCAATATCTACTCTATCTACAACTATAAGCAATTTCTAAAAGCAAACCTCTAAATATTATTTGCTAGCCATCAAGCAGTGTCAGGACAGAGAGGGGAAGAGAACCACCCTGTCCTGGTGCTGCTCAGCTTCTGTGGGGAGCCGGGACCTGAGCAGTGCCAGGACCAGGGGAGTTCCCTATCACCTGTTGCCTTTTGGTGTCAGGGCTGACTGGGAGCAAATTTGCTCTTGATCAGCATCTACTGATGCACTACCGCACAGTATCTACTGCACAGTTATCTTACTACTTGTATTTACAGGTAGTAGCTAACTGCACAGTAAATGGTGCACACATGTAGATGGTGATGGTGATGCTTTACTGCACAGTAGATTAGTCTACTGAACACTAAAGTGCCTAGTGTAGACACACACAGTGGCATCTATATCCAATATGACAAGTTTGTGGAGTAGTTGATGATCTAGATGTCTGCTGTTTGTAGCTGAATTTATTAGCTTAGAATCTGAATGTTGCATTTGCATTTATGCAAACTGGCCTTCCCTGGGTATAAGTAATGACATGATGTACTGGATGATGCCTATTTTCTTTTTTAGTCTGAGCAGAGTTGATCAAACCCTTATACTATTAAAGGTAGTCAAGAGCTTCCTTCAGGCTAGGTTTGTGATTATGAAAAAGTTGTTCCTGGGCTTCACACTGACTACTGCAAGTGCTTAACTTAATTGTCAACTATAGTTTTCATAATTAGCATCAAATAGTATTTGCCTTTTAGCCAGGAAAAGATCTGAGAATGAAGTGTCTGTGGATACCCATTTTTATCTGCATGTGGCAGAGCTGGGGTATACCTTAGGGCTAAGTACAGAGGTTGAAAAAGCCTGAGGCAGAATTGATTCAGCCTTTGCAGATTTTTCTAAGATGCATAGATTGAACTGATAATGAACTGGATTGATGTTCAGTGTTCTCATAGCCAAAGCAAGCAGAAGCCTGCACTGGCCAAGACCAGGAGCCAGGAGACACTCATGTGTACCTCCCATCATGCTGTACAAGCCAAAGGCTGCAGAATCCAGCCAATGGCAGTCCATATCTGATGGGCTGCTTGATGCATGTCCCCATGCCCTGCTGTCAGCTGCAGGAAGGGGAGAGCAGGCAGACAATTTCACCTTAGCCACATCCACTACCAGACACCTGTCTCTCTGAGGGGGAGCAGGGGAAGTAGCAGAGGAGGGAAATGCATAACTCCCCCCCAGCAGGGCTCTTTACAGCACTGAGGGGGAAGTTATATGTGTAGGGGAGGAGGCTTTCCCTGTCTGCAACCCAATGGGCAGGTTGGGAAAGCCCCAGTCTCCCTCCTCCCAAAACCACTATAGCCTTTCTGAGAGATGGAGGGCAGGGGGGAAATGCACCCTGTCCTGGAACTGGCTCCACTAGCAGGGATTTGCATGGGAGCCCCTGCAGGGGGGACTTTCCCCCCTGCCACAGCCCCACAAGCTGGTCTGGGAAAGCTCCAGCCTCACCCTGTCTTCTCCCTGGCCCATGGTCTCTCTGAGAGGCATGGGAGCAGGAAGCTGGGGGGAAAACATGTCTAGCTGTTTGGTACTGGCCCCCTGTGCAGACATTCATGGTGGGGGGGGGGGCAGTGCTGGGCTGGGATGCATTCCCCCTGACACTTCACCTCTCAGAGAAGACAGGGACCAGGGAGGGGGCAGGGCTGGGACTTTCCCAGACCACCTTTCTGGGCTGAAGCAGGAGGTAAAGCCCTCCCATGGTGGTTCCCTTGCAGACCCCTGCTGGGTGGGCTGGAGCCAGGCTGGGAATGCATTCCCTCCCATTCCCTCTGCCCCTCAGAGAGGCTGCAGCAGGCATCTAGGTGTGGTTAGCCTTCCTGACCATGTCCTCACATTGGTGGCCCATGTTCACCCTGGAGTCAACAATGACTCCAAGATCCTTTTCTGCCTCTGTGCTGATGGGAAGGGAGCTCCCCAGCCTGTAGGTATGCTGCTGGTTCTTCCTCCCCAGGTGCAGTACCTTGCACTTGTCAGTGTTGAAACCCTTCCTGTTCTCATCCCCCCACCCCTGTAACCTGTCTAGATCTAGTTGTAGCCTGTCCTTCTCCTCTAGCATGCCCACTTCTCCCCACATCTTAGTGCCATCCATGAATTTGAACAAGGTGTTTTTCACCCCCTCATCCAAGTCACTGATAAAGATGTTGAACAGTGCGGGCCTCAGGACTGAGCCCTGGGAGACCCCACTGCCCACATCCCTCAAGGTCAGAAATGACCCATCCACCGCCACGCTCTGGGTGTGGCCCTCCAGCCAATTTGCGACCCATCTGACTGTGAAATCTGACCCTGTGTAATCTGAACCATCTGACTATGTTCACTGATCTCCAGTTGTGTTACAGGTTTAAACCAGTTTCCAATCACTTAAACTGGTTTATATGTCACTTCTGTCCCTAGCCTAGAAGAAATAATAGAAAAATAGTGAACCAGAGGACTTCAACAAATGAGTTTAGCGGAGAGAAGCTTTTCAAAAAGAACCCCTCCCCACCATTCAAAGCTTCCAGTATTGATATATGCTTGTCATCTGAGAAGAGGTTTTGAATCTATCATGGTGACCAACCTGTAGCACACATGCTGCAGATATCATGGGCAACCTCTGTGTGTGGCATGCAGCAGACTGGGGAGGGAGCAGGGAATACCATGACTAATAGGGCAGGGAGCAGAAAGCAGATCAGCAGATGGGGTCAGGAGCAGCCGCACATGGGAAGGGGATCATAGTAGCACTTGGGGAAGGCACAGGGCTTACCTTGTACCATGCCTGTCAAAAGATTGCCCTCTCTGTATAAGATGAATCAATTCAAGCATACAAATATATCATTGCAAGTAACTGCTTAAGTATTAATGCTCTTGCATTTAAAATTTCTGGAGGTGGGGCTTGCTACACTAGAACTGTCTGTCTTCAAGTCATCCACAGCAAAAGCAGTTGCTGTGTGTGACTTGTTTGTTACCATGGGAATAGAAGCAACTGATTTAGTGGCAGAGTATCCAATCAGACTGGGTCAATCTGCATGCATTTTATGAGGATGTTTTTCAGCTTTGTGATCTGGATTGTCATGGACATTAATACATTTATTTGGCAATGGCTGACAGGAAGAAACAAAAATGGAAAAGACTGTGGGCCAGATCCCAAAAGACATTTAGGGATTAACTCCTAGGTATGTCCCTAAACTCCCACTGAAATCAAGCACTTTAAATTGCTTGACACTGGGATTCCAAATAGAATGATTACTTTTCAATGATCAAATCATAATAGCCTATAAAAAAAAAATTACAAATAAAGGAAAACAAGCCTAGCAAATTGGTATGGATTTTTAACTGCTCTGGAAAATATGGAATTTTAACTACTAAAATTCATCATATAGACAGCATGATGCCTATAAAAAGAGTTATTTCTTCCTATCAGCAATATAGAAAGTGGTAAGTGATCAGTTTACTAATAATAAGATAATTTGAAAAATCATTACATTATAATGGGGACATCTGAGATATGTAATTTTAGGATATGATTAAATGGGTAGCCTTGAATCAAAATGATCTTTGATTTTCCAACCTCAAGAACCAGCTGACTTTCCCTTTATTAATAAGAATCTTTATAGAGATCTTTAAAGATGGAGCTATATATTCTGTTCTGCTAACTTCAATTTCCAGGATGGAAGTCTTCATGAATTAAGATTCTACTCAACACAATATGTATAGAAGAATCTTTAAGGTTTCAGCTGAAGAAAAAAAAAAGTATTTCAGATTCATAGATGTTAAAGTGAAAAGGAACCACGAAGTAGTTTCCTTTTATTTCCTGTGTAGCAATTGCTACAGATTGTACCAAGCATGCTGACAGATGTGGAGCTCCCTGTTGTAACTCATGGCACTTTACAGTAAGCTACAGTAAGCACTACAGGTTACAATGACCTCACCTCCAATTCATTAGATGTTCTCTGTTGTGTGTGGGGGATCAAGCTCCACTCTGGAGGTGTGGAGGTGGCTGAGTGTCTATAGCCTCCTCCCCTGCCCCCCAGCTCTGGTGCTCTCTTCAGGATATGAAAGGGGAAAGGGAGGAGATGGAGCCTGCATTTGAGTGGGGAGCTGGTGGATTGGAGCCCCGCCCCCACCTCATAGGCTGAATGTCTAAAGCTTTACCTCTTTTTAAAAATTAAATTAGCTTACTGCATTTGATTAAGACTGGAAATTATTGTTTCGAAACATTAATGTTTAGAAACACCACATGAACAAAGGATGCTATTTCAGTCATTCCAAGTTGACTGGAAATGGAACGAAGTAGAAGTCTGAGAAGACTGTTGACAATCTTGAAATGTGTTGTCCTAAGTTCTTCCTTACACAAATCTCCCAAAAATTCCAGGTATGAATTTGAGATCAGAGACAGGAGCTGTTACCCTAATTCTTTCCCTCTCAATGGTTTCAAAGTTCAAATAAAGGCCAGAGAAACATTCTAATTTTGCATTTTGCTATTCATCCTGAAAACAACATTTTGTAATGTCAAAATTTATCACAACATAGAAATTCCAATTTCATACAGTTCTTTTTACAGGTCATTTCGTAGCATCATGTGGAATTTGCTGTTACAGATAAAAACCTTATTTCCCACATATATCTTATTTTCAAGATTTCTCTCAGGGGCAGCTTAGTTTCCTACAGAGGCCCAATTAGACAATAATTAAGGAATCTTTTTCCAAACTAGTTCAGAAATGGCTAATAAGTGCTTAAAAATGAGCCATAACATTATTTAACGTATTTTTGTGTGGCTTAGTAAAAAAGATGCCAGCCGCTCTTTGTTTCCTGCTCCTCACATGAATATAATCAGAGCCTAACTTTCATTAACACGTTACTCAAACAGATGGTTGGGTTTTCTCCTACAGCATTTGGGAAGTATAGTGGCTTATTGGGATATTAGGAGCTTTTACTATTGAAAATGCTGGTATGCTGACTGAAATGGATTTTAATGGGGTTGAAAAAGCCATGACGGAAGTCTTGCATGTGGCATGGGCTACTTGACAAGGGAATTCCCATAATTTTTACCACTAGTAACTGGATATTTCCTGGGACTATCAAAGGGCCAGTTTAAAGCAGTTAAAACTGCTAAGGACTTCTCTGGCTATGGCTGGCTGATCATGAGATCTTCTTGAAGGCTGGAATTACATCATGCAGCAGCCCTCTGATCACACTCTTCTGCCCCTTTCCCTACTGATGCCTTCTTAGGTTAAAGAAGTCTTCCCCCCTTGCCATGAATAATGTGGGGAATTCTCTCTGCATGCACATTGGTGGTTTTCAATAACCTTTGCTTTTGAATGACAACCTGCTTTGGGAGACATCTCACTATTCAAAATATAAAGAGATGTCTACTTGAGAAAGACGGTTGATTCTCTACTGTTAGAGAAACAGTGGCATTTTAATTCTTCTTAATATTAATGAATCTGGCATTTCCCCTAATAATTACCACATCTAGAATCAGGACAAAAATAATATACTTTTCCCTGTTGGCATCTACAAACTGCAAGTAATTTACAGTCATCTCATTTTAATTAATAGGCACAGTATGGGATAAATAACTAGTATGAGGTCCAGGCAGGGGAAAGCATTGACTTGTTAGGAGATTCATTGCAGCATATTCAGAGTTAATTTTGTAAGGCCTTTTATCTTCTCAAAAGCATTAGACCCTGTGTGCTTGGTGTGACTAGGCAAAGAGCTGCTTATTGATCCACGAGCCTCATTACAAGTTGTACATTGTGAATTTAGCATCACTGGTCATGCCATTAGTGTAATTATCTTATTTCATTAGTGATAGCATCACTTGCAATACGGTACATTGGCTTGCTTAAAAAGTAATGAAGATTTTCAATGAGAAGTTACATTTGTTAATTTTAGAGTATGCATATGAATTCACTGTTGCTTTAAAAGTTGTGATGAAGGTCTGAGATTTACCGTTCTACAGAATAGCACTTAAGTCAATGTGGTTGAATGGGCTGACAGCCAGCATGCAGTTTGGTCTTAGCTGTTTTAAATAAACACAAGCTACTTTTATCCACATGTAAATTCTGGTGCTGCTATGTTACCACACCATATGGCATGAATGGGATTTGAATCTCAAATAACTTCTCTGCCAATATACAAGAGGACCAGAGGCCACATCATATTTGTGTTAGCACATTAAGAAAGTCACCACACCTAAGTGAACAGACACAAATAATTCCAAAAGTGGCTACACAGCTCATTTTGCTCCTCGTATCATGGTTTTCTGTGAGGTACTGGTATTGCTTTAGCATGATGACGGCCCATCAGTGGTTGATTTTTCTCCTGCCCATGTCTCAGGATCCACCCAGAAGAAAGGCGCTATGTTAAAATAGGATATTATAGTGCCAGTTAGCTGTCTCTGTCTCTTCATGAGTGCATGCACACACACTTCCTCCATAAGGGATGTTCTCTTATGACGATATGGAGCCATATGAAAGGAAACTTTCCTTGTTTGAGGTCAGCTGAGTGCAATTTCTTTGGAGCTCAAAAGCATGGTTCTCTGCTTGGGCTTAGAAATTATAGTAGGTGCCTTCTCCATGTTGAATCATCATCTAGGACCCTGAACTGCCATGGCATGGAGAGGTTCCTAGTTCTTTTTTGCAAAAGTGACCTGAATTTGACTTCCAGACATGAAAGCTGCTAACATCTGAATACACTGACTAGTTCTGTGGTGCCTCTGCCTGGTTTTAGGTGACACTGCTATAATACAGCAAAGTCATGGCCTTTCCATTGGCCTGGTCTCAGAACAAACCTAGTCATCATACCTTCTTCCCTTTCCTGGACACATGGAGTTAACAGGGATGATCAGCTCCTAATCCCTACAAAGCATGCAGTGGAGGAATGGGATGAGAAGAACCATAGTTTCTCTTGTTCACTATATGGAAAATGAGATTGAAAGATAAAATCAGCTGTGTCCACACCCTAAAGTGAGGATAGAAATGGTAGGAAAGGGAGGAAAAAAGGCTTGAGAATAAATCAAAATTAGAAAGGTGGGAGCCTTCAGTCAAATGAAACCTATCCTGGCTTTCTTGCACTTAATATTCAGTCCTTTGTGTTTGGAGAGGATTGTAGACCCCATTAATCAACTGGAATAGAGCTATCAGCAAATTATTAGCTACTCTATGGGTTGGAACGAGTCTTCATACAATGGCAACTCAAAATGTGACAGAGACAATGGGACAAATATAGATCATCCTAATGCCAACGTACAGATGCTAATGCGTCTCCCATAAGCTATCTGCAGAATAGAGACTGTGACATACTAGGTGCATCTACACATGCGCTTTAATGCACATTAGCCTATTTTAATGTGCATTAAAGCATCACAACCCCCCATGCTGTTTAGATAATGCACATTAAAATAGGCTAATGTGCCCTTTTTTAGCACTTCACAGTGGAGATACTACATTTAATGCGCATTAGCTAAAATGCATTACCAAACCTGCAGACACACCCACTATGAAGGTAATATATTAACCAGCAGAATAGTTTGGGAAATATACAAGCTAGTCAGTTCATTTTAGTGTGCGCTAGACTCAGAGGCACATGAATTATTTGTAATGGAATGAAAAATACTTACTGTGAAACAAAGTGTCCTGCCATGATTTTTCTACATTTTCACTGTTCATTTTTATGGGGTCCTGAAAACATAATTTATCAGGGACACAATAACCAGAAAAACAAACCTGCAGAAAGTTTTGCACACATGCACACAAAATGTTTCTCTTTCCGTGCAGACAATTGATCACTTCATTGCTAAGGACACTGATGACTACTTTGCTTCACAGCAGTAAGAAAAAAACACTACTGAGAACAATCCTCCACTGGCGGGGAAACAGATTAGGGGACTTCATCATTTTTTTTCCCCAACTACAATTTTCTTAATGCTATGATTTTATGAACTGTGAATCCTGGTATTTAATTTGATGTTATGGAAGGTGGACTCAGTAGAAAAACTGTTATTTTACCCCTACAGTTCTAGCTCAAACGCAGAAGGCATTGTCTGTTTATTGCGAATGGGAAGACAGAGGTGTGAGTGAACAACTTTAAAAGTAGGATATCTATAACTTTTTGGAACAGCTGTTCATTTCAGGACCAATCTCAGGTATCAGAAATGTGAATTATTACTTCTAATCTCCTCATTCATGCTTCTGACCATGAATTCAAAAGGCTTTCCTTACTGCTGTTGTAAAAATGCACCGAGAGAACCACATAATAATTACCTGATTTTTTTAAATGGATACAAACTCACCGTGACCTTGGTGCCAAGCAGATAAGGGACTGTAAAAGTACTTACTAGCTCACATTACTGGATATTGGTGTAAGTTGTTGACTAGGAGGTATTTAAAATAATTAGCCAACATTCTATTAAACCACCAAAAAGAGTGTAAAATATTAACACACTTGATTTGACACCCTCACTCAAGGTAGATAGTATCTTACTGTGTGAAAAACCACCTTGAAATCAAGGATGTTACTCATAGGTAGAGGGAGAAAATATTATTGGGGGGTGTGTGCTGAGTACACTTGTGCTTGCACCCCACCCCCAGCAGGTAGAATCTGTCATGAGGAAGGGTTATGATGGGTTGCAGATCGATGCCTCCACTGTGAGCAAGGGAGTGAGGCAGGGGCAAATGGGGCCTTGGGGCTGGACCAGGCTGTGGGATGCTTGGAGCCCAGATGGCTTGTCCAGGTGTGCGGAGGTGCTCCTGCCACTGTGCACATCCTGGTGGAGGCACAGTGGACACGTGCTCCCCGGATCTGTGCGTGGGGTGGAGGTGGGATGCTGCTGTGCACTGGGCTCTGTGCCCCACCGCCACTGCCCTGGGTGCGGCACAACACCATGTGCCTGCCACTGCCGGGAGGGCAGGGGACACAGCACAGTCAGTTCATAGCAGGCACATGGCGTTGTGCTGTTCCCAGAGCAGTGGGGCACAGAGTGCAGCATGCAGCGGCAGCCCATGTCTGCCTCACACATAGATCTGGGGGGGCATGTGCCCGCTGTGCCTCTGCCAGGGTGCACACAGCAGCGGGACTCCCCCCACCCCACCACACCCATGGATGAGCTGCCTGGGCTCTGAGCATCTCATGAACCACCCCAGTCCAGGGGCCCCATTCTACCCCACTCCCTCCCTTGCTGCAGGGGCCTTCATCTGCCCCCCACAGCCTTTCCCCAGGACAGAATTACCTGCTGTGGTGGGCAGTGCTGTACATGCCACCAAGCTGCTGCAGGCTGTGGCTGCATGTCTGTGTCTGTGCATGCCCCTCTACCTCTGCTGCAGCCACCTGGAGCCTGTGCCTGGGCTGCCCTGTGGCCCTCTGCACTGCTACTGCTGCCATGCATTTGTGGGGCCTAAGCCCCATTAGCCCCAGCCTTCTGCCACCAATGATACTACTTCTGGAGTAAGCCGATATTGAGTAAAGGCTTATCTATACCTGTAAGTCATATCCAGTGAACCAGGGTGTAGTTTTACAGGACTCTAGCTTTTCCAAACTAACTCCCCTTGTGGATGAGCTTAGGGCACACAGTGCAAAAGGAGCTCACTCCATTTTGAAAGTACAATACCCTATACTGCACAAAGGCTCTCCTACTAATGGCATCTTCACATCACTTCTGGACTGTGTTAGGGAGTACTACAGTGAAGCACAGCACACTTGCCCCAGAACCAGTGCCCTCTGAAACAGAAATAACTGGTTTCTCAGGACAGTGTGTGCGAGTGCGGCGGGGCAGTCAAGCCCCGAGACCTGCGGGGCAGAAGGCTCCACAGCTACCGTCCACCCATGATCCCGGGAGGCGAGGCGGACAAGCTCCGAGACCTGCGGGGCGGAAGGCGCTGCTGCAACTGCCTGCCAGCAGCCCCGGGAGGCAGGGCACTTACTCACCTGTTTCAGGTGCGAAGAAAAGCCGGCGGGCTTAAAGGCGAGCCTGGGACCAAAGAGCGGTGGACCGGAAGTGCTGGTGCGGGAGCAGACCGCCGGCAGAAGCTCAGCGCGGGGGAGACGCACCGACACGCGGCCGTCCCGTACATTCTGGGGCAAGGGTAAGGCCCCGGAAGGGGCGAGACGACGAAGGCTGTAGACCCTGAAGTTGGTGATGGAGGCTGTGGTGGTCAGAGCCGCCCTAACACAGCGGGATTGTCACGGCAGGCAGCTTAGCCTTTAGGGCGGCTAGTGGCACCCCAGCATACCCGTGCAAGGGAAGAGTTTGCCCAGAGAGGGGAGGACTCTCAGGGGAACGAAAGGAGTTCCTGGGATACAGACTTTGAGGAATTCTACGCGGGCCGGCGGACCATAGGAAGCCGGGATTTGGTGCCCGGAAGTGAACTGAGTGTAACCATGGACAGGGTGATTTTTGGGACTCGTGTATCTCAGGCGTTGGCCTGCACTCTCACCCTAAGGAAAAGGGGGGGTTGAGAGACTGACTGCGAACTGACACAGAGGCCCGGGCGAGGGTGTAGGGGAGGAAGGAGCTCTCAAGGACCACCTCTCTGAGGTGACGGGAAAGTCTCATTTCTGGCCCGGTGCACACTAGAAAGAATCACTGAACATAGGAACCATCCAAGTCGTGGCAGGCGGTTCTGGCGTATGCCGCTCCGGGAACGGCACACTTCCGGCCGGAGGTGGGTGACCGGACGAGAAAAGACAGTGCCATAATCGGACTCGTTCACACAGTGCAGTAAGTTTGTGGTTAATATGTGCTTACCATGGTTTTTAAAGGAGCTACATTAATCTATTTTTGGATGCAGCATGCAGGAAGTAGGTGCCCCATGCTTCACTGCTGTATTCCTTGGTGCAGACTGGTGGCAGTATAGACATGCCCACATGTACAGAGTAGCCGCTGCACTGTAAATTCATCCCTTAGCTTGCCATGTACTAACTTTCCTGGACATATACACCCTGAAAGTGGAAAAATCCATCTTAAAGTGTAGTTAAACTCTTTCCAAAGATGGAGGGAGGGATAGTCCATCGAATCACAGATACATCATAGGGATCATAGGAAGGTAGGGCTGGAAGGGATTTCACCAGGCCATCTATTCCAGACCCCTGCTTATGGCAGAAGCATCCCTGACTAAATCATCCCAGCCATGTGCCAATTCTTGACCATAGTCAGACAAAGTTCCTCCTAATCTTCAACCTAAATTTCCCCTGCTGCAGCTTGAAGCCATTGCCCTAGTCCTGTCTTCCTACAGCCACAGAGAAAAGCCCATCTCAGTCTTGTCCATAATTGCCCTTCAGGTATTTGAAGCCTGCTATCCCTGTTATCAAATCAGATGTTATAAAATGCTGTTATCAAATCAAGTGATTCTGGTCCCTGCTATCTATCTGACCTGCTATGAAGACTGGCCTCTTCCATTATCTCTCCTGGTCAGTAAAGCCTAAAGAAAGATTCTGGATTTGCCCCCTAAGGGACTAAAATTGCTACCCAGTGCACGTAAGAACATTTTCACAGGACTTGGATATCATCAGGACATTTGGTCTTCTGCAATGAGATGACTTTTTGTTTGAACAGACTTCACATCAGTGAAGACTTGAAGTTTTCTTCTAAATAACTATGGTTATAAGAGCATTGCACATAACCTATGTGTATAATGGGGGAGGAGTGTGGGAAGAAAAATGGGAAAAATAAAGGCCAGAGGAGAAGGAAGTTTTGGCTTCCACTCAATGTGAGTATTTGGGCTTGATCACTCCCCAAAAGGGCAACAACTGTGGGTAGATCAGCATCCCTTATTACTGCCTATGTGAAGCGTTACTGATTTCCCTGGCACAACAGCTATTGCAACATACTTCCCAGAAATCTTGGGCACCTTGCCAGACCAATACACTTAATTGACTTTTAGCAGGAGAATCCAGTGGCGACTGTACCTTGCAGCTGATTATCACTTTTCCTAAATCCTGCAAGTCAAAGTGACTGTTATTCCCATCTCTCACTTAGGTGTCTTCCCAGTGAAGTGCCTGGAGTCAGCTGTTCCTGCAAGTGCTCCAATGGGGGTGCCAATTCTGTCTCAGTGTGGGACTGAGAGATTTTTCCTCCTTATGTTAGCTCAGTTGACAGCATGCAATAGCTTTTTATTCAGTTATGTAGGATTTTAGGCTGCTAAACACAGACCAAAAAAAAAAAGTAGAAGCCATGGGCCAAATTAATCTCTAGGTGTAAATATCCCATAATTCAATGCAGTAGCTCTAACTTTCAAAGATCGACTCAGAGCAGGATTTGGCCCACTGTGCAACACATCATTTGTGTTTTCTTCATGGCTCAAGGTCAATATAGTGCAAGCTTGCAAAGTGCCAGTCAAGAATGACGGGTGGGTGGCAGGGATGGAGCGCCACCTCCCTGAGCTGCTGCTGCTCCACATCCAGCCATGCACAACTCGCCCCCCCATCCCCCTGCCCTGTGTCCAACCCTGTGTGCCCCACCACCTCAGACACACACACACCCAGTCACACCCACCCAGCCACATGCCATACACCCATTGAACCACACATCACACACACACAGAGCCATGTGCCACACACCACACTCACATCCAGCCACACGCACACAGCCCCATAACACACACCACACCCCCAGCCACATGCCATACCCACCCAACCACACGCCACACCCACACAATACACCCACCCAGATGCCACAGCCACCCAACCACATGCCACACACAGACACTTATCCAGCCACACGCCACCCACTCACCCAGCCACATGCCACCCCTGCACACACAGCCACACATACCTTCACCCATACACACCCAGCCACACGCCACACACACATACAACCACATGCCATACACACACCCAGCCACACACCACACCCAGCCAGCCACATGCCACACAGACACAGCCACATGCCACACCCACACAGCCAAATGCCACACACCCACCCAGCCACACACATCCACACACACCTAGTTAGATGCCACATACACCCACCCACATACCACAAAACCCATCGACACACACCCATGAACCCACCCAGTCACAAACCACACACCACACACACACCCAGCCAAAGGCCACACATACACACACACACACCCGTCCCAGCCACACACACACCATCCAGCCACATGCCACACACCTAGCCACATTCCACATACACACATGCACAAACCCCCAGCCACATGCCACACACCCACCCAGCCAGCCACATATAACTACCCAGCCACATGCCATGCACCCACCTACCCACCCACATACCCTGCCACCCCATGTGCCCCAACCTCCTTTGCATGCCCCACAGCTGGCAGGTGCTCCTGATGCAGGGAGGGGGTGGGGTATGGCACACTGGTGCAGGGTGCCACATAGGGAGCATGCATGGAGGATGCAGCCTGTGGCCATGTGCTGCATTTGGCAGGCACTGCCTGTGTCCCCCTGCCTGCTCCCTTCATGGCACCCTGTGGTGGGGTGCCATGCCCTCCCCATGATCACAAGCCATGCCCCTGCATGGCTGGTCCCCACAGCAGGGAGCACAGCCTGGCCCCACCCCCTCGGCCTCCACCTGTCTGTCCTAAGGCTCTGGGCCATGCATGCACAGTTGGCCCGGAGTGTTATGGACAAACAGACAGAAGTGGTAAGGCTTTTATTATATTAGAATGTTTTGCAGATCTGACAGTACTGGCTGGAGCAGAGTTTCAAGTTTTTTTACATGTAGTAGGTGTCACATTTTCACAGCGTCAAATCCATTTGTTTCTAGGAGGCATGGAAACACATTTTACAAATGGTGCAGACAAATGGCATCGATTGAAACGTCCTTATCTGAGATCACTAGAGTGGGACTGCAACTGATTATGACTTTTTTCGATAATCACTAATACAACATCATAAATAAGGATGATTACTTCTTGCCAGTAAATAAAGCTGATATTAAAGTTTTGATTACTGGGCTTCAAGGGGCAGATTCTATTCCACCTATTAGGTGCACAACTAGACTTAGGGCATGGACACATGTAATAGTTAGAATGGTTTAAATGCAGTTTAAATCTGAAGTGGACAGACATACACACACAGTCACACATTAAACTGATTTAATGGTTCAAAAGTATACCCAGAATATCAAGTACTCTTTTGAACCAATTCACTGGAAACTGGGTCAATGTTATGTGTGGGTAACAAGCGTTCCATGACACAGGTCTGGTCAATCCTCCAGCCATCCCATACCGCATTATTCCTCCCCTCCCTCCTCACCCACTGCTATAACTGGGCGCTCTGGTATATAGCCAGAACTTTTCTACCCCTTTCTTTTCCTTTTGTTGGCATTTTTTATCCACAAGCTCCCTTG
The DNA here is from genome assembly GCF_001723895.1 of Crocodylus porosus. Taxonomy (NCBI): domain Eukaryota; kingdom Metazoa; phylum Chordata; order Crocodylia; family Crocodylidae; genus Crocodylus; species Crocodylus porosus. The sequence goes on along the minus strand of NW_017728886.1, from coordinate 255,734,727 downwards.
CCCTTCTTGTTCAATAACAGCTATCTTTCTAACAACAACCATTTGTGTCCTCACTCTCTACTCAATTGCAACTCATCATGCCCTCTCCCAGCCCCTGGTAACCCAAACACATGAGTCTAAGCACTCCCCCTTCCCTGGACACCCCAAGTCAGACAAGCACAATGTACAATTTGTTTCACAGGATACTGAACCTCACTAAACGTACATATGTCTAGGAGATAAGGGAAAACAGAAGCAAAAATGCTCCCAGACTGGTCCCCTACCCCTGGGACATCCAAAGCATGAGTGCAAGCACACTCACCCACTGCAGCTGGGTTCTCACTCTGAATCCCTGGTGTTGGAGCCACATCATTTCAATATCTAAAAGGTGACTGTTCTGCCTAGAATGCTAGGGTGCCACATGTGTGGACACCTCTGAGCCACAGCAATTGTGAACAGTCCAATTTTTATGTGTGTCTGCACCATCTGGTGTCCATGCATGATCAGAGGTCAGGAAAACAGACCTTACAACAACAGGCTGAGAGCTATGGGACTCTTGAGCCTGGAAAAGCGCAGGCTCAGGGGTGATCTGATGGCCACCTATAAGTTTATCAGGGGTGACCACCAGGATCTGGGGGAACGTTTGTTCACCAGAGCGCTCCAAGGGATGACGAGGTCGAACGGTCACAAACTCCTGCAAGACAGTTTCAGGCTGGACATAAGGAAGAATTTCTTCACTGTCTGAGCCCCCAACGTCTGGAATAGCCTGCTATCAGAGGTGGTTCAAGCATCTACTTTGATTGCCTTCAGGAGAAAATTGGATGCTTATCTTGCTGGGATCCTATGACCCCAGCTGACTTCCTGCCCCTGGGGTGGCGGGGGCTGGACTCGATGGTCTTCCGAGGTCCCTTCCAGCCCTAATGTCTATGAAATCTATGAAATCACACTACTGTTTTGTGCATGTAATGAACATTTCCCAGCTTCTTTTGGAACAGCAGTATAGGCTATTAATGAAGGCAGAATAATGGACTGAATGAACTACTGGTCTGTCCAATCAGAAATTTCTTTTCTTTATCTATCTAGAAGTTTATGTGAGTTCAGCATTAAATCCCAAAATGGGAATAGCATAACCAATCCTATTTTTGCAGCTAAATCCAAAGTGGTGCAACACCCATTGAGACATATGGAAAAAATTCCAGGCTGACAAATTCCACCTGGAATACTGCATATATTGACATAATTAAGTAAACTGATATACGTTTTTTAAAAAAGTGACTACTGATTTTTGAATGCTTCAGTTTGGGGGCATCTAATTTGAGATATGTTAGAAGGCTTTTAGAGTTGAACATGAATGTTTCCAGATGGAGAGAGTTCTTGTTCCGACAGACCACTTAAAATACTGATCTTTTGTCCTTAGTTAATTAATAAAGGATACTCTTGTTGAGTCATAAGTCATACTGGTACTCACTCCTTGGTACTCACAAGTTGTACTGTTTATGGATAGTCTGTGATAATTTAAATGGGAGGTAAGAAGCTTAGAAGATTGTTGATGGGGGGTTTGTGCCAAATCTGACCACTGCATTAAAAAAATATTTTAAAACCGTATGCTTTTGTGGTGTGGCATAATGCCAGATAAGTCTCACTCCATGGATTTGTTTGACAGTCTGGTTATGCTGGCTGCCTTAATTGGTGTTTGATGCGTGTCCTTTTCATTGTCAAGATATATCCTGTTATTTTGTGGATAAGATTGACTTAGACCGAGCGGTTCATTTGCTGGATAGAGGGTGAGCTTTGAATGGATGAATAGTAAGTCTGCTGTGCTTGACTTGAAGCCAGTGTCATTTACTGAGTTACTACAAGTGTTAGGAATGATTTTAGCACACAGTATGCTTTGTTCTGTTCTTCCTGGCTGGTGGAGAAGTAATTGAGTCCATAGCTGGTAGAGATGGCAAAACCTCCTCTTCAATGTGATATATAGTCAAGCATCTAGTAAAGCAGCCATGGTATGACTCCCATTCAAAAGTCCAGCTGCACTTCATACAGGGCAGGTTGGTTACACATGTGAAATTGTGTTGATGTTTAAGGGCTAGATATTGCTGTCAGAGAGTACTACCCTTGTGTAATTAGGTCCCCTACCCTGATTCCTTTAGATAGAGTCAGCTGTGATTTCAAGTTCTCAATAGTATTATTTCATCCAGAAGCACAGTGAACAAGCTAATCAAAGCACAATGTACAAAACAAAGAACCCATCCAAAACCTGTCTTCCTCTAGACACTAAGGGCGCATCCAGACAAGCATGAACGTGCGGTATGCGGCACCGCAGACCCGTCTGTGGTGCCACACACCACGCATGCTGCACATGCAGGCATTCCCCCCACTGCTAGTTTTCAGCATGGGTTTTTTTTGACCCTGGGAGATCCCGGGGTCAATAAAACCCCGCCTTAAAAAAGCAGGGCAGTGTGCATGATGGCCTGGCCAAAACCAGAGCTCTTACTCTGTGCTTTCCACACACTGTCTATCTCCTCTCAGCTCTCTGCTCTTAACCCTCTTTGTGGCTCCATCTTCATTAACTGGTCATCAGTTCTGGCTGGTTTCTAGCCTTAGCTAGACCTTAGCTGCTGACCATCTGCAGCTGGGTTTCAAATCCCTGAAGGCTCGGCACCTCCTCAAATCTTGTAAAAAGGGGGGCTACCTGATGTTGTGGAGCTGATTCTCCTTCACCAGCTGTTAGCTGAAGTCTGGGATGTCAGGGGTTATCCAAGGTTTGCTGGGTTGTGACCAGAATGCACCGTTCTCTGGCAAGCCTCAGCTTGTAGAACAGGTCATAGGTGGCCACTCTTATAGGCAAAAGTGAATGCAGCCTTGAGGTTGCAGCCCAGGATATGACTTTGTTTGAACAGACAAACTCTCTTGCATTTCACTTTTTGATCTAAGACAATTAAATGAACTTTCTTGCTGATTCACTCAGTCCAATGCACAAGAGAGGAAAAAATATTTACATCAGAGGTTCATTCATTCAAACTATGAGTCATATGAGTGGCAATTACTCACATGAATGCAGCATGTCCACTAACTTCAAAGAGGCTACTCACATAAGCAAAATTTGGAAGAGCAGGCCTTATGTATGGAATAGCCTGAAAAAAGTGAGAAAAATAAGAACTGTCTTTTCTAATATTCCCTTTCCTTTTTATTTATTTATACTTATATAAACATTGATTAACACAGATGGATTTAATAACATTTTCACATCTGATCTGAATACATTTTTGTGTGGTAACTTGTAATATTTAGCCCTTGAAATGTTAAAAAAAGAATCTCTAAAAAAAATCCAATTTCCTTTAAAGAAAAAAGAGGTTTTATTTGTTCATAGTTCATTTTAAAAAAGAAAAGAAAAGAAATAGGCTTCTGTGGGCAGCTTTTGAGCATACTCCTTAGCTGAACTGCTTTTAAGTTCAGAAACAAAGACGTAACTCCAGAAACCGAATCCTAATCAACACATGTAGAGCATTACGCTCTCAAGTTATTTTCATTATGTATGAGATGGAATAAATATTAATACTAACCCTGGGGAAGAGTCTTTAAGAAAAGATTTTAAAATGATGTTGGTATAGGCAAGCACTGTGACAATGAACTCATTGTCAAGCCTTAAATCACTTTTTACGAAGTCAACTTAATCAGGAAATGCTAGCAGCTATTTCCACAAAGAAATAGTTCAGGCATTATACCCAACTTGCTATAGTGGAAGCACTTGGAGAAATTCTCAGTCATTCAAACTCTGGGTCATTACTCCAGGGTTCCCTATATTACCTGGGCTCTGTTAAACTTATGGCAACATGGTCATGAATGATAAAGTTAATTAATATGTTTTAAAATAGCACACAACTTAATTATTCTTACTTTTCTCAGCAGTATTAAATAGTGAATGTAAAGTTCCTTTCTTTCAACTGTACTAATCAGACACCAAGGAAGATATTTTAATTATCTCCAAAGAGGAAATTATAGGCTTTGTGTAATTTTTTCAGCTGGGTAGAAACTAGTTGCATTTATAGAAAAGCAGAAAAACATTTTCCAAAACAAAACCATTTTTTTCTGTCACTGAGAAAATCTCAGGCCAACACCCATTAGGCCACTTAAAAATGGGTTCATTGCTCCAGGAAGAGAATTTGAATAGGCATAAGTGCCTCTGAAGAGCAATGTGGGGGCCCTAGGTGCTCAGCAGGAACATGCAAAGCCAGCCAGTCCTAGTGGTGTGTCTCATCTCCTGCCCCTCCTTGGAAATCAAGCACCTGCCTTAGGGCTGCATATCATGTACCTCCATTGATTCATACCTGCAGCACAAGCACCTGATTGACTGGTGGTGATAGTGCCTATCTTTTACATAATAGCCTACTAATTACAGCACTGACCCAGGAAACAGGAGATCTTCCTCAGTCCACAAGGTTATAGACCCTTCTCAGGGTGAAAGGATTTAAACCCACATCACCATCTTCTTAAAAGAATGTCCTAAGTATCAGTGTATACCATGATCTGGGTAGAGACATCCCACACTCTTCCCATTTAAATGGGGCAATTGGGGAAAAAGGTATGTTTGAGTCATGGGATCAGAATGACAGCCAGCAAGGGGAGCATAACTCTATAGCACAGTGATGAAAGCAGTCAGCCAGGGGAGGGGAGTCCTAGGCTCTCGTCTCACTCCCAGGACTATTTATGCATTAAATTAGGCAGTCATGAGCTAAGAAAAAGCCTGATATGGCACTGCAGGAGGGACACACAAGGCTAGCTTACTCTTCTACCTTATCTATAGATGTAGCAGGGACCTGGCCAAGCCTCATACTCACTGGGGTGAGGACTACTGGCATGCTCCCCAGGCGGTGTACTCCTATCAGAGCATGTAGAAAAGCGGTGATGCCATGAGCCGACAGCATGCTCCACCATGCTGCCGTTCCCTGGGCAGGACAGGCAGCCGGCAGGCAGTGGGGTCTCCCCGGGTGTACACTCCAGGCTGTGGTAAGAGCTGGAACCCCAGCTCCAAACAGACATAGGCCCCAGCCTGAGAAAAGAGCAGGTGCCTGGCACAGAAAATGCTATCTAGGGCCCAGAAGCTGCAGGTGTAGGGGCTGATGAACCCCTCTGGGGCTTTCAATACCCAGTGGCAGCAGGGCATATGGGAGTTAGCAGGGATATGGGTTGGCTCAGACCAACCTGGAACTCCTCACATAAGGCAGGACCAATCCTGAAAGTGGGGGGGAGGGGGGGCAGTAGTTCATGCTATGTCCCTCCACCAGAGCTGAAGACTCGAGATCATAGAGCAGGACAGCATTGGCTGTCTACATAACGCTGACTGCTACTCAGCCACAGGAGTTCAGGTACCTTTAGGGGTTCCATAGGGGTTCATAATACCCATGGCCCTAGATTACCCAAAAGACTTGGCTCAGGAAAGACCAGCCCACTCAGATTGGGCTCATAGCAAGGGCAAACCCTGAAAAGCCCTGACTGCCTGGATAAAGGTGGCTGAAGCAAGGCCTGAAGCAGGCACAGATACTATTACTGAAGTTATATTAGTTTATTCCTTTTCTTATACAGGCCAGATGCCATGCCACTGACCGCAAAACTTTAGCAAGACTGGAGGACTCAGCCAATGTACACTGACCCCAGGCGGCGCTGTTTTCTTCTATCACAGACCCTTCTGCCTAACAACAAAACCAGATGCCTAGTGGGGCCAGGTGTCTACTCCAAGCATCAACAAGAACATCCAAGTGGAAAGGGGTGGGGTGTAGGGGAGGTGGAGCCCCACAGAAGACTCTTGGACATTGTGACCCTTGCCAGTTTCAGCAGACCCTATATAATCAGGCACTTTTTCCAGTTACATCAAATCATAGCGGGCAAGATATGAAAATAGGAGAGCAGGATACCCATTAAGGATGGGGCACTCGGGCTCCACCCCAATGTGACCTCTCGTCTTGGGTCCCTCTACAGTGAGATTCTCCTTTTCTGTGTCATTCAGAATCATGCTCTCTCTCTCTGGCCCCATGACTATTTGCTTTTGGCTCATCAGTTTTTTTAATTGAGCTCCAATTAGAGCTCTAGTGATGGGAACCCCAGTGAACCCCACTGGATACTGCATTTTACATGGACTGCAATTAAGAGAACCCACAAATACTTTGGTGTATATAAAACACACAGAAGCCTAACTTGTTAAAGCAAAGTACACAGGGACAAATATATCTTTATGGAACAGAAACTGGATCATACCTGGTACCAGTTTGCTGCATTCCTCACTATGTATGTGGATTGAACATTTCAGCATCATATATCTCCAATTACCTAAGCCCAGGGAGGAACCAAAACATGTGACAAAGATCCTAAACAAGGTACACAAAAATGATTTACACAGGAACTCCTCGGGGGTTCCTTCCTTTAGCGTAAATAACTCTTTAACCTCTGTTTTATGGTTCAGTGTTTTTGATGGAAATAACTTTCAGCAGTAAAAGTGAGGGGCAACTCATTTGTGTGTTATGTAAATAACTTTGCCCCTAGAAGTGATGTCCCTCAAAGTGCAGGGTATGTGCAGCACATGTCAAAACAGACTGAAGAAATAAATTACTTAAACTGCAACAAACCTGATTAATCATACCTCAAAAAGTGACATATCCACTATGTAACTGGGGGGTGAAATAAATGATTGCCAACCTTCACAGTGGTTCTTTAAGGAATTTACCATGACAGCAATATTACCCATTTATTCTGGTTCAAGGAATTATACAAAACATAAAAGAAGATTTTAATCAAGAGTATAATGTACAAACTAACCATCACTCAAAGACCCTGATATTAAAACATATTCTGTGTTTTGACATTTGTGTACTGATTTTCTATTTTATTCTGGGGCTGTAGACTGCTAATCTTAGAAACAAAGTCCTTTCAAAAAAAAAAGAAAGCTCTATTTCAAATAGGGAAACCCAATGGCCTGTGTTATACAAGAGGTCAAACTAGATGATTGCTAGAGTCTCTTCAGGCTTGATTAGCTATGAACCCATGAGAAGGGTAATGGTGGTTTCAGGGGAGGTAACATCATCTCCAGAATTATACTTGGGACTTGGTTACCATTTCAGGTACTTAGGGTAGCTAGTCTTAGGCAAGTCACTTTCCCTATGCCTCATTTTCCCACATCATAAATGGGAAAAAACAAGAGATTTGCTAATAAAAACATTATAGAAGTATCAATGATGTTATTCATAAAATGTACATAGCTATTTCTAATCAATTCCCTATCAGAGAAATTCCACAGTCAATGTATGAATGCCCATAAATAATTTACTACCCACTTTTCAAATGTAAAAATAGATAATTGGGAAAATATTGCACACAAATCTTGGCCAGGGTGGGTATACTGTAATCATATCTTAACTGAAATATTTAATTGAATTTTGATCAGCTATTCTAAGAATGGGTGCTTTCACATTTAAAACTATTAGATCTCCCTTTCTGGGGACAAAGCTCCTTCTTTATATCAGAGTCTGGTCAAAAAGATATACTCTTTTCTAAGGACAGCGGCTCTCCAGCATTTAGATATTATAACTTTTTAGGACCCAATCCTGAATCTAATCTTTGCAGGTGGATCTTTAACTGAGGTCAATGGAGCCTGCACATTTACATAGTTCTTTTTCACAAGAGACTGGAACAAAAACTTGGATAGTTCACTGACAGACAAGCAGACACGTATATTCTTGCTCCTTTCATTAATTTCCAGGTGGTGTAATATCTGATCTGGCAAACTAAATGAGTACATATAAATAATAAATTAAGTAATGTAATGAAGTGGTATCTTGACTGCAATGGACTTTTGGAGAATGCATTTTCAGTTTTTCTTTCCTTATCATCCTAACTTTAAAGAGGATTGTTTTCCATACTAAGAAGTAGTACATCAGGGGAACATTTTTTTCCTTCTTCGTCCTCTAGCTCAGAGCCTCAAATGTGCTCTCAAAAAGGGGGCTGTACATGAACAAGTTGGCTGGAGCTAAAATATTGAATAGGCTGTATGTGTCCCTGCTTAATGGAATTCATTACAGGAAAAGGCTTGGAGGCATTCCCACCCTCCAGTCCGATAGTCGTGCCATTGTGACATTGCTTCTGTGTAGTTATAAATTAGGCAGGACTTGCAAGATTAGAAATTATCTTCCACAAGCCTTCTCTGCTCCCAGAATCCAATGATCTTTGCAGATCAACTAACAGCTAGTTATCTTTTCTTTCCTTTCACATTGCAAAGGGTCTGTTGAAAGAGAATTTAAGATGAATGTAAAATTGGGTGCGACACTTATGTAGGTCAGCAGGGACTCTGTTCTGAGGGCTCAAATGAACCTAGTGAAATTACTGGATCAGATAATTGGTCTCCTGCTTTGGTAGTGCAGGGCAGCCAGAAAGCTGTCATAACTGGCTAATTGGGGATCCCATGGCGGTCCACCTAGTTCTTAATGCACAAGGTGGGTGAGAAGAAAGGAGGCATCATTAAGACATTGTTGATAGCTAGGTGCAAAGAAAAGCAGGCAAGAGCTTGCCAGCTGCATGATCTGGGAAGGTGGAAAGGTAACTTAACCTTAACCTAACTTCTAGAAGCACTTCAAATCAATTACTATATACGTTTTTGCTTCAGCTTTGTAACATTTTCCCAATGTTCAAGTGTGAATCACTTACTGACTTAGTAATGCTACCCTGAAGCTGAAATTTAGCTTGGTTTACTTTTACTAGGACACAATTTGCACAGCAATAGTTTGAAGTTCCAACACGATAATTGACAATTAGAGTAACTCACTTTAAAATGTTATAAAAGTATAACATTTTATAGAGATTAGTGTATTGCATGTGCTTCAAGAATACACCAGGTTTCCTGTCCCTGCTAAACAGAGTAAACTAATAATTGCATTATTCAATACAGATCAAAGTCAAATTCCACTCACAGATTAAAAGAAAAGGAGCGGGAGAAAAAAAAATTAAAGATCTAATAGGAAATCTAAATCTGTCTCTCATATATGAGGAGGGGGGTCCCCCCAAAGACACTTAAAATAGTTGGGCCCTCCAATACCCTGGATCTTGACTCTCTTTTCTGAATGTCACACTGCTAAAGTTTTTTGGTTTTCTAAAGCCATGTAAAATTTCATTTTCCCCTCAGAACTGAATGAAATTTCTAAGGTGAAAGCACCTGTGGAGGAAATGCAGCGTCCTGCACTCCAAGAAGAATACCAGTTTAAGAGTCAAAGGTCTAAGCTGTCCACCTTGGTCGACATCACCACCAGAATTTAAATGCATGACAATTCCACGAGAATTTTTCTGGAATCGCTGTGCTCCGATGGGGCATTTCTGCTAAAAGGAATGACCGGCAGTGACTTTGTTCCTTCAGACCTCTCCCATTGGCCAGATGATTTGGCTTCCAGCAATGAGAAACAAGGAGACCTGTTAGATTAATTTGACTATCCCGGTTCCCTAAAACAGCTAAGAAATACGTAGAAGTCGCTGTTGAGCCAGAAGCTGGACGAAGTGACATTAGCATAGATGAAGAAAAGTATACTTTTGCTTTTGGAATGAGAATTTGATTTGGATGAGGGCCAAACAGTGTAGAGATGAAGATGAGAGACACTTACAACCAAGTAATTAGTACAGGGCTACAGAAATTTACAATATAATTCAAGACATCATTGTTTTTTAAACATTCACTCCCCTTTCACTTAAATATTATACTCTTAGGTGGTGAAGAAAAGGTTTTAACAAGTTTCCAGAACAAGCTCTAATTCTTGTCTCTATTCCCCACTGGGACAATGGAAGTGAAATGTTAAGCGATTTTTTTAAACACAACATTTTGTGCCTAGGAAAAAAAAAAACCAGTTTATTTTTATGATTGAGGGCTGACCACGTAAGTCACAAGTGGTGAAGCATGGAGAAACTATGAACCAATTATACAAGGTTGTATGCACGCAGAGTGAAAATAAATTGGTTGTTTCAATCCCCGTCATGTTTTGTGCAAGATTTATACTAAGTCCTGTTCTTTCTTTATAGTTATTATAATGTTTTCAATACTTTCAATTACTGATAGTAGCTAGTGTCCTTGGTTTGGTACCTGCAGTAATTTTGTATCTCACTGCTGTCATGTTGACAGAGATCTTTCCAGCATTAGTAGTAATAAATAAAGCTGTGCAATGTTACAGCTGCTCTCATCTAATGATCACAAAGCATGTTATAAATGTTAAATAGGCCTCACATCTTCTCTTTCTTTGTGTGAGGTAGCTCAGTGTTACAACTGTAAAACAGATCCCTACAGACTTGGTGCATCTACACAAGATGCTTACTGTGCAGTAGTCTAATAATACTGTGCAGCAGCTCATCACAGCACAAACAGTTCTAATATGCTACTCCACAGTAGCTTCACTAAAAAGGCGTATGTTGGTTGGTGCTACTGCGCAGTTACACTGGTTACTATGCATTGATTTAGTACTTAATTATACAAATACTAAACTTAATGCATAGTAAATACAGCAGAATTCATAGATTTTATAGAAATTCGGGCTGGAAGGGACCCCAAAGGATCATCGAGTCCAGCGCCCTGCACTAGGGGCAGGAAGTCAGCAGGGATCATATGATACCAGCAAGATAAGCATCCAAAAGTGTTTTGAAGTTGTTCAAAGTAGGTGCTTGAACCACCTCCAGCGGCAGTCTATTCCAGACCTTGGGGGCTCGGACAGTAAGGAAGTTCTTCCTTATGTCCAGCCTGAATTAGTTGCAGAGGAGTTTGTGATCATTCAATCTTGTCATCCCTTGGGGCGCTCTGGTGAACTAACGTTCCCCCAGAGCCTGGTGGTCACCCCCATAAACTTATAGGTGGCCACCAGATCACCCCCGAGCCTACGCTTTTCCAGGCTAAAGAGCCCCATGGCTCACAGCCTCTCGTCATGAGGTCTGTTTTCCTGACCTCTGATCATGTGCGTGGCTCTTCTCTGGATTCTCTCAGGCTTCTCCTTTTTGAATTGTGGAGCCCAAAACTGGATGCAGTACTCCAGCTGTGGCCTCACCAAGGCCAAGTACAAGGGGAGAATGACGTCCCGGGATTTACTTAAGAAGCATCTATGGATGCAAGCATTTTGCTCTCTTTCCTAGCCACAGCATACATTAATGAATGTGTAGACATGCCTGCTAAGAATGGTAGACAAACAAAGTCTGATCCTGGCTGGTACAGGTGCCTCGAAGACAGAACAGTATGTATAGTCCTTTCTACTATAGCTATTGTAAATGAAGTGAACTAGAATAAATTATTGGTCATGTGCAGCATCCATCCATTGTTCCTCTTAAGACCACACATGCTAGAGTCCATACATTTCTAGCCACTTGCATCATGTCAAAAAATGCACACCCTCAGCGGTCATTGTTTGCAAGAAAACAATGTCATTACAGCAGTTGTGTAGGTATTAGTTATCAGACAAATGTCTAAAGATTTTAGTGGCATCCACTAGCCTACATTAAAATCAGCATTTATCCATCACAGTACTTAACATGTCCCTGGTAACATCAACACTTTACTCCCCATTTTTTAAACCATTCCACACGTGCCAATCCCTCGATACAGATCAGAGGAAGTTTCCATATCTCATTGTCTCCAGAAGCTGTTGGAACAGCCAATGATCAGAAGACACAAGGGAGTCTTGGTCATGCCTTGTACATCAACCATCTGGAAAGGGGTTGAACCAAAGTTTCTTTAAGCAGCTCTATAGCACTTGGGGATATCCCCCTTTACAGGGAGATCTGCCAGGGCCTGGATGCAGTGCTGGGATGTTTTAAAGTTGGGATTTTGGGGTGCTCAAATGGAGACATTATAATGGGGGCCCAATTTACAGAAAGTGCTGAGCAGCCACCCTTTAAACCTAGGGCTTTTTAAAGTATCTCAAGCAAGGCATCCAAAAGCTGCATCCCTTGACATCACTATTCATTTCTGAGCATTTTGGTCCATGTACTATACAAGCAGTGTCCAACTGGCAGCCCACAGGCCACATGCAGACTCTGAGGAGTTATTGTACAGTCCTTGGGCTTCTTGTATGGGCAGCACTCCCTCTCCCCCCCCAGCTTTCTTGCTTCTGCCCCTCTGTCCTTTAGCTCCCATTTCCTGCCCCTGCCAGTGGGAGCAAAGCAGGGTGGCACAACACATGGGGCCAAAGGAGCCCATAGTCAGTGTGCTTGGGAAGGTCTAGAGACCCCATGTGGCCTGTGGGTGGCCATGTGGTCCCCCGGGGGGTGAACCATTGGTGCATTGGAAGGGAGGGCACATAGCACAGCACGGGGGTGCTAGTATAGTGTAGCATGTGGCCCACATAGCTAAAGTTTGCCTGTTTTTGTCAAACTGCCCCCTGCCCCCAAATTTTGGGAAAATCAATGCAGACATATGGGCATTTCTTGAAGCAAAACATTTTGATGTTTCAATCTGAAATATTTTGCTTAAAAATGTGTGCTATGTTTTATTTTTTAAATACAAAATAATCTTTATCTTACCTTGTAGCCTTTGCACATTGTCTCTTGTTGCTCATGTGGAGACATATAAATCAGCCTGCAGACTGCTTTTCTCGGCCCAAACACAGGCAGAAGAAACACGAAGTAAGATGCAAAAGAGCAGGAAACCAGGAACAAAAACTGGGGTTATTGCTGGTGAACTCCCTGTGCTTGGACCTGTGGTGCTCAGATGAATTTCAAACATGCTCCATGGAGATTTAGGAAATTCGGAGAAGATGTGATCTTGGGCCCTGAAAATCAGTAGAGCTTCTGGGCTTGGGTTTGATGACCAACAGGGATCAAGCAGAGGGGTTTTCAGTGTAGCTGGTTAGTGGATTTGGGCATAATGATAGAAATAACTAGGAATGGAGAATACTCTGTGGGCACATCTACATGAGACACTACAGTGGTCACTGCACATTTATTTTCTACTTGTATAATCAAGTACTAAATAAATACATACAAACTATGCTGGCAAACATCTTTTAAGTGACAGTACTTCTCAAAAGCCTAATAATACTGTGCAGTAGTATATTAGCACTGTTTGTGCTGTGACGCACTGCTGCGCAGTATTATTCAGCTAATGTGCAGTTAGCATCTCGCATAGACGTGTCCAGTGTGACCTGAAATTATTCCTGCTCCACCACCCCCTGCCAGTTTTTCAGTTCCCTGAAAAAAACATTCATTTCGGGTCAGCCTGAAACAAATTTGGGGTTGAGTTTTAAGGACCATGAGCAAACCAAACAATATTACATGCAGAGCTCTTGCCTTCCTTGCATGGTGAATAGGGATGAAGCAGGGATAGGGTTAGCCCATTTCATTTACTTTTAATCAGCATCCAAGTCTCCCAGTGGAGAAGCATCTGGCTGCACACTGTGCACTCCTCTTTCCCTTTCGCTGTGGGAATGCAAAACCTTCACAATCCCTAGAGCGGTGCTGCTTGACAGATACTATCCCCGAAGCAGTACTGCAGCTCTCATCCTTTAGGTGAGGGTTGGCTGAGTCAGCAGTTTCCCACAGCAGGATATTCTGGAAATGTGGAGGCAGCTGTGAGAATCTGCAGTGGGAGTGGGAGCATGACTGAGAAGTGGGTCAGAGGGAATACTGAACAGAGAGGGCCATTAGCTATCCTGACCCCACTGAAGTCAACTGGATTTTGTCCACTGGTTTCAGTAAAGCCAGGATTTCACTCATTAGGTTTTGCTTCCTGAATTTTATCCATATTTTCTGTTGAACTTTGATGGCAGCTCAGAGTTCTTACATCTAAAGTCATCCAAACAATAACACCATTCAGCAGCTCTAGCGGTGAGCAGTGCTTGTTACTGAAGCACCTTTTATAAAGCAACTAATTATCCTAATTAGGTTCCAATCCCTTTCCATCAATACAAAGCTTTGCCCCCCTGGCCTTTCCCTTAAGACCTCTACTTCCTTTATAATTGACCCCAGCCTTACACAGTTAACTGATTGGGAATGCTTTTTTTTCATAGTAGACACAGCTTTTCTTTCTTTCATTTTTTTTTAATCATCTCTTTTTAAAGGGTTGGCTGAACTTTGCAAACTTTACCGAAGGGGGAACCCTTTCCCACAATTCATTTCAAGACCAACCCCTTTGATGTCACAGCTGGCTCAGGTAAACTCATTTCCTCCTTCCCTAATGTGTCTCTGATGCAATTTTGGCAAGTGGTCTCTCTCTCTCTGCTATATTGCTGCCTGTTCTGAAATGTGGCCAAATGCAATGTTTAATGTGAATGTTTGGTTTGGCCTAAATTTGGCCTAATCATGTGTGCTTTGTTTCACTGGTATGCTACAGTATATATTTATACATCCAGATCTATCTATAGAGATCTACAGGCACATTTTCCCCTCTTTTTTCTGCAAATAATTCACTCCATATGTTCCTAGTTTATTCCTTTGTGGTCTACTCCACCCAGTTCCTAAATCAGTAAATCATCTTCATGCTTCTTCCCACACTAAAGGGAAGCAAGTTCTCAATTATGGAGAAACACTGAATATAATTTTGCAGTCTTTGTGCTTAGGGATGGCTATTTTTTTTTTTTGCCATGTCAATCATAAAAGTCGTACATGCTTGAAATAATCAGTTTGGATTTTGGAGCGGCAGGATTTTCTCTGTAATACAGGAGAAATGCATTGCCAGATGAACAGCGACAGCTCTGCAGTTTCACATGGGGAGAAACAGGTTGGGAGGGGTTTGTATGTGAACTCCATACGCCGTTCGTAGAACAGAGCTCTTAGCTTCTCATGACAGAAAAGCTGTGTACTTTGGACACAGCTGGAAAGATGGATAGGACGACCAATGATCACATCACTCTGCAATGTTTGGGGTGAACAACAGCTTTGTAGGTAACTCCATACTGAGGTGGCATTGTGGAATATGTAGCAGGATTTAGTTCTTAATCACACCATTCAGAGGACATGCCCCATGAGGAGAGACTGAGGGACATGGACATCTTCAGCCTCTGCAAGAGAAGGCTGGGAGGTGATTTTGTGGCTGCCTACAAATTCATTAGGGGGACACGGCAACGGATCAGAGATGCTCGGTTCACCAGGGCGCCTCTTGGGGTAACAAGGAACAATGGTCACAAACTGACAGAGAGCAGATTTAGACTAGATATCAGGAAAAACTTCTTCATGTTGAGGGTGGCCAACATTTGGAGTGAGCTTCCAAGGGAGATGGTGCTCTCCCCTACCTTGGGGGTCTTTAAGGAAAGGCTGCATAGGCATCTGACTGGGGTCATCTGGCCCCAGCACTCTTTCCTGCCTAGGCAGGGGGTTGGACTTGATGACCTGCTGAGGGCTCTTTCGACCCTAGCATCTATGAACCTATGAATCACTAGAATGTGAGGCCTGAGAGAGAGAATCAAGATTTGGTATCTCATCCATTCCAAATATTTCAGAGGAATGTGCTGATTTTGACTGACAGGAAAAAGTCCAACTGAATCCATTCTATTTTCTCATTTCAATGATGAAACACTTTGCTTTCCATAAGGACATATTTTGTTTTACTCTGGTGTTTCAGCTCACTTA
This sequence comes from Crocodylus porosus, assembly GCF_001723895.1. NCBI lineage: Eukaryota > Metazoa > Chordata > Crocodylia > Crocodylidae > Crocodylus > Crocodylus porosus. Next base: position 255,719,181 of record NW_017728886.1, on the reverse strand, counting down.
AATGTGAACTTTTATATTCTCATATTAATTTTAACATATGTAATATTTAATGTTTTACGTTATGAAGTTTGATGGAATGTAAACAATTAATTCCATGGTTAAAAAAAAAATACTTTTGGAATATTGTTCTGGTGGGAAGGCAAGGTTATTTGAATAGATGTGATATCTTTTATTAGACCAACTGAGTAGTTGGGGGGGGAAAAAATCATAGCAAGCTTTCGGGCGCAGTCACCCTTCATCAGGCAGAGGGAGTCTCTACTGTTCTGAGACTCCAAGAAATGAAAGAAGCTAAAAGTGTGGGAGGATGTCAGTGAGAATGTAAATAGGTTGAAATTAGAAAGACAAAAGGTAAAACAGAGAGGTAAAGTGGAGAGGGGAGGGGGAAGAGTGCAGAGAAAAAAGGTTAAAGGGAGACATAACAAAGTGGAAAAGAGGCTGTCAGTGAAAAAGTAAATAGTTGAAGAGCAGGAAAACAGGACTGTGAGAAGCTCAGAGTGTGAGAGGATGTAGTGAAAATATAAACAGGTAGAAAGGAGAGACAAAAGGCTAATAGAGTATTCGGGCTAGTAGGATGGCAGAGAACAGGGGTGTTACTGTAGCAGGAAATCAGGGAGACAAAGGGTAGAAAAGTAGGGGAGGGGAGAAAAGGTGGGGAAAAAGAAAAATGTAAGAGGTCAGGTCAGGCAGGTACCTGTTGAATCGGATGTCAGGCAGGTCGCAATGTGTCATGAAACCAATGTCTATCTTGAGTCCACGATTTTTTGTATCCAGTAGATTTATGAAGTGATTTTCATGGGCTCATCTACAGAAGGTATTTTGTAAGCTCCCTTTGAAGATTAGAACTGAGAGATAGGAGAGGGAGCGATATTCCTGTGAGAAGTCTGCCCCCACGGGTAGTTGAGTATTCTTGTCTTTTTGATAGATTTTTGGTGTGTGTTCATTCTGGTGTGCACTTGTTGTTTGGTTTCTCCAACATATTTTCCATCAGGGCATTTAGTGCACTGGAAGAGATAGATAACATTTCTGGAAGTGAAGTTGTAAGATCCAGGGATGATGATGGTTTGGTTCTGTTTTGCAGAGTAGTTATAATGGGGGTGGTGAAGATGTGTTGGCAGGTTTTGCATTTCTTGTCCTCTGAGTCCTGTAGCTGGGTGGGCCAGGCAGTGAAGGACATGGAGGTGTGTCACTATCAAAGCAGTAGCAGCAAGGCAGTTGATCCCAGCCCACAGCTGCAGCCTGCCCTTGCCTTGTGCACAGACCAGGGGGCATGTGCACCCCCCCTTGGCTACCCAGTGTCATGCCCCAATTGTCCCATGACCCGACCAACCAGGGATCCATTCACTGTAAATGGGGGCCCAGCCAGGCTGTGGGGCAATCAGAGCCCAGTAGGCAATTGAGGGGTGTGGCCTGGGGAAGCTAAGGGGGGGCATGTCCCCCCTCCCCCAGCTCCCCTGTGGTGAGTAAAGAGGCAGGAGCCACCTGCCGCATCTCTGGAGAAGCTGCTGGGCTCCGATTGCCCCATGATCCAGTTTGGTCTGAACGCAGCCCAGCCCTCGTCAGGAACAGCCCAGCATAGCCCCAGACCCACTACCCCTGCTCCACGGCCTTTGCCCTGGTGGCAGTGGGCTGCCACGACCTCCCCTCCCCACTGGCAGTTATGGGGGGGGGGTTCCCTCACCCATGACCAGCTCCGCCCCCTCCCCTGAGCCCTGGCACAAAGCTGTGCCAGCAGCCGCCTGGGCCAGCCAATTGCCGCCTGCCCAGAACATTACAGACAGACAGACAGATGGAATAAGCCTTGTATTATATTAGAATGTTGACTTGCACAATGAAGCTTCAACCTGGTCTACTATTAGAAGCTATTTGGATTGATATTTAGGTATAGTAAAACCTGTGCAGGGGGTTGTACTAGATACTCCTTGAGGATCTGTCCAGACTGATTCTATAGGCCTGGACACTGGAAACATTAGAACCAGTTTAACTTAGGTTTGTTTTTTACAGTAATGTAAATGTCACTAGTCTTTGGAGTGGACAGGTATCCAGTTGTCCTGGACTGGCTGTCATAGTAACCATTATTCTAGCACCTAACCAATAGGTGGCATGGGAGCTGGTAATAGCTTGTTTGCATGAAGTAAATGGCTACTCTGTGACAGAATCAGACACACAACACTTACACTGGTGTAACATAGAGTTGTGTAGCCTTAGCCTTTATTTTTCCCAGAGTAACTCTATACCAAATTCTAGTAAGTGACACCAGTGTAGTTATACCTCATATGTCTACTGCTTGTTCCCACAACTGCAAGGGAAAACTAGTTTGGTAAATAGATATCATATGAACAGGTGCTGGATGCTTACAGACATTAAAAAAATAGAAAGCGCTTTACTGGAAGAAACAATGCATTAGTTCAACCTGGCTCCACAGTGTCTGTATAGATCAGGAGTTCAGCAGAGCTTTATGGTGCTACTATCTAATAGCAGAGTCAATCAACTATTAGATAAAACCACCAAAAAAGCTACATTAAAGCAGTTGATCTATACAAACATTGGGCTAACCATTTAACACAAAGCCTCTTTTGAGCATGCACTGGGCTCAGCGCGGGAACACACTGGGCATATCCACACATGCAAGCGTGTGCACTTGCAGCAGCTCAAATAGGAGAGGTGCAAATTTGAGCCAGGGCTTTTTGCCTCAGTGCACATGCCTGGACATGCACTTTGGTGTGGGACAAATTGTTCCACTTAAGGCAAAATAACTCTGCCTCAATTTTTTGGCAGGGTGGGGCAGCAATCCGGG
>NW_017728886.1:255704610-255716287 GCF_001723895.1 Crocodylus porosus | reverse complement strand
GCACACAAGTACCTTGGGGGGCAGGTGGGAGCTGGGGCTGGGTGAGGCAGCCATGGGGGGTCTTGGGGGCAGGCAGGGATGGGGCCAGGGGGAGCAGTCATTAAGGGCCTGGGAGAGCAGGCGGGACTGGCAGGAGACTCCCCATGGTCCCCTACCCCGCTCCAGCCTCCCTACCACCTACTTACTGGTAGGAGCCTGGGTTCAGGTCCCTGCAGTTGGCATGCTGCCTGCTCTGCAAGGGCAGGCAATGTGCTTCAGCACCAGGGGGAGGGCCAACCATAGAGACAATCTAACAGGCTACCAGAGTGTTTCTGTGGAGGACCCAGCCTCCAGTTGCCTCAGGCCCAGACCATGCCCTGCTCCACTTTTGTCCTTTGCCATTTTTTTGACCCCTTGATATCCAGGGAGCTAATCCAGGAGAACATTTTTTCATTTCCCCCATGTGCCTCTTGCAGCATCTCAAAGGGCTTTGAGCCATTGCAAGAGGCACGTGTGCACTCATCTGGACATACCCAGTGCTGAGTTTAAAGTAAAGCACCCTTTTTTTTTTTTTTCTTTAATGTCTGTAAGCAGCCTTACAAAGATAACAGTGCCTACATAATCATGACAAGGATATATTACCCTAACCAGGCATCTGCAAATAATTGCTCTACAGGGCTAAAATCTTCCCATGCTTTGTCAAAACTCTCCTTAATTTTGCAGCATTTGAGGACACAGGCATATCATAGTATCTGTTCATATATTAATTGATTGACTGATTGATTGACTATAAGAAGATGGTTACACTAGAACCATAACATTTTGTCACAGAGGCTACTGCTACTTATGCACACAAAGGGAAATGCTGATCCACTTCTGGGTGATATACATGTGTGTCAGGGATTGGAGATGCACATCTAATAAATCAGGTCCTTTTAGCATCAGGCAATTGCTGTTTTCCTGGTTTTATTTTTTAAAGTTAAATTGTACATTTTCCTTCTTAAAAGATGTGCTATCTTTTCAAAATGATTCCTTTTTTTGTTGTTGAACAGCTGCAATATTGCAGTTTGTAATTCATTGACTTCTCCAGTATCTTAGGCCTTTTCGTGCTCATAATCTGGATGCATGAGTATATACAGGAGCAGCAAAAGCATCAAATATTCATTTTAACATGTGTGTGAATTTCTCAGCTTTCTCACTTGACTTGACATCAGAGATGGGTGAATTGGTTTGGAAAAAATAGAACTGACCTGAATCTTTACCTGATATTTGAACTGAAACCATGTAGATGTGTCAGTAAAAAAAATGCAATAGACTCCTCTAAAAAACTTCAGACTCCTCTAAGCAACCATCTGGAATTAATATTGGGTTGAACTAGCTTCCATCAGTTAGAAGCTAAAGGTGGTCAAATTATTTTTTGTAAATGGATCTTTTTGTTTATGAAGGATTCATAGCTTGATTTCAGGATTGCATGACATCCCTGCAGCTGGGCAAAGGACTTGGTATGTAGAGAAGCTTGCCAATACTCAGAAGCAGGAGCGAAGGTAATGGCAAGTAGGTTCTCAGAGGGCACATCTACACATGCAATTAATACAAAGCAATAAACTCTGGAGCTTATTGCTTCAGAGTTTATTGCTCCCTGGTACACTGTTTGAATGTCTGCCCAGAACTTCAGCATGTTGAGCCAGGTCAGAGCAGCCTCGGCTGGCAGTAGGCCCTGGGGTTGGTCTACCAGCCTGGGGCTGCTCCCCTTGGCTCAGTACACAGTGGAGGGCCTGGCTGGGGCATGTGGGAGATACAGTGCAGGGCTAGCTGGCAGGCAGCCATCACACTAAAGCACCTTCATGCCCCAGCAGCCAGGCCAACATCTATAGTGCACTGCTGCGGAGTTTATGGGCACATCCAGATATATGGGCACGTGTATAGTTTATGGCACCACAAACCTCTTTGCAGTGACACAACTCACAGCCAGAACGTTAAAACATTCCCTGCACTGCAAATTTGCAGCACAGGAGCAAATTTTGCTACCGGGATGTCCCAGTAGCAACAAAAACCAACCAACCAAAAAAAAACCCACCGCCAAACAAAGCAGCACAGTGCACATCTCGATAGCGTGAGCTAAAACACATGGAGGGCTTGCCACCCAGAGCAATACTTTGGCTACTGGCCAGGCTTTGCATCCCGGATCTGCACCTGGCACAGGTGCCACACACCTATCGGACTTTTGAACAGTGAGCTGCTTTTCTCAAAATGTTCACTAGTTTTTGATTTTAAAAGGTTTTTAAAGAGAAACAAGGCTCAGAAGTCTGCCTAAAAGGACCTTTCCCATAAATAAGAACTTGTGGCTATTTTAAACTCTTTTCTTTCTTTTTTTTGGGGGGGGAGGAAATCACCTTTAATGAGAATTTAATGCATTGCAGTGAAATAAAGAAATGTATCTCCCGTTATTCCTTTAGGAGAAAATGGATTAAGAATCTTTCTGTTGTCTATGACTGTACCATTAACTCAATAATCCTGTTTGTTATCTGTCTCCTACCTCTCCTTGTTCATAGGATAAGTCAATAGAGCTTAACTTCCTTAATTGAAATCAGCCTACTGAGTCTGCCCGTGGATACAAGAGCTGGACTGTAATGATCTCTTATGTGGAGAATTAATCTCCTGGGAGCAAAGCAGACCTAATTACCGAGTGGATTTGCTATCACTGTTTGTAAGCCCAGCTGGAGGAAAAAGGCCAACATACCATTTAACTAATCTCCTCCTGAGGTGTTTTAAACCTGCCTAACATTGCATTTTGTACCACTTGCTTCAGCAGCTGGTGTAATAGTGTAAAGGCTCCTCCCTCCCCATCAATCACACTTTGCATAAAAGGAATCTGCAGCTTCCATTACGCTCAGGGTCAGAGCCCAGAAGTTCCTAAAATGCAAAGCAACTCTCAGCAAGAACTATAAAATGTTTGTAGAAAATATATTGTTAAATTACAAATCACCATTGTTGTTCATGGTAGCCTTCTTGCTAAGAAAAATAAAAGAGGTGTTATGTCAGTGGTTGTAGCAATCACTGGGTTCAGTAAACCCAGGCCTAAATTCATGAGACCTGAACAACAAACTTTAAGTAGCCAGGCTCTGCAAACTCTTCCTCTCTCACTAAGTAAGAAACTAGCTGCTCCCTAACTCGGGGGCCATCTCCCAGTTCCCAGCTTCCTCAGTCTCCTGTTACGGAGCATCTCTAAACAAAAACTTCTATCACTACAAGTACCAATATAGGACTACGGTTTAATAGAACGCAGACTGGTTTTCCATGGGTATGAAATGTGGTATCAGAGGAATAACTGAATGCCTATGGGCCATGGGTCGTAGCAGCACTGCTGGTGATGCAGCAGAGTCTAGGTGGGCAGCACAGCTACTGCTAATTTTGTGCCCCATAACCCCAGGTTAGCAACCAGGGTTGATGTCCCAGTGTCCCCCCCTTCACTATGCTACTGTGTGTCATGTCTGTATTTCCACAGCTGTAGTCTGGGGATACCCTCATGTACAGAGTGTTTTACAAAACTGTTATGGGAACTTGCTTTACATACTCATTCAGAATGACTCAGATCTGTTGACCAATGCAAAGACTAGATGTTTGCTAAGGCCAATCTTTTAAAAAATAGTTGTCAAGAAATAGGCCCCACAATCCAGTATACAACACCTGATTTTTTCCAGAACAAAAAATTTTTCCAATTGATTTCAGGAGAATGCTTTTGGAAACTTTTGAAATAAAAGTCATTCATTTTTTACGGAGATAAGAGCTCTGCTTCCAGCAGTCCCTTCACAGCATTTGATGAATTTATAGGTCTCTACTTATAAAAGCTTATGCTACACAGCTATGATTTAGTTAGTTTATAAGGCTAGGTACAGACATTACACGTAAACTGATTTAAGTGATCACAGACGGGTTTAAATGTGTAACAGAACAGACATTCAGTGCACATAAACCAGTTTCAAAATGGCTGAGATAAACTTGGTTGAACATAATATCAGACTTAACTGATTTGGTTCAAACCAGTTTATACAATGTCTGTCCCAGAGCCCTTGATGGTTTACATTAAACTAGAGACCCCCAGCATCCTGGCATGCTCTCTGGGCTGGGCTCTCTGCTCCAGCCCAGTCAGGCTGGCGCTGCCCCTCGCCTCCCCAGCCAGGGGTCTGCCGGGCGCTCCCCACTTGCTACTGCAGCAGCGGGGCACTATGGCACCTGAGGCAGAGCAGGGCAGACAGGAGAGTTAGTCTTCTCTCTACCCCATTGGCAAGCAGGTCTACCCACCCTCATCGCTGTGGTCCCTGCACCCCCCTATGGGCCCTGCCTGGCTGCACCCCCTCCCCACCACTACAGCCCTTGTTTCGGGCAGCAGCCCCCATCATAATGTGGGGGAGTACGAGCCCCTTCCCAGTGGGGGCGCTGTGCTGCGGGGCCGGCAGAGCTGTGGCAGGCTGTGCGTGGCAGCACCAGCGTCCGGAGTGGACCAGAGCCCTGCAAGCCCCTACAGCAGCTCTCCTGACTCTGCAAATTGGCCCCCACCGGGAACAGACTACTGCTCTGGGAAGCCGTGACGGGCTGCTGCCCATCGCGGTCACTCAGCACTCCAGCTGCCACGTAGGGGCGGGGGCCTGGCCCCTGCCTCTTGGTCTGTGCTTGGGGTGACCCTCCTTCAGGCAGTAGGTGGCTTATTTAGCTTTTGGCTTCCAGCACAGGCTGAGCAGTGGCTGTGGCCAAGCCAGGGAGATCCCTCTGCAGTGCCAGCGGCCAGTGGCTGCACAAGCCCTCTTGCGCTGGGAGGGGGCTGCCCCTGAGCACGGAGTGGCCGTGGCAGCCAAGCCAGGCAGATCCTGCTGAATAAGCCCCTGCTGCTGGGAGGGGACTTGCCCTGAGCACAGACTGAGTGGCGGGGGCCAGGCCCCGCTCCTGCTCCCACCCAGCAGCTGGAGTGGTGAGCAGTGAGTGACCGTGATGGGCTGCTGCCCGTCACGACCTCTTGGAGTGCAAGCTCCCTCCCGGAGGGGGCCACTTTGTGGGTTGGTAGAGCTGCTGCACAGTGCGGCAGTGCTGCGGGGGGCTTGCAGGGCTCTGGCCCACTACGGACCCCGGTGCTGCTGCGTACAGCCTGCCGCAGCTGTGCTGGCCCCAAAGTGCAGTGTCCCCACTGGGAAGGGGCTCGTATTTCTCCATATTATGACAGGGGCTGCTGCCCCCAACAAGGGCCCTGTCGCCTCCCGCTCCAGTGGTAGGGTGGGGGCGTGGCCAGGCAGGACCCCTGGGGGGCCAGAGAGCACAGCAGCAAGGGTGGGCAGACCTGGCTGTCAGTGGGGGTAGAGGGAAGACTAACTTGCCTTCCTGCCCCCCTCTGCCTCAGGGGCCATGGAGCCCCACTGCTGCAGCAGTGATGGGGTAGCACCCAGCACACCTGGCTCTGGTCCCTGCTGGTGGGATAGAGAAGGAGGAATTAAACCACTCTCTCACCAGTTCAGCCCGGACTGGCCACACCGCTCAGCACAGTTTCCCTGCAGTTGAGGGCATGCTCTAGCAGCACCCCCCACCCCGCCCCCTGACTCCTGGCCTGAGCAACTGTAGGCATGTGCCTGCATTGCATCAGTCCAGAGATAATATTTTTCCTTTTATAAACCAGCAGACTGACCTGCAAAGTTTAAATCAATTCAGGCTCTGGCTTTTTGAATGTCTCTCCCTAGCCTAAAGGTGCAAATATACCCTGCCTGCTGCCTGATGCCAGACTATGATAGCTGACCACCTCTTTATGCTTGGGCAATCACTCCTGAAAATCTAGGCTTTTAACTTTTGGGAAAAGCTGAGGGTACTAGTGTGGTGGTGGCTTTGGATGCAGGCCCGAATATATTTTGTTGTTTTGAATCACTTATCGGTTAAATTAACTCAAATGAATTAAAACTAAGTGATACATTTAATTACTTTTATACTGCACTGCAATAATCCCTGGATAGGTTGTTAATTAAAAATCATTGTTACCAGGCTCAGGGCTAGGAATAGGCACTTCGTTTTGTTCTTGAACTGCACTAAATAAATCAACTTTGGGGCATGTGCGTGTGTGTTTGTGTATGTGTTATATACTGGGTGCATCTACACAAAATGCTAGATTCACAGTAGACTAATCATACTGTGCATTAGTGTGTCACAGCAAAAGCCATACTAATGCACAGTAGAATTAGCCCATTGCATATTAGCGTCACAAAAAAATCTGTGCGCCGGCATTACTGCGCATTCACTAAACTGAATGTGCAGTAAGCACAGCACATTAATGAACATGTAGACGTGCCAACTGAGTCATGGAATTTAAGGCTAAAAGAAATGTTTTACCCAGTGATTCCTACCTCAACCCCATAATTTCTGGTTGTGCTAGAGCTTCTCCTTTAGAGAGATGTCTAGACTTGGTTTAAAGACTCCGAGTGATGGGGAATTTACTGCCTCTCTAAACAAGTTGCTCTCTGGTTGCTCTCCACTATAAATAAATAGCCACAGAACCAGGCATATTCATTTATAATATTGCAAAACTTTTCTCTCTGACTGTCAGAATGGCTATTGCTTGTGGCTGTTCCTGAGACTCCCAACCCAAGAGAGAGAGATTCAGCTTAGCCCTACACACATATGTATATATCTAACTGAATATAGATGCCTGCCTTAGATGACTAATTGGCACAATTAACTTCCATCTTCCAATTAAGCTAGAATCTTGAAATTTGGTTCACAAATTCATCATAGACCACTGAGAACAGGAGATGGGGGGCGGGGGGAAAGGAATCCTAAATTTGACCTTTACCTCAGAGGCCACCGTAAAGTCAAGCTACTTTGAATTCAACCATTTGAATGCCCTTTAAAACGGCAAACTTGGAATTTGTTCATTCATTCCATGCAAACTGCCATCGTCTCTCCTCGAATGCCTCAGGTCTCAAACCTGACCCCTGAACTTTCCATCAGGTGTCACCCAAAGGTCATCAGTCTTTCCTGCTTGATTTCAACTCTGCAAATGTTTGTTAGAGCCATAATCTTGCAATTTGGTGCAGCCGTTTACTATAGAACTGTAATCACTGCAAAAAAATGGAAATCTGACATTTCTTTCACAATGACCTTTGGTAATCTTACAAACTTTGCAGAAATTTCTTTTGAGACGCAGACAGGCTGCATATCCAACCTCCAATGTGGAGAAATAAAGGTAAACTGAGATGACTAGCTTTATTTGTCAGATTCTACCCAATTGTTGGAATGCAAATAAATGCGAGGCCATAGTATGTGATAACAGCTATACCTGTCAGAAGGATGGGCTGCTCCTGGCTAATATACATGAATGGACAGATACATTTTACATGGCGTGTGTCTCTTTATATCAATCAAATCATTCGCTGCAATACTTACAAACTGGTTAATCTACATTTTAGAATCATGTGCCATTGCATTGGCCATAGAGTTTGATGTCTCTAAGTGTTTCCTGTGCAACCTCTCTTAAGAGGAACAGCCTTCTGATATTTTAAGTCTCCACACAAAAAGCATAACACATTAGGCAATTGCCTCCTTCATGTTCACAACCTATTCTTCTCCCTTTAAGATGAGCTATTCCACAATTTGTCTGTTAGAAACAGGAATGCTGTATGCTAGTAGAATAGGAAACTACTTCTCTGCTCTTACACGTGCAAGTACAACTGTTGGAGGTACGCTATGACAACCCCCACTATGATGTGGCTTGCAAAGCAGGAAAAAAAATGAAGGTAGTCTGAAGGCCTCTTTGTATAATTAGCTTAACTAATTATGGATCTATTAGCCTAAGGCACTACTGAGCCTAAGAGGTGGAAACTCCTTAAGTCTGCTGAGCACATTTACTAATGCTATTAGAACTTCTTCTAGGAGTTTTATTACAATTACTGGATTGTTTGAGGATTGTACCGTTAGTGCTTAGCGGAGGTACTAGACTATGGACTGAACAGGCAGTTGGTCAATGGATTAGAGAGGCCAGTTTGTTCATTTTGAGGAGTTTGTGGCATCAGCAAGCTATTTAGTGATGCAACAAGCTTGATAGCTGGCTGGAAGCATTTTGCAACAGAAGAGTTACAGCAACCAGCCTTGTCATCAAGGCTATTCAGAAGGCTAATGCTATTTTTGCAACTATGTTTTATTTTATCTTATTATTATTCTCAGATTTCTTGGCTCCCGGCAAATAAGACTCTGGATGCTTCAGCTGATGGCTTTTGTTTTACAAGCAGCTCTCCCTGGAGCATTTGTAGCAATAAAACACCACAGGAAAAAAACTGTTTCTAATATTTTACATTAAAATAGAAATGGAAAGATGACATGCCTTGTCATGTGACACGACACTAACTCATTTCTCTGAGAACAAAATTTAATATTGGATTGAATATCTACTGAATCAATACATAGGTGCCTAAAATTTAGGTACCTAATTATAACTTTAGGGTAGGTAAATTTAGGCCCTCAGGTTTCTACCACCACCTGTAGGAAGCCTAACAAGAGAAATATGGTAGTGAGGTCTACATCACTGACTTCTTAAGCAATGACTGATTTAGGATTAGACACCACTCTTCTCTCACCAGGTGCCAATTCTCGTATTTACAATGCTCATGACTTTGGCAAAATTGCTTTGCTATAACTAAAGCCAAAATCAGATCCTAGCTTTCTCCTCCTTATAGGAACAGAGGACTGAAAGAAGAATCCTCATCCATCATGTACATTTTCCTGCATTTATGGGAAAACTTTTACCCAAAGATTCCTGAAAATCATCTTTTCTGAACCCTCAAACAGCACAACCACATGGCACAAAACCAGAAACACTAACAACACCCTATAACATGCCACAAGGAAAAAGAAGGACAGGCAAAGGCTGTGCCAATGCCCTTCTTCTCCAAGCTGCTTTTTTTCTGTTTATAACTACTTAATAGCACAACAATCATTACATGCATGGTGTTGTACAACACCAAAGATACAGTCCCTGTCCTATGGTTTAACAGCCTCTAAACATTTTATAAAAAGGTTTACACAGTTCAAAACACTCAGCCGCTTTGTCTAACACTGCTTAGGGCAATGGCCATCTTTTAATTTTCTAGGTGTGGACAGCACATAACGTAAGCTACTGATTTCTCGTGGGCCTCATTGGTATTAATGCAATTTAAATAAACTAAAGCTAGTTAATAGAATTGGTAGATCCTAGGTTTAAGTGGGAAGTGCACCAGTTTTATTAATGGCTATAATTCCTTATCTTTTGATGGATCATAGATGAATAGATTTATTGATGCTAGGGTCAGAAGGGACTTCAATGGATCATTGAGTCTGACCCCCGGCCAGTGACAGGAAAGAGTGTGTGGGTAAGTCTTTTGGTTACTGTCTTCTATGGAGTTACTTCTGATTTATACTGTGTAGAGGACACTAAGGCTATACCATCTTACATGCCTTCCTGCCTTCCATGAGAACAGATGTATGTGTGGCCAGTTATTGTTTTCTCACTAATTAATTGTGATTTAGTGGGGAATCTACAATCTTCCTTCTGCTCCAGATTAGCAGTGGCTTGCTAATGCTTAAATACAGATTTTAAACACCATAATGGGATACTGGTAGGCAGTGGTAAACAAAAACAACCCACTGTACAGGCACAACAGGGGGATGAAATGCAAACGAGGATTAAATCTGTCCTCCCTCCCCTTTTATTCTGTGAGAAGGGGGTGGGACTTATATATATATAAAGCAATTTAGCCACAGTTGTGAAACTGACGATGGAAATGCTTATCAAAGGGCCTTCAAAATGCCTGCAATTCATGCCAGTCTCCCTATGGAGGAGGAAAAACAAAAATTCCACAGTAATCCATGTTATAGAAAATGCTCGAATGTATGTAATGCTGATTATTGCCACCTGCTCAGCCTCTTCTATGTTACAGCCCTCCTGGGAGGAGCATACTTAAGGGGCTTGTCAAAAAATGTCAGCTTTTACTTTCTTCACCAGATGCAAAACTTTCCTTGAAGACTGCTTGCTTTGGACGCCTTTTGAAAATACCATTAAGGCTTCAGAGAAGGGCTTGGGGATGCCAGTTCATTTGGGACTAGTTTAAGGCTGTTGTAGAGCCTTGAAGGGTCTTTCATTCTCCTCAACATTTCTGCAAAGGCCTAATACTATCCCTGTGCCATTCTTCCTTTATTCAATAAAATAAAACTGATTCAATAAAATAGAAGTAGGAAGCACTTGATTTGATTGAATATGTTTTCTTTTCATTAGAGCCCAGAGGCAAAGGCCGTTATGATAATCCTTTACAATGTGTGAGTTATAAAACTGACAATTCAACCACTTTTCAACTGTGGCTAACCTATCACAAACGAGTTGACAGTAGGCATAAGGAGGTGCCTTCAGTGAGCTGGGAACAAGGATATTACACATATGCAAAGAAGGAAGTCAAGTGAGTTTTCTTAGCCTGAACAGTTATGGAAACAAAGAGAGCTTGTTTTTGCTGGGTATCCCACCAGTACAAACCCTTTCACCTTTGTGTTTTAAAACTGATGCATCAGTGAAATTCCCAGTGAAGCCTGTTGAACTGAAACCCACTACTTTCATATTTTTTTGGCCTTCCTTTTCTTAGGCAAATGCTCAAGAGTGGGCAAGAGAATGAATAGGGTGCATCTGTTCAGAGAATGTCAAGTGAGTGTGTAAGGCAAGCGTGAGTCCAGTAAGGGCATCTTCAGCATTTGCCTGTTGGTCTAAAGGCACGCTGTAAACCATCATGGCTCTGATTTTTACTTACATCTGGCTGTTTTCAAGGTTTCAGTTCTTTGGCTGGTTAACGTTTAATGCTATATGACTTGGAAATAAAGGTCAAGATGAGGTCACTGCTGGTAACGAACTAGGGCCTTTTGCAGACTGAAGTTCGTCCTAGCAGTTACTGGTTTTGAAAAGCTTCATCATGCCTCCAGGAAACAGACGCAAGTGGCAGGTCCAGTCCAGTGCACTCAGGGGACCTAGACTCAATACCTGTTATTGTCACCTGCTCCCTGCATGGCTTTGGGTAGGTCACTTAATCTCTCTCTGCCAAAGTTCCCTATAGGTAAAATGTGAACACGAAGGTGAGGTGTGGACATTCAAAAAGCCCGAGGCAGAATTGATCCAAGTTACGTGGTTTTCTGTAAGTGGTATAGTTGAGATCGGTAGTGAACAGAACAAGCATTTGCCTTTGGGTCTGGGGGGTACAAATCTTAGACCAGGTTCTGCCAGTTTGAAACCAGCCTGTGTGTGCTGAACTTGTATTCTCTTATGGGTATGGACTGGTTTATGATCACTTACAGCAGTAAAAGTGTAATGCCTGTACCTGGTCTACTATTTTGTGTCTCCTGTATTTTGTTCGCTTAAAGAAAAAACTGTCTTATTAGGTATAATCTGTGTGTATAATCTGCATACAAAGTGTCAAAGCATCCCTTACCACAATCTAAAGTAACCATATGGGGTGGGGGGTGGGAAGGGGCTTTTCAAACTCTCCTGATCCTGCTGTGCATTTTTTCATTTAAAAAAAAAAAGGGGAATTTTTCAGAGTGATCTAAACAAATGGGAGGATTTGAAAGCCCACTGTGCCCCCAACCCATCGAAGCCCCCCAGACACCCCCTCAGCAGACGCAGAGCCCCCTGCCAACCCCCAGCACAGCTGGAGGTAGG
>NW_017728886.1:255699932-255704585 GCF_001723895.1 Crocodylus porosus | reverse complement strand
AAAAGGACCTGGGGGTTACAGTGGACAATAAGATGAATATGCCCCAGCAGTGTGTCCTTGTTGCCAAGAAGGCTAACAGCATACTGGGCTGCATTGGTAGGATTGTTGCCAGTAGGTCAAAGGAAATGATTATTCCCCTCTATTTAGCCACATCTGGAGTAACGTGTTCTGTTTTGGGACACCACTACAGAAAGGATGTGGAAAAATTGGAGAGAGTCCAGCGGAGGGCAATGAAGATGGTGATTGGCCTGGGGCACATGACTTCTGAGGAGAGGCTGAGGGAACTGGGTTTATTTAGTCTAGAGGAGACTCAGAGTAGATTTAATAACAGCTTTCAACTACTTGAAGTGGGGTTCGAAAGAGGATGGATCTAAACTGTTCTCAGTGGTGTCATATGACAGACCTAAGAGCAATGGTCCCATGTTGCAGCAAGGGAAGTTTAGGCTAGATATTAGGAAGAATTTTCTCATTAGGAGGGTAGTAAAAAAATGAAACAGATTACCCAGAGTGGTTGTGGACTCTCCGTCCCTGGAGGTTTTTAAGACCCAGCTAGACAAAGCATTGGCTGGGATGATCTACTTGTGGGTGGTCTTGCTTGGACTACGGGATTGGACCAGATGACCTCCAGAGGTCCCTTCCAACCCTAATTTTCTATGACTCTATATTGCCAGAATGTATTTCAAGTGGACATGAAAGTCCAATCTTGGGCCGGCTTTCAGTGGTGGAGGTACATCTCGGTACACTGAGGTTTGGACTCCTTATACTGTTCAGTCATTTGACAGTGGTTGGAAAACTTTTTGTCTTTTATTTCTGTACTGATCCCAAATGGGTCACAGCAGCAGTTTTCTGTGTCTGTTACCATATTTCAAATTCTCTGTGCCAAAGTTAACGTATTTGTTTCTCCATTAAAATATCATAGAGGGCTCAGAGGTAGTTTGGCACTGAGAATCTAATAAAAGGGTATACAATTTGAAACAAACAGGAGGATAAATGAACAGGAAGATCAACATGTTCAGTATACTGAAGCAGAACAAAATCCCAGTTGATGAAACCCAAGGCCATTTCACTGCAGGGGCATCTTTCACTCTCTGCTGCAATCAGAGACTATTACATATAGGAAAGTTAATTCAGCAAAAAATGACCTTGTGGATACACCATTATAGGAAATAAGTGCTTATGTCAAACAGAGCTTTTTGTTTGTGATCCAAGATCCTTTTAGTGTCAGTCCAAAGATACTCAGCTTGGCCTTGAAATATCTATATAATTGTATTTTATTCAGTAGAGAGGTATTCAAGAGTGGTCTTGTGGTTAGAGCACAGAAGTGGGAGTCAAAATAACTGGGGCTCGAATCCAGACCACATGCAAGAGCGTCAGAAAGGCAGTGGGGACATTTACATTAGGCATTCAGAGACAGAGGCATCTCCATGTTGAAAATTTGGCCTTTACAGCTACTTTTTGCTTAACATCATAGTTACATTCTTGAAAAATGTGACTTTAAGCAAAACAATGTTAAGTGAATCCAATTACATCACAGTAGTTACCGACTAGTAGGTGGTGGCCAAACAACGTTATAACTGAACATTGCACGACTTTAAACAAATATGCTCTCTAATAGATCCGCGACATAATAATGAAACAACATTAACTGGGACGACGTTAAGTAGGGAGTAATCTTCCCCCTTTTCCTTATTTTTCCATCAGTTTAAGTAAAGTTGATCCTTTGAGAAGCACTCGTCTGGGATGCTGCCCACCTGTGAAATAGAGATAATTATACCTACCTACTTGATATAAGGACTTCATTTATAATGTTTGATCCTTACCCTTTTAAGGCCTTAATCCATTGACGTCTGCAAGGGAGAATGAGATACCGGGCACTACATGGGATGCTACATTGCCATAGCAACACACTATCATGATGTACCATTGGCAGGCACAAACCATGATGCCATAGCTATGGCTCCATAGCGATGCACTCCCTCACTGTAGCGCGTTGCTACAGCAACATAGCAGCTAAACAGCAGTGCGTCACCAGCATGGCGCAGTAAGGGCTGTAACCTCTTCCTAAAGGAAGTAGTAAATGATGGCACAGTAACAACGGCACTGTAGGGACACGTGTGGATGTGCCCTTTGAGAATGAAAGGCAGTATGTAAATGCAAAGTATTTTTGGAATATTTTGAGGCAAAACCCACTTCATTTTCCCATGAAATTCAAATATTTGGTATTTTCACTAAACCACTTAATTCAGCGCATATTTTGGTATCTATGTCAACCTATCAAGGTACCAGGTTCTCATTGTGATAATATGTTGGTTTCAACCACCTTACAAAAGTTGAATTCTAAACAGAACGGATGGGAGTCTTCTCACTAATTGCCACTTGTGAAAAGATAATTATATTCTGTGTCCCAGATAATGTGCTATGACATTTGTGACTAGCTAAGCATGACCTGCATGACCTTTGCTGTTCTAATTCCTGGGTGAATGGTGCAGAAAAACAAAGAATAATTGAGCCTAGGAAAAGCAAATGCCTATTTTACTGTAATTCATTTGGTTACAAAAAAAAAGTGGTTTAAGCTAACTTGATCAATAAAAGATGACTGGATACATTACAGTACCTGCATTCAGTAACTCATACTTGGCAATGCTTTCATTGAAAACCACTTCTGTTATATTTGTAGCTACTTCTTTTTGCAGGGGATTGGAGGCATTCTTTTATGCTGTTGTCTTGCTGCAAATATTAGCAAATTGGCCAAAAAATATTTAGGGAGATTTTTAGAAAATATAAATATTCTCAGTAACCACTTTTTCAGAACTTCTGCTGGTAAAAGATTTACTACTGGACCAAGAATTGAATCAAAACACTTTGAGAAAAAAATATTGAAATATACTCTGGCATGAAACCCAAAGTACTTCAGGAAAATGTATCCATTTTGAGATATTACTGTGGCAAGGGCTTTTAGGTTCAGGATGCAAATTCAAAGACAAGAGACTCCTTCCATAATAGCCCACTGATTCCAGCACTCACACAGGGTTGTAGGTACCAATTCAAGCCCTCACCCTGTTCAGAGTGTGCATTTAACCTTGGGTTTCCCACCTCTCAAGCAAGTGCTCTACAACCAGGACTCTTCTGGGATCTCTCTCTTACTCCTTTAATCTTTTAGGAAAACTATTCATCAAGTTTTCATTTGATTCCACATTAAAACAAACAGCATTTAGAAGCCTCTAAAGTTTTTATGACATGACAGATTTATTGTCATATTCAGAAGATTTGGATGCAGTTCTCAGCTATCCCAAAGACAATTTTTGTTGGTCAAGTCACCTAATTTCCCTATTCCTCTGTTCCTGATCTAAGAAACAGGGAAAATGATACCACCTCTCCCATGCTTCTTGTCCATCTCAGCTATTTTTACACTTGTTAGGGTGAGGATTATCTCTTTTGATGTGTTTGAACAGCGTTCAGTACAATGAGAGCCTGCTCTCAGTTGCTATCTTGACTGCCACTATAATACAAATAATTAACAAGACATGGCAGTCATCATTAGAAACCTGCAGAGGAGCACTAATGAGAGAAAAAGTAGCTTAATTAAATGATAAGACACTTGCAGTCATATTTCCATACAGTGTATTTATACATAATTGAAGGAAGAAAGATAGGGAAAACCCTATCGCTGCCTTATTTGTCCCTAAGGTATTACTCAAAGGTCTAATCTCTGTATTTAGCACCTTGTAGAATTAAGTCCCATTTTTTCTTGGCAATAGCTTCTCTGTTCAACTGGTCATACAGTTATGTAGAGATATTAGGCACCACTTCTTCCCTTCACTCAGCTCATTACTCTTACATCATTTCTTCTTTTCTTTAAACATGTTAAAACAGGGGAGGGCAAAATACAGTCTACGGGCCAGATTCCAGCCTGCCAACAGATTCAGTCCAACCCATGGATGGACGATGGCTGCCAACACACTGGATCTGGCTTGCAGGTGGCCCGTGGCTCCAGCTACCCCATGGCGCTGGGTGGGGACTGCTTCTACCCAGAAGCATCAGGCATCAGCTGTGGACCAGGCAGGGCTTCCCCCACAGCGGGCAGGTGGCAGTGTTAGCTACGGACGCCTTGAGCAGGTTCAGGAGCCTGGACGCAGAAACTGCTGGCTTTGTCCACAGCTCACCCACCACCCTCCTGGCACGGTGGAAGTTCCTGCCCAGAGCCCTGGGAACCTGCCAGCGGTGTCAGCCAAGGACCCAGGCAGGAGTTACCGCTATGCCAGACAGGTAGCAGCATCTGTTTCTGTTTCTTCTTTTCTCTGTTGCTCTCTTCTTTTTTCCTTCCCTCCAGAACCCAGCCAAAGGTGATATTGCTGCCTGCCCAGCTTGACAGCAGCTCCTGCCAGGGTCCAGTGCTGAACATCAGGGCTCCTGGGGAACTACAGCTTGGGCTGGTTCTGGATGGAGGGAAGGGGAGGGAGCCCGAGAGAAGGGAAGAGAAGGGATGGGACGAGATGGGACAAGAAGAGAAGGGAAGATAAGGGATGGGAAGAGATGGGAAAAGAAGGGAAGGGAAGGAAAGGGAAGAGAAGATTTCATAGATTTCATAGACATTAGGGCTGGAAGGGACCTCGGGAGATCATCGAGTCCAGCCCCCTGCCCAAAGGGCAGGAA